>NW_022589706.1:84651423-85063384 GCF_004348235.1 Phoca vitulina
AACATAACAATAAAAAAAAGAAAATGAAAAAAAAAAAAGAAAATGAAAAAAAAAAAAATAATAAAGGTTGAAAATCTGATAATATTGTTTGGAACCATCACCAATACAAAGTAAGAAGTTCCCAAAATAAATAAGTATTTTTCTAAATCCTTAAAAAAAAAAAAAAAAAAAAAAAAAAAAAAAGGTTCTTCTGGATTAATAACCACGCTATAGCACCAAGATGCACCTCTTCTTTAAAAGCTCTGGTCTTTGCCTTGTGTTAATAGTGAACCAGGGAATATATGCCCCGATTGGGTTCTGCTTGCCCAGCTGCTGCCATAAATTGTCAAAAGGACACCACCTGACCCGTGAAGACATCTTTTACTGTGCCCTTTCTTTTTGCTCGGGCTTCAGAGTGAAGTCTCAAATTCTTCTCCGCTAATCCGGACTCACACAAAGGCTGACGTAATTTCTACTCTTAAATGACTATTATGGGCTGAATTTTGTCACCCTCTCCCATTTATAGGTAGAAGTCCTAACGCTCAGTATCTCAAATGTGACTGTACTTGGAGATAATGGCCTTTAAAAAGGTAACTAAGGTAGAAGGAGGTCTATTGTGATTTTAATCTACTATAATTGGTGTCTTAGATTAGGACACAGACATGCAGAGAGGAAAGACCATGTGAAGGCACAGGGACAAGACAGCCACGTCCAAGCCAAGGAGACCTGATACCTTGATCTCAGACTTCTAACCTCCAGCACTGTAAGAAAATGAATTTCTGTTGTTTAAGCACCAGGCTGTGTACTTTGTTCTGGCGGACCTAGGACACTTAATACAGTGACCTAATAAGATTTGGTAGTGGTATTTTAAATGCAACCCTCATTCTGAAATGCTTGGAGAGTTATAAGCTATTTATTTATTGTGCAAAAGGTGGTTTTATTAAAGCACGGAGACAGGACCGGTGGGCACAAAGTGCTGCCAAGACTTACAAGCTTTGAAAGAAAAAAGTCGTGAGTGATTTCAGTTAAAGATCCCTAAAAATTCCATTTTTACAGGGAGATTTTAATCTTATTTCATATCATTAGGCTTCTTTTCAGAACTTACTTTCCACTGTCTTCCTGTCTCCTGTAAAACACCTAGAATCTGACGCTCTCACCTGCCACCTCAGTTGCAGTCAGCTGAGAGCTAGCCTTTACGGAGGGCTTGCGTGGGCTAGGCACTGTTCCAAGTGTGCTCATTTGTTAGGTCGTTCATCCTCACAGCCACCCCATGAGGCAGTGCTCTTTTATCCCCTTTCACAGATGAAGACTTGGAGGCACAGAGAGATAACTGGGCAAAACATTTTCCTCCTCTGTGGCTATCCCTGTGTAGTAGCTCGCTAGTTATTTCTAATTCTGTTGTCTTTGACGGGGCTGGCCACTCTTTTCATGAAGGAATCATGTCATTATTTTCCCCGATTTTTCCCCTATTCGCTGGGCCACCCCCCTCAGTATCTTTCCTCTGCTCATTGCTGTCCCTCAGTTCTTTTTTGCACTCGTCTTTCAAGCTATACTTGTAAACTCATCTACTCCCATGGCTGCCATTACCATTCATCTCCTCATTACTCTCAAATGTATTTCTCCAACCCAGGCTGCCTGTCTTAAGTTCTAGAGCTCTAACTCCACCCGTATGTGATGGATACTCCAAGGCAGTTGTCCCAAAAAGAAACCATGGATCACCCTTAACTTCGTAGAGACCCCCTGCTCCCTCCCCTCAAGGCTTTATGGCAGGTGGAATGTGGCCATGCCCCCATGCCGTTCATGGAAATACAGAACTGCTGCACTAGAACACTGTTCAGATTCCTTACTGATGGGCCAAATGAGATCTTTCAGGGCCAAACATATTTTTATCCCTAATACCAGTTTGGCTGAGGGGAAAAGGTACCCACTGGCCTCCCTGCAGTCTCTTCCAACACAGACCCTTCCTCTGGTAGCTGCACCTGATGCTGGGCCCGGCTGGAGTGTGGCACGTTGGTTATTTTAAGTCCTTTCAAATGTCAATCTATTAATAAACTGATAATCTTTATTATTTATTCCTTGTTAAGAAGGAATTACTACTAATAGGAATTACTATTAATTGCAACTCTGATTGGCTGGGAAGCCAAAAGGGCCTTTCCAATTATTGGAGAGTTACTTTCAAAATTGGCTTTAGTTCTTTATAATCACGTGTGCAAAACCATGGACTTTACAATTAAGATTGTAATATAATCAATCTTACCTGAATGATAAATATCTTGGGTTTTCCAACTAGGCTCTGGCATTTGTCTCCTTTGAACAAGCCAGTCAATGTCTGAATTTCAATTTTGGCATCATATGCGTAAACGTGATTGCCTTCGCCATGACTCAGGAAAACACACAAAAAGCAATCGGCATCTGTGTGGCTAGCGGTTGACGCTATAAAGGCCGCCAAAAGTTTAGAGAAATAAGATGTTTATTATGTACATATAAAAATTCAGTTTACTAATACGAGAATAAAGTTACATATGATGGAGGAGGAAAATTTATTACAATAAATGTAAAATGTAATGAAACACAGTGCTCGCTTCGGCAGCACATACACTAAAATGTAATGAAACACAACCTAGTCTTTAATCAAACAGAATAATTTATACCATACTGTATCTGATTTTTAAAAACCTATGAAAAGTTCAAAGAGTTTGAACAAATTTCATTAGCTTTCCTACAGTGACATGGGAAACATAATGGGATGATTGTGGCAATAAAAGTGTCATTGAGCAGAGAGGTTCTGAGAGCCAACAGGAAAGCCCCCGCAACTACTCTGGGGGGGCTCCTGGGGGCTGCCGCACCCCCAGTGAGCATGGCAGCTTCACTCTACAGCTGCAGCACTGACCGCAAGCAAAGCAGAAAACCTGCTAAGCAGCCAGTTAAAATGATTTACAGGTTAAAGAAGTCTGGTACAGAGGTTCCTCAAAAAATTAAAAATACAGCTACCATTTGATCCAGCAATTCCACTTCTGGTATTTACTGACGAAAAACGAAAACGCTAATTTGGAGACACCTGCATCCCCCATGTTCACTGAAGCACAACGGCCAAGACGTGCAAAGAACCTGTGTCCATCAGTGAATGAAGGAAGGAAGAAAATGGGATATAAACATATATATGGATGTGTAGATCTGTACAGACACACACACACACTAGAATATTATTCAGCCATAAAAAAGGAAATCTTGGCCTTTGCAACAACATGGATGGATTTTAAGGGCGTCCAAGAAAGACAAATACCGTATGATCTCACTTATATGTGGAATCTAAAAAACACCAAACCTACAGATCGAGAACAGATTGGTGATTGCTGGTAGGTGAGGTAAAGTGGATCAAAAGGTACAGACTTCCAATTATAAAATAAGTTCTGGGGATATAATATACAGTGTAGCGCCTATAATAATACTATATTATATATTTGAAAGTGGCTAAATTTTTAAAATGCTCATCACAAGAAAAATTTTTTGTAATTTTGTAAGGTGACAGATGGTAAGGACACTGGTGAACATTTTACAACGTATACAAATATTGAATCGTTGTACACCTGAAACTGATATGTTATTTTTCAGTTACCCCTCAAATTTTAAAAAGCTCTGCAGTTTAAATACATAAATATAATAGTCCATTGCAAATGACTTGAAAACCCATGGCACACAGTAATTATGATAAACATAAGTTAGATTACCTACTGCACAGTGATGTAGAAACTCATTTACAATATATGTAAATCCACAATTATTATTTTTTAAATAAATCCACAATATTTTGAAGCCAGTAAAAAACTTGGGTATGGAAGGAGTCCATTAAAACATGACTGCCCAGCATTTGTAGTATTTGCATTTTAAAATGACTTTTAATTCCCAAATGAGAAGGTCATTTCATTCATTTCTAGAGTAACAGACTGGAATGAGTGGTATATGCTAAACAAAAACTTTGGAGGCATAATACTTTGCAAGAGTCTCTGAATCTGGTGGGTAACACCCAAGCAGAGGGGCACAACCAAACCTGTAACCCATGTTAAATTAGTTGCTAAGACTTTTTTTTACAACACAGCTAAGCATTTGGATGCTTTTATAGATAGGATGCTCAATCCCCTCAGAAGATAAATAGGAAACTACTTACCCTCATGAATTTTGAGCAGTAGTTCTTCTGCTTTAAGATCATTAAAGCATTTCACTTCAAATCCTAGTTCTGAAAACCTGGTGATAAACTGGATATTAGCTTAGGAGCTATTCAAAGTTGTCACATACCTGTATTTACTAGGAGTACATCTATACAGGTTTTTATGACCTATAAATTAACCTTTAGGGGGAAAGAAAAAATGAAAGATGACAATGATGGTTTTCCTTGATCACCCACAGTGGGCAAGGTTTTACTCATAACTGATTCAAGTTAGAATGCTGCCATCTGCTATGCAAATATGTACGTAACTATGCAGAGCCTGTTAACGTTTAACAGAACAGGGTTAGGAAGAAAATTCAGGCAAGGTCTCAAGGGACCCTGTGCCCAAGTGAGGCCCAGCCTCAGATACTCTTGCTCTGTTATTTCCTCAGTAGGGACAAGTTTTGATAAGTATCACTTAAATATCCCGTCCTCTTGACAGGTAGGTAAAACTAGTACCTGCGTCTAAGATTGTCTCTGTCTGCGCTGGTGCCCCGCCTTTCTGGCAACGTCAAATGCCAGAAGAACCTCTCGTGATTGAAGATTAAAGCAATTCCTCTCCTCTTGTGGTCCATTTTGTACTTTTCTGCCGGATCAAATATTTCACTGTTAATGAAAAGTTTTAAACAACAATCACTTTAAGTCCTATTGAACAACGAGCTCCTCCAAGCCCAAGATCAATGTGGAAGGTAGACAAAGGTCTGCTGTTTGTGCGTCTGCCAGGCTGGCATGCTTCTGCTGTGCTCTGGGAAAGCCTCGCAGCCGTACTGGTAAGGAAAACCCCGAAATATTTCTGTACTGATTGGTAAATGGCAGCCATCCTGAGCACCCCGACCCCCAGTCCTTCCAGGGGCGTCTTTTCTCCAGGATCCAGGAACCAGGGACAACAGCCTGCCCAGGCCCCAGCTCTGGCTCCAAGGCGTGCACCACACCAGTTACTAGATATTTTGAACATCACTGTAGGTCCAGAAACGACCAAGGGCAGCAACCAATGCGCAGGTCGACGAGCCCCCTGTCCCAATGCTAACACGCGCCGTTCTCAGCTCAACTCGCTCCCTCGTGCCCTTCTTGCTTCTTACAGACTGATCATGATCAGCAAAGGAAGAGGCCTTCATTAGGAAAGTGCACATTTTTACCTCTTATGGAAGGCATCCGTTTCTGTCATGTTTTGTTCCTCACCTATTTTAAAAAAAAGTTGAATTTTGTTAATTTACTTTTTGACTTGCAGTAAAACACAGCAGGCCTCCCACACTCTAAGCCCTTCAAGTTTTGCTTGGTTTAAAACTCAGAGTATATGGGGGCGCCTGGGTAGCTCGGTTGAGCGTCTGCCTTCAGCTCAGGTCATGATCCCAAGGTCCTGGGGTCGAGCCCCGCATCGGGCTCCCTGCTCAGCGGGCAGCCTGCTTCTCCCTCTCCCACTCCCCCTGCTTGTGTTCCCTCTCTAGCTATCTCTCTGTGTCAAATAAATGAATAAAATCTTAAAAAGTATATGAAAATGAGAAAAAGGAAGGGAAACTACTTAATAATAAGTGAACTATAAATTAACAGCTCAATTCTTTCTCACCCTGAAGTCTTATTTGAAAAATAGGAAAAAGTATTATCAAGAGAAATGGAGAAAATATTATGCAAATGCATTCATTGCAAAATATACCTACAGTAACACAGTTCTGTGATTATGGACCAACGCAAATGAAGTATGGAATTGTTCTGCAGAAAATGTTTTTACAGATATTCATTATAACCGAGAAGGAATTAAAAACACAGGAAAACTGAAACACAGTGTGTGGATAATACTGGATTACCCTATGACCTGGAAGAGGTAGAAGTCTGGAGCAGGGAAAGGCCAAGGGCAAAGGCTTAAATTTTAGATCTCCCAAATGACACACCTGCACTTACAACCCATCCCATGATGGGGATCCTCTGTTCCCAACCCGTGATCAGACTTCCCCGTGCTCTGGGCCACCCTTCACTGGACCCTTCCCTTAGAGCGGTGCCGTGCAACAGAACCTTCTCTGCTGATGGAATCCTTCTGCACCTGCCCTGTCCTACGTGCTAGCCACGGGCCACAGGTGGCTGCTGGGCACTTGAAATGGGGCTTGTGCAGCTAAGGAACTCAATTTTTAATTCAGTAACCACATGTGGCCAGTAGCTTCTATACTGGACAGCACAGTCTAGCATCGTCTACAATAAAGGCCCAGACACCTATGACTCTCTTTTTACCTCATAAACTTAACAGCCCAGAGGGGAGGGAAGGGAAGGAATAAATATTAACAGTATAGCAAGATGCTCCTCTCCCTTGAAGTCACCAAAGGAAGCACGACAGACCCTCCCACCCATCACCTTGTAACCAGGAGGGTCCCGTTCCCTTCTCTCCCTGACACCCGACTCTTCTAGCCTCACACCCCCTCACCAACAGCAATCTGCCCTGGGAGGGAGGATGGGATTCGACTCCGTGCCCTTCACCATCACTCTCGGCCTATTCCTCCTGGAATCCACCCAGCATCCACACCGAGCCAGGACCCCACAAAGGCCCTCTGCTGTCCAGTAGACCCTAACTCAGTTTTTCTCATCAATTCTGCATCAATTCCTGGCCTGGGTGATAAAATGTCCATTCCTGGATCCTAACCCAGATTTACAGAATCAGAATCCCAGGGGAGGGGAAATCTGCATTTTTCACAAGGTGATTTTTATACCAAAGTTGAGGAGTCCAGAGCAGCCTCCCTAAAGCATCCTCCCCAGTCTCCCAAGGTTTTCTTCCTGCCCCACACACTGCTCTCCCTGTATGTCTCCTAAAGCCAGCCTGCTCTCTGGGGGACCCCTCCTCCTCCACACCCTGCTCTGTGGGTGATCTGTTGTCACCCACACGCTGCTCTACCAAGGTTACCTCGTACCTCATGCGCTGTCTTACCGAAAGGCTTAACCATTCACACACTGATCGACCCGGGACACCTACTACTTTACGAGGAGTACGTTCTACTCTTCTTACTCCACGAACTACTCCACCCAGAATACTTCCTACTCCAGGCCCTGCTCTGTGAAGGATACGTCCTTCTCTACGCACTTTCCTACCGGGGATACTTCTATGCCACAAGCTGCTCACCTGAGCCTACATCCTACCCTTCCTACTCCACAAATTGCTTTACACAGAAACTTTTACACCACAGCTACTCTGGAGGGGAGAGCACACTCCTCGTGCCGCCCGGGATCCTGTCTCCACATTCTGCTCTACCTGGGATACTTCTCCACACCGTGTCCTACGGGAAACACTTCCTGCCAAGACTCTGCTCTACCCAAGGGCGCTTTCCTTCGCGCTCGCCTCTCTGCGGGGCGACGGGACACTTCCCACCAGCCACTGCTGCACCCCGGCACACTTCCTTCCCGCGGGCACACTTCCCTCCCACGGGCACACTCCCCTCCTGCGGGCACACTTCCACTCCCCTCCTGTGGGCACACTTCCACTTCCCACCTGTGGGCACACTCCCCTCCTGTGGGCACACTTCCACTTCCCACCTGCGGGCACACTTACCCCCCCCGTGGGCACACTCCCCCCCCCTGCGGGCACACTTCCCCCCTGCGGGCACAGTTCCTTCCTGTACGCGCGGGGATCCCCCGGGAGACTTCCTACTTCACTCGCTGCTCTACCAAATGCACTTCCTATTCTACATGCCGCTGCGGGCCTACTTCCTGCTCCACACGCCCCTGTCGGGATACCCTGTGCTCCACACACCGCTCTACTGGGGAGTACTTCCTACTCAGACTCCCTCTACTCGGGGATACCGCCCTTTGAACTCCCTGCTTTATTGGGATACTTTTTACTCCACACATCATTCTACTTGGAATAGCCCTTACTCCACACACCGCTCTCCCAGAGATCCTACTCCCCGTGTTGCTCTACAGGGAATCTGCCTCATAAGACAGTGCACTACTTGGGATACTTCCTTGGCACACACCTCTCTACTAGGACACCTTCCACCAGACGTCGCTTCACCCGCGATACTTCCTCACTGCATACACCATTCTTCTGGGGAGACTTCCTCCTTCACACAGTTCTACCCAGGAAACTTCGTCTCCCTCCCCACACTGCTCTATCCTGAATACTTCCTACCGCGCACCCCAAATACTGGGATTACTTCCTACTCTCCACACTGCTCTACTAAGGCAGAGGAATTTTCTCGCCTTCTATTTTCAAAAGTGGTCCAGGATCCACCTCCTTTTAATAACTTCACGTCTTTATCTTTAAACCAGTTATAATGATAAAGAAACAGAACATCTCAAACTAAACACATTCAATCCCCGTGTGAAGGACAGTCCCCTCATTCATTCCCCCAAAACCTGCCCAATTAAGAAAGCACTGATCTCTAACATGGCGCACAAAGGAGCAGACCCAGGAGCTCACCTCTTCTGGCTTTTGCTCCACATCGGTTAGCGAGCCGAAGGCATCAAGTGTAGCGGATGGAAGCTGTGCCGAGTGGCCGGTTACCAAACTAACTCATCAAGGGTGAAAGCATTGGGAGATGGACACTCGACCGGGTCTTTAAAATTCATTTTTTTATATAAATGAGAATTATCCTTGAGTTTCTCTCAGGCTAATATGGGACACAGATATGTAAATTAATAACATCCATGCAAAAGAAAAATACTGATTTTTTATAGTCTAAGGAAGGAATTGCACCATTCCTCCTGGCCAGGTGTAATTTCAGCTGTGCATCTGGATGGTCTCAAACCCTGCCCTCAGCTTAGACGTGACCTCTGGATATAGGAAAGATAGTAGTTTCAGGTAGCTCCAGATAACCTAAAATAACATTCAGTTTCAAAGTTAACAGATATAGCAACCTCTGAGGGATTTTTAAAAAGTGTTCTGTTGTTACTCGTAACACCATGGATGCGGAAAGAAACTGGGCTCTGAGAACTTTAGTTCGGACCCCTGCCAGCTCAAAGCCCGCTCTGGTATTAGCGTGCACCCTGCGTCCCGCAGGGGCTAGTCAATGGCCAGGTTCTATTCTAGCAGTCTGTACAATCAGAACAGAAAGCGATGGACACAGCTGTTAGAACCTAAGTTCCAAAACTGTACTGGAGTTGATAAATTTGTCCCAGGTTCCATATACATAATACACCGTGACTCCGCTGTGGTCACTGTAGGCTGTATGTCCCCAGCAGACAAACTTTCAGGAAGGGCGCACTTAACACGTGTCATCATTACACGGCAGGAATACAAATGAACTGCCTACAAGGGTAAAGGGCTCTGTCTTCATGGGAAAAGTAAATTTCAATGGAGATACCGTAAATAACAGATTTGTAAATTCCTATGCATCTGCAATCTATTTCTCAAAAATGGTTCTGTCATTAAACTTGTCTCTTGACCTCTTTTCACTTTTCCTTGCCTCTGATTTAGGCAATTTTCCTTTTCACCATGATGCACCTGCCATCTCTTTGCTCCTTGAACCAGTTTAATTTTTACAAAACTAATCACTCCTTTTTTCTCCTCTCCTTAATTTGATAATGCCTCCAGATAATCCTGCCAGCTCGCATTTGTTGAGGGACTGGCACTCCAGACTTTCTGGCCCTCAGCTCCACAGCCCATGAGGCAGAGACAGAGACAGTACCCCAGGCTTGTCCAACGACATTGCAGTGGAGCTGGGATTCAAAGCCAGGTCCGCCTGGAAACTCCAAATCTCTGCACTCTGGTCACCAAGTTAAACCCCTCCTACCAGAGAGGCCAGCTCCCTTCCTAAACTAAGTGTTCATTTCTCCAACCTTCTCCATTAACCACGGTCATCGTCTTCATTCACTGCAGTACCTATGAAAACCCACCTATATTTCCTTATCAAAAATCTGTTTAATAATCCTATATTGAGTAAGCCATGTCAGGCCTAGAACACACTCAAAAGGGGGTGGGGTGGAGAAAAGGAAGGACGCAGGTAGGAAAAGGAAAGAATAAAAAGAATAGAGGGGCAAGTGCCCTGACTAGTGGTCGGCATCCTGGAGCCCTGCCCCTGCTGCCCTCCCCCCACCACGGAATCCAAAATGGGAGTGGCCACCGGACCCTGCCCAGTCCGTCCAGGGCAAGGCCACTCCCTGAACGGCCAAGGTGACTTCTACAACTTGCCTCAGGGGCAAGCCTGGTTTCATGCAGCAAGGAACAAAAAGCTCTGAAACAAGGTATTCTGCATCAACCGCTAGTTTCAAACTTTTTCCTTTTTTTTTTTTTTTTTTTTACTATGGCCAGGCTCCAACTTTCTAAAGCTATCAGTGATACAATTAGTAAGTGACAGGGAAGAAAGTTCTAAACGTACGTTTAGACGTTATTTTGTAGAGAAAGATGTGGCTTCAACTCAAATCCACAAACAGTCGTGGATGTGGGAGAGACACTGGGGCTGCCCAGCCCGCCAAGGCCTGGTTTTTGTCCCCAAGTCAAGTAGGGGCATAACCAGGGGCCCCTGTCGGGCGCTCCTGAGGGCTGGTTATGCTTCCATTATGCATGCAACCACTTCTACTTTTAACTCACGAATAGAAAACAAAACCAGATCCACCTTCCGAAAGTTCCAAAAGAGCAGGCACGGGGGGGCGCCAGCCCCGGCCCGGCCAGCCTTCCAAGGTTTAAGGGATAACCAAGCGCCCGGAGGACAAAGGCGGCCGGGGCATGCCCCAGCGCCGGGCGCCGCTACCCGGGGCCGCACCGAGCGGCGGCGAACTTCTGGGCTGGTTTTCTAGACCAAAAAGCTGACAAGCTGCCCCCACCGGACCTGAGCGCTTCCCTCCAAGACCCGCAACTCTTTGGGGCCGCCCAGCAGAGAGAGAGCCCGCGCCCCGCGCCGCCCTCGGGAAGCTGTCCGGCGCCCCCCCCCCCCGCCCCCTCGGCCTACCTGCAGGGCGAGCCTCGCGGAGCCGCGGCCCGGAGCTCATCGCGTCCCCACTCGCAGCGCCGACGCCCAGGCGACCTCCCCTTCCTGCAGCCGGGGGCCCGCAAGCCCCCGCCCCTTCCTCCGCCGCCTCCGCCCCCGCACCGCCCGCGGCCCGCCGCCCGCTCCCGGGAGTGGGTGGGAGGCGCGCCTCGGTTCGGTGCCTCCCGCCCGCCGAGTTCAGGCTCCTGCCCCTCACTCCGGAGCTCGCAGGGGCCAGAGCGCCCGGGGAGGGCCGAGGGACGCGGTCTCGTTCGCCTGGCGCCCGGAGACGAGCCCGGCCCTCGGGTTATGCCGGTTGCCACCCCGAGGAGACACGGCGGGCCGTTTCAGAGCACCTGTGCGGAGCCGAGGCTCGCAGTCCCCGCCTCCAGGGCTCGCGCTTCCCGACCGCCTCCAAGGTGGAGGGTGTCGTGTTCTCCTGTGTCACGGGCAGTCCTTCCCCAGTGACGGTTACTTTATTGGACCTGTAATTTCTCTTCAATTCTCTTTGGGGAATTCGGGGCAAAGTAAAACTGGAGGCAACCCTAGGATTTAAGTCTGGCTTTCATAGGTAAAGTTAATTCGGGGAAGCAATCATGCAGAAATTCGGAGCCCGAACTTCGGAGTGTACAGGTGAAGACTTCTAGAGCCAGAGCCTGTCGTCCTCACCCATAAAATGCCCGACCAGTGCGCTAATTGGGCGCGGCGGGGCGCTCAAGGCTGCATTTAACCGAGCTCCGCCTTAGGGGGTGGTTGGCTATTGTGTAAATTTGCTTCAAGGAACAACTCAAGTTCGGATGAAAGGTGGCTTCATCTTTTCTAACTTCTCTGAGCCTTGTCATTGAAAAAATAACCATCTTCAGACTGAGAAAAAATGTGTTAAGGCATCATTTCTAATACGTTAAAATAAGTACAAAAAATCCGTCTAATATACAGATTATCCTATTGGGGAGACAAAAATAAAATTTAACGTGATAACTTTTCCCACGCGTGCTCGGTCATTAAGTAGAATATGAAATCAGGATTTTCCTCATCCCATGTCATTTACTACTGTTCATTTCGCTGTATGCATATTTCAGAAATCTATTTTAGTAACTTATTCTGTAGTTAAGACAGGAAATAACATTCTCTGCCTTATATGGTTTTGTAACGATTAAGTGAAATGACTACTTAAAACAGTGCCTGGCTTCTGTTACCACCATCTTTAGCTCATTGAAAGGACTGGCCTTCTTTTGGTTTCCCCATTACCTGGCACAGTTGCTTTAGCATGTAGGAGGTGCTCAGTAAATATTTATCCATTGAATGAGATCCAGGATTTCAGCATTTGCACTCTGGACTTTATCCAGTTTGAACGTGTTATCTGACCACCAGAACTTCCTGTCCTTTTGCCTAATTTTCAGGGTCTCCTCTGCTTGAGTCCTGAAAACACTCACTTTATAGGCGTGGAACAGCTGACCCACTTACCTGAAAGGAGCAGATATAAGGAATTTGTTACCTTTTCCCCCCCTAAGTATCTTGTTATCTCAGAAAATTGTGTTTTTATAGCATATGCATGTGGTTATATTTTAAAGTAAGATTTTGTCTATCTTAAGACATAAGTACAAAGCATTTTGAGATACTTATTTCAGAATTATAAATGTGTGATTTTAGCATTTTAAAGCAATAGCTATCCCAATAAAATGGGTAAGTGACTAGGACTGGAAAACAGGCTGCCTAGATTCTAACCCTGGCTCCACCATTTTCTTAGTTCTGAGACATTGTACAAGTAATGCAACTCAATCTCCCCCAGCTTCAAATTCTTCTCTGTAAAATGGGGACCAAGCTTACTCAAATTTGGAGACAGTAACTGTCAAACTTCTAGAATAGTACCTGGCCCACAGTAAGCTTTCAGTACATTATTCTTAGCTACTGAAGACTACCTAGACCAGTTTTCAAACTGTAGTCTCTAAGCCAGCAGTTATCAACATCATCTAGGAACTTACTAGAAATGCAAACTTCTGGAACCTATAGAATCAGATCTCCTGAATGAGGAGCTGAGGGTGGGGCCCAGTAGGTGTTTTTATGCCAGAATCCAGTGATTCAACTGCACACTCATCTGCACTGACATAGACTAATTAGAATCCTACCAATCCTACCTTCTCAAAGAAGAAGAAAAAAAGAATCTAAAGCAAATCCATATTATTAAAATAATTAAGATATCCTAAAGACTGAAAGTTACTTGACAGATGGCTCGAATGTCACTTTCATAGAACTTACTGAAACTGAAGGTCTTAGCTGTCATCTATCCTAGAAATGAAACATATGGAATAAAATTCAGAGATAATCCTCAAATTTTGATCTTTTTTTTTTTTTCAGTTTACCCCACTAAACCTTCTGGTGTTCCCTATATAAATCACAGAAATGTTAGATTTCTATTATCCTGACTCCTACACTTAAGAAAAGTTGAAAGCGAACAAAAAAAGGTTTGTAAAGTTGTCAGCAAGGAGACTTGAAAGGATATTTTGGAAACCTATAAGCCTGAGGCAAAAAAAAAAAAAACAAAAAAAACCTAACATCACTATGGCTTATATGCCAAGAGGATACTACTGATCCAGTTTTAGTTACTTTTATTAGTAACTATTAGTTATTTTTTGTATACTGGTTACACTAACTCATTCTTGCTTTTATGATTTGAGCAGATGGCTGGTTTTGTAAGGTTAAGCCATGAGGAAAAACAGCAAACTAAAGGGGCTACTTCAATTATTGTAACAAGTCATTATACAAGACCCGAATGAATATAGTGCAAGTAATATCTGTGAATTTGAGCAATGCAATGAAATATATGTGGAAGAATCTTACCTAATAGGTTTCATTCTACCCCAAAGTTACTGAAGTCAGTCTACTAAATAGTTGTTTTTATAGAGACCCCATTGTGTTCATTTTGTTAGATGTTACTCTTGTTTTGTACCAGGATAAAATAATATACATTTTGATTTCCTGATAATCTTGTACTTCTATAAATACTGACAGAAATACCACATTTTCATCTTAGGGGAAATTAGAAGCTAAGAAAACAACTTTTTAATTAATATTACTAGTTTACAGGTTCACTGAAGGAAAGCCTGTTCCAGATGTGTTTAATTTGCTTTTGTCCTATTTCAATTCTGTCTTCCTTAGAGCTTCTTGGTGCCTCAGTTTCTCCACCTATGAAATGAATACAGCCTTATCTGTTGCTGGAAGAAGTGTGTCAAAAGGTTTTAAAGACATAGGCATTATTTGAAGGCAATATAGTTTTATTTAAAAATATCAGTGTTGTATTTCTTGCAGAGAGCTGCTGAAAGCTAGTTTTGGGGTTTTCTCTTTGCTTTTTTTTTTATGAATTTATTCTACGGATAGGGAAAATACCATTCTCAAAATCTAAATACATGCCCTGTGGTACATGATTCAAGTGAAGATATCAGTAAGAACTCATGCTCAGCTTAATATATATATATATATATATATATATATATATATATATATACACACACACACACACACACACACACACACACATACAGAAATCATTATAGATTGTACATGGGTTAACATACATACGTATTTCCTAGCTCTGTTTGCTGGGAGGGTCTAGCAGCAGTGACACCCCAAGAGCAATGAGCACATCCAGCACCCAGATATTGGTTTCTAAGTTCCACTAGAAACCATTCTCCAATAACAGGAACCGGTGCTCTTTGGAGAAGAGGCTGATTCTAGTGCTGGAAATATACAAGAGGAGCCCAGAGCAACATTCCTACTTTCTTACCAGAAAGTATGGAAGTGCTCAAAAATCAAAAGGATGGGGGCACATTAAAGACACACAGGAACCAACCTGACATAACTCCCAATAGCCAAGCTGGAACAATTTGAGCAATAAAATTACCCAAAGTCTAAAAGAAATATTCATGGGCGCCTGGGTGGCTCAGTTGGTTAAGCGACTGCCTTCGGCTCAGGTCATGATCCTGGAGTCCCGGGATCGAGTCCCGCATCGGGCTCCCTGCTCAGCGGGGAGTCTGCTTCTCCCTCTGACCCTCCTCCCTCTCATGCTCTCTGTCTATCATTCTCTCTCTCGCAAATAAATAAAATCTTAAAAAAAAAAAAAAAAAAGATTTAAAAGAAATATTCATGAGTCCATACTAATATAAATAATTGAATAAATGGGAGGGGTGAGGAGACAAATCCTTCCTACAGAAAAATACTAAGTACTATATAAAGATACTGCCCCTTCCAGGAGGCGGAACAGAGTCTTGCGCACCCCCCACCTCCCACAGACTGACTTGGGGACTGGCTTCCAAAGAACAGAAGTATGGAAACGGAAAAATAGTAACTTCACAGTGGAGAAACCTGACAGACACTACCTTAACCAAGTATTCAGAGTTAACATATCAAGTTGATAACATTCAACTACTGATATGATTTGCTGAAAAGAACCCTTCATCACCTCTGTGGTTTTCTTCCTTAAATATCCATAACGCCAGTCCAATTATGAGGGAAACATCAGACAAGCCCAAACTGAGGGGCATTCTACAATACACCTGACCAGTATGCCTCAAAACTGTCAAGATTTTGAAAAACAAGCCTGTGGAACCATCGCAGACCAGAGGCTTATCAGACATGATGACTAAATGCAATGTGGTATCCTAGATTGTATCCTGGAAAAGAAAAATGACATTAGTGGAAAAACCAGTACAATCCAAATGAAGTCTAGAGTTTAGTTAATAGCAATTACCAATGTTGGTTTCTTAACAGATGTTTTCACAGTTATGTAAAATGTTAACATTAAGGGTAAGGAGTATACAGCAAGTCTGTATTATCTTTGCAACTTTTATGTAAATCTAAAATTATTCCAAGATAAAAATCTTAACATATAAAAACAGCTTCTACTGATCTTTGTATATAATTTATGACCATGAATTAAATATTTCATAGAATTCTGAGTCTGTCCTCTTGAGAAAGCCAATGCTGCCAAGAAAATCCATGAATTTATTTGAAGTTTAAAGTTACCTGGTCAAGTATTTCAATAGTAAATATTGGTAAAGATTAAATATGGATAATGGCTTATAAAACTGTTACCTTTTAAAAAGTCTGAAAAGTATCAATTAAGGGTTCTAAACATTTAAGTTAGAGCCCAGTCTGCTCAATTAGTCACAGGGATACACTTGCCTTGTCTCATAGAGGACACATCTCTTAGCAGAAAAGCTCCATCATCTCAGTTTGGGAAGTTATTAGGTTTTTAGCAATGATATCTATTCAAAGTTAGGAATGTGGCCCTTTCTCCAGAACATATTTTTCTCTCTGCCCATTTCTGCCTGTACTGACTTAAAAAGAACCACTTCTGCAGCTGTCCTTCTCTGACATTCGAAGCAGTTTATCTTAATAACTGTGGCTATAGGTTACTCACAAGCTCTCTATGGCTTGGGATCCTAGGCTAGGGAAAGCCAACAGCCAGTGGTAGGCAAAGAGCAGTAGAGGAATACAGCTGCGCTTTCCAAAGGGTGGAAAAGCTTTGAACACATATAGACATTTTCAGAGGCAGCGGAGGTCCTGGGATTTGCTTTCAAATATCTGCTAATAATTTTCAATGTAAATAAGAAATCTACAAAAGATAGTTCTTTGTATCTTGCTTTACCATCCCTTCTGACTCCACAGTTAAAGACTTTAAAAAAAAGTATCAAGAACAATATTTATTAAGACCACTATTAGGAAAAGGTTACAGACTTTTAAAAATATAACTGAATCTACTATGAGGACCAAGTGCTAGAGAATAAACACCAAAGCATAGCAGCATATAATGTTCTAATGTGTATGTGAAATAACTTTTCATTTGTCTCATTAAATCCATCTTTTCTTCAATTTAGGCAAAGGTTATAGCAAAATATATTTGTCATATGAATGGTTCATAAAATGCAAGTGGCTGTGCTTCTGATTTTTGTTCATGTCACCTTCTAGACACATTACATAATAGCTAGATATCCTGGTTTTGCTCCCTAAGAGGCCACCAGCTGATGGTTCCAATTTTATAAGAAAAAGAAACATGGAAACTTTGTCCTTATAACTAGTCTTGTCATTAATAGAACTGCTCAATTGGCTACGGGAAAACAGCATGTTATGTGTTAATTAAAACAGAGAAAAAATAAAGTCAGAGCCTTCCAGGAATAAATGTATATTTAAATTTTTATAGTAAACATATACTTCTAAGTGAAGATTTTCCCATATTTCCAAATAAGATAATGTTCAACATACCTTGTAATCAATTTTACATTTGACTTCATTGTTTTGGTAAATACAGTTGTGAAAACTGAGTTACAGACTCCTCCTTTTAAAATATTCTCCCCTTAACATGCACCTCTTTCTGAGATTGGTCAAGACAATTTGGTACACTAACGCAGCAACGTCCAGGAAGATCACCTCCCCCACTTTTTTCTTTAGTTTGAAGTTTTAATGTCAAAATAAAGTCTTAAAATAATCCTTTCACAAAAATAAGGCAGCTTTATGCTGTAAAAACAGTAGTTCTTTGTCAAAGGCTATATTCTTCTGTCCTTATCTGCTGTCACCAACTGTCAGCATCATCTTTAAAGATCACTTTTTTCTTCATAGCGACACCTACATGCAGCTCCTTGGCTGTCCAGGTATGGTTTGCAGCCTAAATGTATAACGCTGTCAAACAAGAGCTCCACTGTGGTTTCACAGGCTGCGAAGTAAGAAAGTGCTGTTACTGCTGGGCAACCGCAAAGCACCGCTCTCCCTCCACATACATTACATGTTACAGCACAGTGTCAAGCACATCCTTGGTGGGCACTTAAACATCTGTTGCGCCAACGTCCTCCCAAACCCTCACAGGCCCGAAGCACATACATATAGACTTTTACTTGAGCATGTATCTACTTTTTTGTTTGCCCGCAACTGTTCAACCCATTTTTTTTCTACTAGGCAAACAAGTCTCTCTCAGTAACACTGATTAGTTCATCACTGTTACTTTTCCTTTTATCTGAAAAATACCACTAATAAATATGCCTTAGAACACTCTTAATTTTGCATTTCAAGGAAAGATATTTAGGTGTAGAAAAATAAAGGTTAAAAACAGAGAAACCTCAAGACATTTAATTATGGCCAATGACTTCTGAGAACTGATCACACATCATTTAAGATGCTTAAGGTAAATGGACCCCAGTCTCTCTCTCTCTCTTTCTCAATATCCCAATTCAGCCTGGGAAGGGAGACCTAGGAATCAAGTGTTTTTTCTCTGGCAGGGCTTAAAATTTTTTTTAGGACTATAAAAAAGATAATGGATTTACTTTTCTTATTCTAAGAAGCCTGGAATATCCAGGTGAGATTATCTTCATACACTTCACTTCCAGAGACACAGCACAGAGTAGCTTTTAGTCATCCAAATACTTCCAGTTTCAAATACTCATGTTAAGGAAGAAACTCTTTGGGGTGCCTGGGTGGCTCAGTGTCTGCCTTCAGCTCAGGTCATGATCCCGGGGTCCTGGGATCGAGCCCTGCATCGGGCTCCCTGCTCGGCGGGAAGCCTGCTTCTCCCTCTCCCACTCCCCCTGCTTGTGTTCCCTCTCTCGCTGTCTCTCTCTCTGTCAAATAAATAAATAACATCTTAAAAAAAAAAAAGGAAGAAACTATTCATTGCAAAATCCTGACATTTTCAAACTTCTCCAAAAGGCTGTGCCATTAAGGAACACAACCACCACAGAAGTGTAAAGGCTATAATTATTCAATAGGGCATTGAAAGGAAATTGGCTTCATCATTTAGCCACATTAGTATGCCCTTAGATCGGAAGACAGGAAATACGTCCACGTACGCTTCCGCTGTGCAACTAGTTTACCTCAGCCGAAAGCATGCAAAGGATTCAAACGCTGGGGGTTCAAGCTGCACCTGGAGCAGAGACTTCTTCCTTGACAGTTATTACTAGGAATGCAGAATCAGACCTATGACATTGTTTGGGGAATACTGCAGTAGACAGAACACAAGTTTTAAAATCGAAAGTATGCAACTTAGGAAGAGTTACTTCTTTGAACCTCCTTTTCCTTTCTTGAAAAATAAGTATAGCACTACCTACTTCTTTGGGTTTTTGTGAACATTGAGGAAAACATATCTAAAATATCTAGCATGGTACCTTATGAAAAATGATTAAAAATGTGTAGTTTCCTTTCTTGCACCTTCTCTTCCGATTTCGATGTATGATAAATACTTCGGCTTGACAGTGAAAAGATTTTGTAACTTCTAGTATTTGTACAGTGAGTTGTATTTCCACAAATATCTTATTGTATCTTTATGACAAGTCTATGAGATGGGTAGTATTTTATAAATGAGAACACTGATGCACCTTTACCCTTTGCTGACTTTGTTTCGTATCCCCTCACTCTGAGTGTGACTGTATCCTGAATCCTATGAGTCCTCCTAGCAAACCTGGGGGTTGTTTTGGGGACCATCCTGACACAGATACACATGAAGAGACAGTTAAAGCTCAAATCTTCTAGAACTTCCCACTCTAAATCCTGTGTTATACTTTTAAAATCACTGGATCCAGGGTTTCAAACTTTAGGTTCTGGATAATTAGAGATAGACTACAGGGCACAAGATCTTGGATAAATTCTTCTCTGCCTCGCATACCCTCTTCCCAAGGTTTCCTAACACTTTGATACCATCTTCCCAAGGTCTCCTAACACTTTTTGCTTCTATGACTATAAATCATTTGGAGATGACAAAGTCAATGACTCCTCATCTCAAAAAATTGAAGGGGCTGTGTCACAATAGATATAGTAATACACAGCGAAAGATTTCTAGTGGTAAATCCTGTACTGAAACATAAAGCAGTCAAGCAATAAAACTTGACAAACTGCTCTCATCTCCATCCCGCTGGATCATCCTTACCCTGAACATGCTGAGCCAGGCCTAGTGTCTTCTGCACATCCCGGCAGATCTTAGAGAGGCAGTACTGGAATTCCTCATCACAGTCGTTCTTGCTTTTGCCACAGGTCTCATAGCACCTGTCATGTTGGTTGCAGCACTTTGTCAGGGAAGGGATGCCAATATTAAGCTGAAAGAAGCATTTGGATGGATTATAGTTGATGAAATTCAAAACTCCTCTGCTGAAGTACTGCATTCAAGTAGACTTAGAAATAAGGACGATACTGTGTAATTTCCCAAATCCATTTCTGTCTACAAATGTTTTCCATGTTATTTATACATCTGCCCATCACTCACCCACATGCACCCATGTTCTCTCCCTCTCAGCCATGCCTCAAAACTCCCTATTTTGCAATATTCAGTTATCTGCAGGTAACAAATGTAACTTCCAATTGTCCAAAACACAAAACATAGTTTCAAAAACATAAAGGTCAGGCTAAGAGCAAAGATTGATTTTTGGACATTCCGAAGTATTTTGTACCTCTCCCCCTATAAAATGTACTTTATATAAAATATCACTGAAAACTTAAAAGTTTTAAGCTCCTACAACTTACAGTTTATGTTACTGTGGTTCAATCTTTAAGTATCCATTCCCTAAAGATACTGTTCCTTCAAATCTATAACTTATCTTTAACTGTTTTAAATAACTTCATATTGCAAAACCCCTGTCTAGGAATCACTCATAAACATTTTTTTCCCGCAACAGTTGGCTCAGATTCAGCCTCGCCTACAAAAAAAAAACACACAGCTATCTTCCTTAGCTTTGCTTTAATACAGAAAATATTATGCTTTATCTATACTTTTTCATCTAAGTAGCATTACTTCTATACTCCAAACTTTTAAACCATGTTTGCAACATGAGGAAACATCTTTTCAATAGTATTAACATCTACAAGATTAAAAAATAAAACATGAATTTTATTCCATTTAGTTTTGTTAGGACTTACTAAATGTGTTTTAGCTATAAAAGAATATAATAAACCTAATTAACATTATAAGCAAAATTACTTGTGACCCTGAGAACACACTGACAATCTTGACTTATTAAGAGTACTACATAGTTGGGGCACCTGAGTGGCTCAGTTGGCTGAGCACCCGGCTCTTGATTTTGGCCCAGGTCATGATCCCAGGGTTGAGCTGCTTGCTGGGCTCCACACTCAGCAGGGAGTCTGCTTGAGATTCTCTCTTTCCCTCTCTCTCTGCCCCTCCCCACCCCTGCTTGTGCATGCTTTCTCTAATAAATAAATAAATCTTAAAAAAAGAGTACTACATAGCCTACTGATCATAAAACTTCTCAAATAAGAAAATAGTAATATTTACGTGAACACCAAACAGTGGAGAGCCACATCCATTCGGCGGGGAGGGTTTATAACCATAACGCGGGAAGGGCTTAGATCCTATAAAATATAAATGGTATCATAATTAATTTTCAAATATAAAAAACACGCAAAAAGGTCTATGAGGTACTACTAGACTAGCCTTGGAAATATTTAATATTTGGGTACTGACATAGGTGAATGTCATTATTCTAAGCCTATACCATACAAAACATATAAAAGCTTATTCTGGACCTTCAGGAGATTTCAGAGGTTATATGCCAGACTGGGTCCATATGTATGAAAGATAAATCCACCCTCTTTCCCTGTACATTCTAACACTCACATTTTTTGGTTAAAAACTTATAGGGCAAATCAAAAGGAATGAGATCTTGCCATTTGCAACGACGTGGATGGAACTGGAGGGTGTTATGCTGAGCGAAGTAAGTCAATCAGAGAAAGACATGTTATCATATGACCTCACTGATATGAGGAATTCTTAATCTCAGGAAACAAACTGAGGGTTGCTGGAGTGGGAGGGATGGGATGGCTGGGTGATAGACACTGGGGAGGGTATGTGCTATGGTGAGCGCTGTGAATTGTGTAAGACTGTTGAATCACAGATCTATACCTCTGAAACAAATAATACATTATATGTTAAGAAAAAAAAAAAGAAGAAGAAGATAGCAAGAGGGGAAGAATGAAGGGGGGGAAATCGGAGGGGGAGACGAACCATGAGAGACGATGGACTCTGAAAAACAAACTGAGGGTTCTAGAGGGGAGGGGGGTGGGAGAATGGGTTAGCCTGGTGATGGGTATTAAAGAGGGCACGTTCTGCATGGAGCACTGGGTGTTATGCACAAACAATGAATCATGGAACACTACATCAAAAACTAATGATGTAGGGCGCCTGGGTGGCTCAGTTGGTTAAGCGACTGCCTTCAGCTCAGGTCATGATCCTGGAGTCCCTGGATCGAGTCCTGCATCGGGCTCCCTGCTCGGCAGGGAGTCTGCTTCTCCCTCTGACCCTCCCCCCCCCTCATGTGCTCTCTCTCATTCTCTCTCTCTCTCAAATAAATAAAATCTTTAAAAAAAAAAAACTAATGATGTATGGTGATTAACATAACAATAAAAAATTTTAAAAAACACACAAAAAACAAAACCTTATAGGGCAAGAACTGTATCTTCCCAGTCTTCAGCCAATACTCCACTGCACACAAACCTCAATAACCATTAACTAACCAGTCTACTCACAGAGCTTAAAGCTAAGGAAGATAAGGTCATCCAACAAACATTTAATTGCCTCAATGCCATTATAAGACATTACAGGACCACACATTCTAGCCTGGACTCCAACCAACCATTTCACAAATACATTTCTTTGCCAGCTAAGGAAAAAGGTCAGGAATAAAGATAGCTTGGTGAACCATCTTACTCCAGCTCTATTCTCCCTAACAGCACCAATGGTTCAGTAACCAGGAGAAAGATGACATTATCACAGCAATCTTAACTGCTGCAAAGTACTTCAAAAATATCTCTCCTCATGAAATATACAAATCACTTCAAGATACCAGTCACCTACTTTCTCTTGAATGTTTCCCACAATCCTCCTACAGTATCAACAAATAGCCTATTCCATTGTGGAATGGCACTAACTGTTAAATTCTTTCTTGTTTTCTTATGAGCAATCCTCTACCCCTAGAGAACACAAAACAAGCCAATTACATATTTTACATGATAAACCCTCCAACATTTCAGACTACCATTTATCTTCAATTCTAAAAGCAAAATATCCCCTGTTATTCCAAATATCTCCCCATAGTTCCTTAGGAAAAACACAAAGTATCTACCAACTTTCAGTCAACTAATATTTATTACTAGAAGACTTAAAGATAAGTTTACCCTCCAAAAGTAAAGTGAGGGGGAAAAAAAGCAACCCTTCCAGTATTCAACCATCAAAATAAGTAACCCACTCAAAGTAAGGATCTAAAAATAGTTTGAGTTGCTAAGACTCACATGCTCGGCTGAAGTGATGAACTAGAGCCTAAAGAGACTATAACTTCATGACGCTTTAGCCGGCTCCACCCAGTCTGAAGAACAGTATGTACGAAGAGAATGGTTATGATGGATTAAGGAATGAGGAGGCCAATGACAGAAGTTGGTTTTCTTTCTCTAGCACTGTCCAAGAAGGATGGTTGTTTCTGGGCCCTTGGAAAATGAAGGTACATACCTCAAGCTATCACGGATGAGTCACTGTGATCCTTCAATTCCTGCTTTTGGTCCTTCATTCTTAAGAAAACTGTTTATGATTTGGCTTTCCACTTAAAAGGGCCCACAGAGGGAGGATATACTAACTACCTGGATATCTAATGGGCACCTCAGACTTAAGAGGTACCTCCTGATATTCATCCCCAAATCTGCTCCATCCATAGTTCTGTCTTCTCAGCTAAAAGCAACTCCAACATTCCCGGTGCTCAGGAAAAAACCTTAGCCATCTTTAATACTCTCATTTTCTTATATCCCACATCCATTTCCACAGCATGTCCTGTTGATTCTACCTTCAAAATATTCAGGATCTAATCACTTCTTCCCACCTCCACTGCTACCATCCTGCTCCAAGCCACCGTGGATTATTGCCATAACCTCCTAATGTCTCCCTACTTCGCTTTCCCCACTCCACAGCAACCCCACACACCACCTCCAGCCATTGTCTATTCTCAACACCAAACCTGAGTGATCCTATAAAATATGTTAGATCGGGGCGCTTGGGTGGCTCAGTCAGTTAAGCATCTGCCTTCGGCTCAGGTCATGATCCCAGGGTCCTGGGATCGAGCCCCGCATCGGGCTCCCTGCTCCGTGGGAAGCCTGCTTCTCCCTCTCCCACTCCCTCTGCTTGTGTTCCCTCTCTCGCTGTGTCTCTCTCTGTCAAATAAATAAAATCTTTAAAAAAATAAAATAAAAATGTTAGATCAAGTTTTTCTTCTGCCAAAACCCCTCCAATGGCTTCGCATCTTATTCAGAATAAAAGTCAAAAATTTTCCAATGCCTATAAATTCTATATAATCTGCACCCCCACACAACACACTATGACTTCTCTGACCTCATCTCCTTACTGTCCTCTCACCTCTCTTCCTTTCTTTCTCACTTCATTCCATCACATCTGACCTCTTCATTGTTCCACAGACACTCCAAGTCTGCTCCTGGCTTAGTGCCACTGAACCTGCTGTTCTTCTATGTGGATGCTCTTACTCCTGGTATCTACATAGTAATTCCTTCACTTTCTCAGCAACGCCTTCTCTGACCATACCATTCGTAGCACGCATAACCTTCAAACATTATATTATTAACCTACTTACTTTTTATCTGTCTCCCCATACTAAAATACAAATTCCATAAAGGCAGGAATTTGTGTTTCATACCTTCAAAGCCTCCAACAGTGCCCGGCATATGGTTAGGTTCTCAATAAATATTTGTTGATGAATGAATGAATGAATGAATGAGCAGGTGACTTGGAAGGCAATTCCCTGTGGCAGTTCTAATACTCATGGTACTGCTGCTTATCCTTTAGTCTCCTTTGAGTTTGGCGAGCATTAATCAACCTCCAAAGACTGATCACTTCTAGTTTGTCACATCTCTTTAAAATGTGCCATCCCAAACTGAACACCAATAGGTGTGATGGGCCTATTTTGAAGTAGATAAAGTACTTGTATTAATAGAACCTAAGATGGTTAGCATATATTTTAGCTGTGTCTCAGTTCTAAGATACATCGGACAGTAGGAAAAAACCATCAGTTCTTTCTAAAACTCTACTGCTAGAGACTCAGCACTTCTACACTTTAAATTTTGAGCCTAAATATTAGATTGTGAAATTCTTCCTTGTTAGTTTTAGCTCATCATTCAAGACTGTTCAGCACAGTTTAAATTTAGAGCTATTCACCCAGTATTAGTGTTGCTCCCAGACATTCACAAACTTGAGACACAGATATTAACCAAGGCAGAGGTCCACAACACCCTGCCATAGATAAGCCCTCTCTATAATGAGCCATGAAGTCATCAACCCAACCTTTTGGGTAGACCACTCAATCAGTTGTGACTTCATTTAAATCAAGTTTTATCCAGCTTACATTTCTCATGGGAGTGTCATGAAAAAGTAGCCATCTGATTTGTGGTTTTCTTTGTCCTACCACGCTAGAAATCTCTTCACTGAATGGGAGGGAAGCTGGATCAGCATGATATTTTTGGGGAAGCCATTCTAGTTCCTGGAAGCTTCATCATGATGCTCTCTCGTCAGGGGTTTTTAACAATCAACCGTTTAAAATGTTTAGAAACTCATCTAGCAATAGACATTAAGCAATGGGTTGAATTTTTAATCTGAAAAAAGTACAATAAATAAGCCAAAGAATATTCAAAAAGTCTGAAAACAGGAAAACTTACTAAACATATTTTTCAGGTTAACGACTGGACTTACTGCTATCAATTCAGAAGTATATCACTTAAAAAGTATCTAAAGATTGAAGCAACACATATTGGGCACATTACTTGAGAATGTAACTAACATACTGTTTATCGTGTTTTCAACTTTTTGGATACCCTGTATATTCCCCATCTGCCAGTCTCCAGATTTCTGGTACCTATCCCTTTTCCGTGAGAATCAAAGAGTACCTCCCTCAGACAACTGATACGGGCCTAGAGTTTTAAAGGCATGTGGGTTTCTAATATCAAGTGTCTACTTTTTTTTACTGGGAAGATATTTCCCTCAATGTTTTAATATTTATAGTACAGGAGCAGTTCTATTTTTCCTTCCCTTTGTATTTTATATAAATCTATGGATTCTTCCAATTTTGAGTCTATACAACGCTTTTTAACATTTTGATGTATGTAATGACAATGATACATAGGTATGTACATATATATGTACTGATATACATATTTTCTCATTTTGTAAAAGATAATTACCTTTGAGTGGGAGAATGATCAGAAGCAAGTGAAGTCAGGGAGAAAAACCAAAACAAATCAAAGCCTGCCTCCAACAGGAGAATGGAGAGGAACAGAGATGGTACAGAAGCAAATGTGTCAGCAAAACTGAAAATGGAGGCGGGAGGATGGGGGAGGCAGTTGTTTCAAACAGAGCCAGTGTCTAAAACTGCTCTCAGGAGGGAAGCCGATAAAATGCAGTGAGAACCAAGACCTACTGCCCATGAACTACTGAATAATAACACCATAAAATAAATCCTGATAAAACTGGCTCCCCAGCATAAGTGGCAAAGGGGGCACGTGACTGGTTTTTGTTTGGCTTTTGAAGGAATGTACTAATGTCACTTCATCAGAGAGGCCTTCCCCGCTCACTCCATCTAAGACAGTGCCCCTTCCCTTCCATAACCATTCCATATACCCTTGGTTGGTTTTATTCTTCTTTCTAACATTCATTGACCAAATTAACATAATAGCCAATTTCTTTTCTGTTTGTTTTTTTCTTATTATTATATTCAATTAGCCAGCATATAGTAAATCATCAGTTCTTGATGTAGTGTTCAATGATTCATTAGTTGCATATAACACCCAGTGCTCACTACCAACATAACCTCCTTAATGCCCACCCTCCCACCCCCCCATAATTAGTCAGTTTCTAGGAGGACAGGAACTTTGTCTTGCTCACCTAGAAGATGCCTGGCACATAGTAGGCACCTGTGAAATTACTGGAGGAAAAAAAGGGGAAATTCCTTCCTGAAATTAAAATATTCTTTATCTACAGCAAACAAACCAAAAACCAAAAACCAAAAAACCAACCCCCCAAACCCCAAAAACCCCAGAAAACTGGGAAATAACAGATTTCCCAAAACATTTTAAAGTGTTTTGAAGTTCTAAATTCACCTTTAAATTGAAATTACTATTTCTGAGCAAGACAAGTTACATAGAAAGTTGTTTATTAAAGATTAAGTTGCTATACACTTCAAAAATTATAAATATGTTAATATCATTTTAAATGTTGTTATAAATGGTGTTGTAAGCTGCTAAACATTAAAAAATTTAGCATTTCTACTGAGTGGCAATTTTTGCAAAGTGCTATAAACTGAACTGTGTCCCCCCAAAATTCCTATGTTGAAGCCCTAACTCCCAATGCATTTGCTGATGGGGCCTTTGGGAGATAATTAGGTTTAGATAAGGTCATGAGAGTAGGGCAAGGAAGAGACACCAGAGAACTTGCTTCTCCCACCCCCAACCATGTAAGAAAACAGTAAGAAGGCAGTTAGTTGTCTGCAAGCCAGGAAAAGAACCTTCACTATAGAACAGTGTTGGCCAAACCCTGATTTTGGACTTTCCAGCCTCCAAAACTCTAAGAAATAAATTCCTGTTGTTTAAAACACCCAGTCTATGGTATTTTGTTACAGGAGTCTGAACAGACTAATACACAAAGCAGCAAAAACTGAGTAACAGAAGAAGCAATATCAAAGTCAAACCAAAATCCATGATGTATCAGAGTCACTACCCCCTAAAATTTGTAAGCAAATACAGAAAGCTAAGAAAAAAAATGAGAAGAATTTAAAAAACAAACCAAATCCACTGGGTACAACTACATGGAAATACTATTCATTGATTCTACTTTTTGACTTAGGCAAATGCTCCTCTCTTGATGCTTTATCATCTGTATGGACAGATAAAATCTAAAGATTTGCCTGGACTGAGGTAATGATAGATCTTTTCTACATATTTTTTTTAAAAAATTTGATGTAAATACTTCCCAACAGACCAATTTCTTTCACATGAATGACACTGAAGCAGATGGGAAACAGAAGGGGAAGGCTGTTGGGTCAAAGATCTTAGCACTGTGCTTTATAGGAAATGCAGTGTAGAATTCAAAACTGCTTTCCTAAACACTTGAGATTTTAATTCATGATTTAATCTTTGGAGGGCCCTTGTGCTACTTTATTTTTCTAGTCCATTCACTCTCCTAATTTCCTCAAATCTCCAACACTTCCATTCCCATCTTCGCATTCAGCTGATGACCTTGATTCCTACTTCACGGAGAAAACTGAAGTGATGGGAAGAGAACTCGGACATCTAACCACCTAATCAGCATCTGTGCCCATATCCTCTACCTCTGTTCCTATTAATAGGGATAGGCCATCCGTGCTCTTGGCCAATCTATTTGTGCACTGGAACCCACTCCTCTCACTTACCTAAGGACCTGACTCCAATAATTCTCCTTCATTTCTCCCTCAACAGTGTTTTCATTCTCTACTGAATCATTCTCAAAAGCATACAAATATGTTATTATTTTTCCTAGTAACTTTTTTCCATGGTCTGCCCTATAGCAGTTAATGCCAACCCCAACCTTCCAATCATTCAGGCCAAAAACTTTGGAATCATTTTTTTACCCTACTCACACCTTCCTTC
Source organism: Phoca vitulina (assembly GCF_004348235.1). Lineage (NCBI taxonomy): Eukaryota > Metazoa > Chordata > Mammalia > Carnivora > Phocidae > Phoca > Phoca vitulina. Next base: position 84,680,140 of record NW_022589706.1, read on the forward strand.
CAAGCTATCAGCAAATCCTTCAGGCTCTTCCCTCAAAATATATCCCCAAATCCAACCACTTCTCATGACCTTTCTTGCTATGAACCTGGACAAAACCACCACCATTTGTCTGAATTCCTGCACCTGTCACTCTGCCTCCATTCTTGCTCTCCCACCTCCCTGGACTCTTTTTATCCTTTGCACAACAGCCAAAGGGATCCTGTTAAAACATAAATCACTGAATGAGCTACTTATTCATAATTCTAAAGCATTTTACAAGCCAATTTTGTTTTCTATTTTTCAAAAGAAATCAGGAAGTTTTCTTTCTCAAATCTTCTTTGCTGTCAGGGAGAAAAAAAATAGAAAAAAATAGCAACCATCTAATTTGTTCCCCTACGTAACTTTACTTCAATCTCAATAAAGTGTTGTTCTCACCAAAGGGAGGATGGCCAGAAGGGAGCAAGTCTCCATAAAGCCAATCCTTTTGATAAAACAAAGATAACTGAATGCAACAAGTGAGTGCCCTTTAATCTGATCACCCTCTCCCTACTACCAAGTCTTTTTTTAAGCTCCCTTTACCTCTTTATTGCAACTATTAAACACTCCTTAATTGCCATGCTCCTCTAGCTTTGGGATTTGTCTGTTTCTGTTTGGTTCTGATTTGATCACTTGCATTCCAAAATCTGGGAAAGGTTGAAACAGTGTTCCAGGGAGACTTCTCAAGTAATAGCAATTAAAGAACAATTTTCATTATGTTGGAATTATCAACATGGTGACTTGGAACCACAGTCCTATGAGAAGACAGTATTTACTAAGACACAAAAGGATGTTCACTGAAGCATACCATTTCCTAAATTCTCAAGTTCATTTATGTTTTTTTATGCTGGAGATCTTGCTTAAGACTCCACATGGTAAATTTAGTGAGGCTTGTTGAAGATAAAAAGGGTTAAGTAAAACAAAAGATTAAAGTCATCTTTATAATAGGAACAGTATCCATTCAACTTCAGAGCTATTTTAAATGTAAATAAACTCTAGAACCCCTGACTCATCACAAGTTAATGGAGACTGCTCCTTCTAAGCCTTTCCTATCTCAGTAAATGGCAACCACATCCTTCCTTTGGCTCAGGCCAAAATCTTCGGAGTCATCCTTGACTGGCCTTTCTCCTCAGGTCCTTCACACTGGCCATTCCCTCTGCCTGGAGGGTTTTATCCCCAGATCATCACAGTGTCACCTTCAGCATTTTCAGATTTCTTCTCAAATGCTGTCTTATCAGTGAGACCTTCCCTGAACAACCTATTTAAAATGAGTAAACTGCCTCCCAACACTGCCACTGCTGTTTTTACTATTGTTCTCAAAACACTGGCAAACTTCAGACCTACATATACTGCATATCTGGCTTATTTTACTTGTTTTTTAGTTTACTGTCTCTCCCCACCAAAATGTAAGCTCCATGGACAGGAATTTTGTCTGTTTTGTTTACTGCTGAATCTCCAATTGGTAGAACACTTGAGACGTAACAGGCACTCAGATATTTGTAAAATGAATGGGGATGACCAAGTAAAATTATGACATCTGCCTCAGGAAAGGCAACCATTTAATTTTCAAATAATTCACTTATTCCTCATAACAACATCCTTCCCAATTGCATACTGGTGGTAACATTTAGACATAAATTTAGGAAGGAAACATTTTACACTTCATAGCATACGAGATATGGCTCATTCTTTACCTCCATTAACATAAAACTAGAAATTATTTTGAGAATTACAGGCAGCAAGTGGCATCCCAGTTTTACATGACATAGATTTCTTTTAAATTCACCTCCATGCAATCTGGTTTTACCATTAGTCACTGAGTTCCCTATTACTATTTAGTGCCAAGCACTAAATGAACTAGGCCCCAACTTCGTCTACTCTTACTGGAAACATGACCTCCCAATCAAAATCTTAAAATTTTTAATTTCCAAAGAGAAGCCTGAGTACTTTACCTGAGCTGCTACAATATTTAAACATTCAAAAAAAGCAAGTGCTTGAAAAGAAAGATCTCTGCTAAGACCTTGAGTTTATTATTACCAACGATGGCACCAAACAAGTTCTCAGATTCAAAAAGAATTAAAGTTAAAAAATATGAAAAGTAAATTAAAACAATTACAGTAGTATTAACCAAGGAAAGAAAATTTCTATCAAGTGATAGACAATTTCTAGAAGAATTATCAGAACTCTTTCTCAACAATAGAGTACACCAGAAGTCTGTACAAAGGTCGCAATTCATTTTCTGTGGCCCTGCAGGAAAAAAAAATTAAAAGCAATTCTTGAGAAAGGTAAAACGTCGTGATTACAATTCTCGGTAGATTCTGCATGTTCGGCTGACTAACGGTGCTAAAATATAGGGCTAAAATCGGTCTGTTCCACTCCATTCCCATGATGCGTACGTCACAAAGTTCTGAGGCAACTTGGTGCAACAGCAAAAGAAAAAAAAAGAAAGAGAAAAAGAAAACGTAGTGATTCAAAAGCAATGAAAACAGAACGGAGAGTACACCTCAGGTGACCTCTCACAGGCTAACAATAGTGGTGCGGACTTCTAACCTGATTGCTCAATCACAAGAATGGCAGGACCCTAGCAGTGGTTAAGTCTTTCCACGGCTAGAGGACAACGTCAAGGTCTGCCTTGCATCCCACACCTGCACAACACCCGGAAAGCGAGGGCCTCGCAGGACCTGGGCTCCCTCTCACCGTCACTGCACTTATACTGGCAGAGCCCATCCTCGCCTCCCAGGAGGTCCAAGGCGGCGTTCAGGTACGTGTCTATCTTGTGAACGCCGTTCCGGATGGTCTTCAGGGTGGCCCGCCAGTCCGTGGTCTGGGCCTGCTCCTGGCACCTGAGAGCGGCGGGCAGGAAGAGGAGGAGGACGAGGGCGAACGCGGGCCGCGGGAGCAGGGCCATCCGCGCAGCACCGGGCCGTGCCCCCACGGAGCCCACGGGGTGCCCTAGGCAGCGGCGCCAGCCCCGGGCTCGGCGTCCCCAGGCCCGGGCTCGGCGTCCCCCGCCGGCTCCATGCCCACGCCTCCTTCCGAGGTGGGAGGCGGGCCCTCACCGCCTTTACTCAGCTCTGGCCGGAAGGCGGCGCCGTCGCGAAGACGCGCGGCATGGCGCACGCGCTGGCCTGGGCCCGCGGCCCCTACTGTGCGCCTGCGCGCAAGCGTGGTGCGTCAGAGGCCGGCGAAGCGGGAGCGAGGCGTAGGGGTGGTGAACTCCAGTCCAAACAGTGCCCTCGGCGCGCTTCCGCCCTGCCTGAGGGCGCGCCTCTGCCTGAGGGGGCAGCCAAGTGAAGAGCCCCACCGACCTGTCAGGGTTCAGCCCAGCAGTCGCCCCCGCCCCCGTCCCCGTCCCTAGGGACAAGCTTTTCTGGGCGTGGACGCCGTGGAAGAAATGAGTTCCCTTAGCCCCTTACAGAGAGCGCTGCGAGGGGTCCCGCTAAGTTTCGGTTTGAAAACTCGATTCTGCGTGACACGTGGACCGGAATCCGGATCTCACCTCCTCGCGTGCTCGCCAGGTCCTCTGCCCGCGTTGGCCGCGGCTGGGCGAGCGGGAGCCGGACCGCTCAACCCAAGGACGAGGTGGTGGTGCCTGACTGGCAAGCATGAGCGAGATCCTCATTTAGACATTCTGGAAGAAGAAACTGGTTTGACAATAAAAACTATAAGTTTTCTTTCTTGATAAGGAAGAAACGGTATTCTACTCTACACTTGAATACAGTTTAAAAAAAAAATCTTAATTGGAAATCACTGCTTTTCTGCTCACCATATTTTGAAATTTGATAACTCCGGTGAAGTTTCTCAGTATTTTTTCCCTGTGCTGTGCAGAATCCTTAAATAATATTGCAGTAGTTTGTTTTGTTTTGTTTTTTTACCAGAGCTGTAAATATCTGGTTATGTTAGTATCCCGGAAATTTCCAGGAATTTTACAGTAAGATCCAGGGCAGTATTGCAAGTGTTGGGAATAGGTGCATCCTTTCTTATTAAAATTACCAATAAATTCTAGTTTGGCGTTTTGTGTTTGTTACAAGCTTCATAAGTATAATAAATGTGCACCAAAGAGTTCCTAAGAATTCTATCCCTCTTTATTGAGAACTTACTCTGTGCCATGTACTTCACATCATCTCACATTCAGAACACCGCTTTACTGGGATGCAGACTTAAGGTGAGTTAGAAACAGAAAAAGAAGTCTCTCCTGGCCCACACACAGATATAGCCCAACCCCAGGCTGCGAGCCTCAGCCAGGAGCCCTTGGGCTGTGATCTGCGTACCACAATGGAGGAAGGGGAGACCTGTGCCCGGGAGGTATTGTCAGCCTTGTACGGTGAAGGAGTCAAAGTACAGAGGAGTCATATGACAGTATCCAGTCAAAGTAGGGGCTAATTCTACCTTCACGAGATGCCAGAGATTTTTTTCTTCATGTTTGATAATTTTGAAATGCACATTTCAAAACATTCAGAAAAGGGAACATAGAACATTTTTTATGTTTTCTGGAGCATTGGCTTTCCCATCTCTAAAGTGTGGGTGTTCAATTAGATTACCTCTGTGGTCCCACCTAATTCCACCACCCAAACCCTTAAACCAGGTTTGGTTCTTTCAGGTCTTCAGAGAAACTCTCCCATATGTGAATAAATATTCCACAAGAAAAGAGAGAATGTAGTAACCTGATTCCAACCCTCAGTTACTGAAGCCCCAAAACCTCTCCTTTTTTTTTTTTTTTTTTCCTTTTCTCTATACATTCACTCCTTGGTGATCTCATCTAATTTCTTACAACTTAACTACAGCCTCTGCTCTGAGGATTCAGATTGAGTCTTCTCTGTCTCAACTCTCTTTAGAGATTAAATTCTCAAACTCCAGTTCCTTGGACTGATAAGAGTTGTTCTCTTTTTCTCTGAAACAAATTTCCTTTTCCACTGTGTTCCCCAAAGGAATCATCACCATCTTCCCAGAAAACAAGATTCTAAATTTTATTTTTACAATTCACTTCATATTCAATCATTAGATATCTGTTGTTCTGCTGCAGTAACTCCAAGATTTACTTTTCCCCCTTAATTCCTGCTGCCAGATACTAGAGTTTGGCATTGACTATAGGACCAGCTACGTAACTTGCAGGGCTCAGTAAAAATAAAAATGCAGGACTCCTTGTTCAAAAATCATGAAGAATTTCAAGATGATAACAGGAGAGCATTAGAGCAAATGTGAAACACTTCTGAGTTCAGTGCCTTGTACATGGGCACAGGATTCATGGACAAGAAGCCAGCCCTGACTGGCCATATCATGTTAACTTCTAGATGACCCCTTTCCATCCTTTCTTCCTAATAGTTAGCATAAAAGGTTTGAAAAGAGCCTCTTTACAGGGCACTTTCATCTAATCAGCAAATCTTGTTATTATTGTGACAGATACTGTTGGTTGCAAACCCACAACTTCCAGGTCTTTCCTGCTAGCAAATGGCTAGGTTGTCTAGATATACTTTGACTGTGGATGGGCAGGAGCTGAAGCCAGGAAGCCAGTTAGGATGTAATGAACCAGGTAAGACATTATTGTGACTCGGCCCTGGGAAGGAGTAGTGGAGGTGTGAAAGTGGTCACATTCTAGATAGAACTTGATGGTAGAGCCAACAGGAATTGCTGTTGGATTGAGTATGGTAAATGAAGGAAAGAGAAATCAATGACATTAAGGTTTTGGTTTCAGCACTTAGGGTAGTGAATTCTCACTAAATGAAATGGGGAGGATTCTAGAAGGAGTTGATTTCAGGGAAAATTTAGGAAATTAATTTCAGACATACCATGTTTGAGAAACTTATTCTGAATTTGTAGTTCAGAGGTGGGACAAGGAATAGAAATTTATTTAGAAGTCATCAGCATAGAAATGACTTTTAAAGCCATAGGACTAGAAGAGATCCTCCAAAAAGTGAGTATGTAGAGAAGCAGAACAAAGTCTAAGTTGTAGGAGGTCGGGGAACTAGGAAGTGGCAAAAGAGGCTCAGAAGGGTCATCCAAGTGCAGCAAGAGAGTGCTTTATTGCAGTGTGTCTAAGAACAACAGAACCATCAATTTAATTTGGCTGGTGTGGAGGAAGATGAGGACTTGATATTGATTACTGAATTTAATAACAGGGAGGTCACGGTAAACTTCATAAGAAAATTTTCAGTGGAATACTGAGGACAAGACATATTTGTAGTGAGAGGAGAAAAAAAAGGACGAGGAATTGGGAAAAGCAATTTTGGTCAATATTATCAAAACAAAATTATGAAAATATAAAATATGCTGTATTTGTGCTGATTCTTGTCTGCATAATACATGTGCCTTGGAATGGGATCTTCTGGGTGGCTGAGACTAGTCTGTGTTTTCTATACAGAGCTTTCCAGTCCAGTTATAAGCATAATCAGTCAGATACACCTTCTGGACACCCCGAATGGTCTCTTCACTGTCATGGACATCAAGAAACATGATGATATTAATGAGTAAGAATGCCAAGTGTATTGGGGTTAAATGTAACATATTAACACAGAATGCTTGGAGAGTAGAATCCTCTGTGTTATTTGGAACAATACAAAATCAACAAAATACAAATGATCAAGGGCAGTTTCTGTTTTTCAGTCTTTTCCAATGTCTCATCAAATGGCCCGAGCAGTGTTATTGTGATGAAAATAAATGCCAAGTGGTGAAACCATTCCAGCCATAATGATCAGTCTTTGCCCAGTGTTAAGGCGAGAACATTGGTTTCTAAAAAGGGCTCAAATTAAGGGGAAATAAGTGCTAGTTTCCAGGCTCTGCCTTTAAAAAAAAATAAAAAATTAATAGCATGAATAGCTTTCAAACTAGGGACAATGTGAAGGACAAGAGATGGCTGCACCAGATCCATAAGCATGGGCTGGCTCCATGATATATTCAAGATAATGGCTTTCCATTTCAGGTATTCTATCATTAGGCAAATTTGATCAGTGTTTTAATCTGCTTGGGCTACTCTAACAAAATACCACAGACTAGGTGACTTATAAACAGCAGAAGTTTATTTCTTTTTTTTTTTTTAAAGATTTTATTTATTTATTTGACAGAGAGAGACACAGCGAGAGAGGGAACACAAGCAGGGGGAGTGGGAGAGGGAGAAGCAGGCCTCCTGCAGAGCAGGGAGCCCGATGCGGGGCTTGATCCCGGGACTTTGGGATCATGACCTGAGCCGAAGGCAGACGCTTAACGACTGAGCCACCCAGGGGCCCCAGCAGAAGTTTATTTCTCACACTTCTTAAGTCTGGACGTCCAAGATCAGGGTGCCAGAGTGGTCAGGTTCTGGGTAGGGCTCTCTTCCAGTTTGCAGACGACTGACATCTCTCTGTGTCCTCACGTGATGGAAGGGGGGTGGAATTTCTGGGGTTTCTTTTATAAAATACTAATCCCCATCTTAAGGCCTCCACCCTCCTAGGTACCTAAGCACCTCCTGAAGACCCTACTTCCTAATACCATCATATTGGGCATTAGGATTTCAACATGAGTTTTGGGGGAACACCGTCAAAGCACAGCAATCAGGGAAGAGATTTTCAAGTGATCTTTGTGGGTAGAATGTGAGATCACTCAGCATACAGAGAGAATGTGCTGGATAGGATGGAAGGAACGCACTTGGGTGGGACTGCAGGGTTTTAGACCATCAGGATAAATTCAGGTGTGTGGTCTCTCTAGGTTGGGTTTCTGGCTACTTCTAAACCTCTGCCTCATTTTCAGTTTCATATTTCCTACTGCATGCTATGTACATCTTTCCTGGGCTCCCATAGACCTCACAGCTTCACAATATCCTTAACTAACGAAACCTGCTTCTCTTTCTCTGTTTCCTTTATTTCTTCAATCAATGGCAACAGCAATCATCTCATTGTCCAAGAGAAAACTTGGGAGTTATTCTAGACTCCCATCCCTCTCTCTAGTGCCATGTCCTCTCTTTCTGTCCCCAGCTGCCATCCATTTTACTCCTTAATATATTCGGGATCAGTGCCATCCTCTTTAAAATGCCCTGCTGTAGTTTCTACCTTCACCATTTTTCATTTGGATTGCTCCAATAGTCTCTTAACTGTCTCTCCTACCCCATCTCACCCCCTCCAGTACATCTTCCTCAATGCCTCCAGGGTGAACTTTCCAAAGTCTTTCAGTGGTCTCAACTCTTTGGCATGAAGCCCTCTCTGACCTGCCCTTTTCTCCCTCTCCAGCTCCTCAGTTGCACCCTGGACACCCCCACCGTCATGCTGCACTGCTCTCTGTCCCCTTTCGTGGTTGGCTCCTCAAGCCACAGAACCTTTGCACTTACATCTGCCTGGAAATCCCTTCTGTAATTCAGATTAAGCTCACCACTGGGGAGGCCTTCTTTGACACTTCAGACTGATTTATGCGTCTCTCCTCTCTGTTGTCCCTGGCAAAGTGCAGCTTTATAGTTTTTTTCTGTCTCCCTCATACGATAGTGAGTGCTGAGTCCAGGGTTAAATGTAAGGTGATGGCAGCACTCCACATCTCGCGAGCTCGTGGCAGAGGGTCAAGCAGTAGTGCCCAGTGCCCTGCCTCTGCGTGGAGCCTGGGACCCGAGCTAGTGGCAGTGGGAGCCTCTGATGAGCAGTCCTACAGCGCTCTTTGAGCATTGTCCCCAGATGCATAGCCAACTCTCTGGCTTTCCCGGAGATTCTGTGAACTGCATAATATCTTTGAACACATCTTTTTTTTTTTTTTTTTCATTAAACCAGTTAGATTGGCTTCTGTGGTCAGCAGCCAGTCACCTCACTCCTGCTATTCCCAGGCTCTGTCACATGGAGTCACTATGGAGAAGCTGGCTCTTCACTCTTCAGGCCCCGATTCTGGTCCACTCCGCTGTGAAGCCTCCAGGTCCCAGGTCACCGTGCAGACTAGCTTGGTCCTTCCAGTGGCCATGATGCTACTTCTCCCAGCTTGCAGCCCTTAGTACTCATATCTGGGCGTCTTTGGAGATGCTACATGCTCCAGGTTTGCTGGGCCAGGACATGGTGGAGGTTTTAAAACATGCCACAGATATTTTGACACCCCTCCCATCAAGAGATGGATTATATTTCCTCCCTTCAACCTGATCAGGTCTTGTGATGGAAGCAAAGCTAAATGACTTCCAAGGCTGGGTTTATAAAGGCTGTTCTAGTTTGCGGGCTCTCCTGGGACACTTGTCAGCTGTTATGTAAGGAGTCTAGTGCCCCTGAGTCCTCATGTTGAGAGCCCAAATGGAGAAGACCACATAGAGAGAGATGCCTGAGAAGCCCCACTGTTTGGGTTCTCCCAGCCCAAGCACCAGACGCATGAGTGAAGAAGCCTTCCAGATGATCCTTGCCCCAGCCCTCCCTGTCTGATAGTAACTACACTAGAGGATGGAAGAAATGGCCAGCTGAGCCCCAGTCAATCCCCAGAGCAAAATAATAAACAATTGCTATTTAAATAAATATGTGGGGGTTCTTTCTTATACAGCCGTAGATAACCAAATACTCTCCTGCATTCAATGACAAAAAGCATTAAAAATCTGGGCAGCAGGGGAGGGGAGGAGGAGTTAGTGTGTAATGGGCACAGATTTTCAGTTTGGGAAGATGAAAAATTTCTGGAGATGGTATGGTTGCACAAGCGGAACGTACTTAATGCCCCTGAACTGTACACTTCAAAATGGTTAAAGCAGTAAAAAAAAAAATTGTATGTATACGTTACCAAAATTTTTAAAAAGGAAAAAAATAAATCTGGGCAGTAAGCAACTTTGAAATATACATAGAAATGGGCATTTGTCTTATTAAAACAATTGGGCTTTATCCAGGACTGAACCACAGGTACTGAAGGTAATACTTATGTGAAAAATACACTTCAGTCTTCAGGATGATGATAGCTGCATTTTAAATCATCATAATAAAAGCAGCTAATGTTTATTCACTGAGGACCTCCTCTGAACCAAGTGCTAGGGATGCAGACAGAAGGAAGACAGTCTCTCTTCTCTTGTGTCTTACAGTATAGAAAGCAGAGAGCAGTAGTGGATGTGTGAGCATTGTGGGTAAGAAGTAGACAAACCAGGGTCACGTGGTAGAAAGAGATTGGTGCCTAATGTACAGTGGGCCCACAGGAGAGCCTTGAGTAAATGCCATTTACTAAAAAGGGAGCAACTGGATAAAGAAGAGGCCATTTTGGGTTGGCTATGTTTCTTTTCTTTTTTTTTTTCTTTTTTAAAGATTTTATTTATTTATTTGACAGAGAGAGACACAGCAAGAGAGGGAACACAAGCAGGGGGAGTGGGAGAGGGAGAAGCAGGCTTCCCGCGGAGCAGGGAGCCCGATGCGGGGCTCGATCCCAGGACCCTGGGATCATGACCTGAGCCGATGGCAGGCGCTTAACGACTGAGCCACCCAGGCGCCCCTGTTGGCTAGGTTTCTTTTGAAATGCTATTAGATGTCCAGATGGAGATGTTAAGTGCTCAGTGAAATACTAGTCTGGGATTTAGGAAGATCAGGGCTGGAGATATGGGTTTGTGGGTCATTGGACTGTGGGTGGGATTTAGTAAGATCACTAGGAAAAGCACAAAGTGAAAGAAGTGACCAGAAGGAAGAGACTGGGAAGGAGGTGGAGACCAGCCAGGGAGGTGGGGGGGCCAGGCGGAGAGTGTGATGTCCTGAGGGGCCGACTGGGTCTACTGCAGCTGGGGCAGGGGGAGAAGAGAGTAGCTAAGTGACTGTGGGTTTGACACCAAGGAGGTCAGTTGTGTGGCAGTATCTGTGGAGAGGTTTAAAGAGAGGGTCAAGGAGGACTTGTGAAATGGGAACTAAAGACAAATCTTTCAAGAGAACTTTTAATACTTTAAGAAGCAGAGAAATGGGACAAGAGGTGTGAGGTCAGTTATTTTCCTGTGACAGGTACTATGCAAACATTTCATTTAGTATGTGGTTTCATTTTTTCAAAATTCTAGTTTCCATTTTAAAGGTAGAAAATGAGACACAAAGAAGATAATAAATTGCCCAGGGCCAAGTAACTAGTAGATGGTAGAATTGGGGTTTGAATGCAGGCTTATGTGAATCCAGTGTCATTCAACTGGCAAAGCCTTTGGTATAGTCAATATATCCTTCCTGTATAAAGAGATAACTTAATCACATTTTCTAATAAATAAAGTATGTATGCCCGACTAAAATATTTCTTCGATAATTATACAGCAAAGTTCCAATATGGAAGAAGCTTTGTAGAGACCTTTAAAAATATCCAATAAAATGTGCTTTATTATTTTTTTCCTACAGAAGTACTAATTATGCAGTATCATTTCAACTAAAATCCAACTCCCAAGAGAAAAAGAGCAGAAGAGAGAGATCACAATTTTATACATTGTACTGAGAAATAAGAGACCTTCCCACATAATGGCTAATCCAGTCAAAATAATTGGCCACTTTTGTGTAAACACCTGGGTACTCTGGTCTTCCGCAGTTTTCACCCCAACTCACAACACCCCAAACATAAGTCACATTGTTGACATCCTTACAGACTAAGGGGCCTCCGGAGTCCCCTTTACAGGCGTCGATGGAGCCATCATCTGTACCTGAAAAAGACAAAGGAAAAAGAAAATCACACATGTACTTCCATTTGTCGAGGCTGCCAAGCCGACTTCCTGTCTCCTCCGCCGATGTGTGTACCAACTTTGGCTTTCTTACACTTTGCTAACGGGGAATAACGCGTACTCTCCCTCACACCTCTCTGGGCCCATAGAGGTGGAGAGATGCAGGTTGGGAAACACTTTGTCTTCTGCTTATTCTCCATATTTAGTGAGGGCTTCCCGTGCTTCCTCTGTTTTATGCAAGTGTATACTCTGACGAGATTGCAATCTGAAAGTAGCATCCAATACTCAGTGGGGAAATAATAGAAATACTTTGTGCTTATTGAGTGCTTAATATGCATTAGACAGTCATTGTTTTGATCCTAAACCACACCCCTAATGAGATAAGTATCATTATTATCCTTATTTTCAGATGAGACAAATAAGGCCCAGGGAGGTTAACTAATTTGTCCAAGGCCATACAGCTACTAAGTGGCAGGCTGGACTTGAATTCAGGCAGGCAGAACCCTTTGAGCTTTCCCTCTTAACTGTGATAATTGCCTCCTGGTAGGTTTTGTGCTAGTCTCCCCTTTTGTCCTCTGTCATCCTGAACTCCATTTAAGAAGGGAGGGCACAGGGAATTGTCTGTTTACTTTCTTCTCACTCTTAGGACTTTCTAAGGTTTTTTTAAATCACTGATCCCAAAAGTTATAGGATGTCAATTACTTTGCTTTTTCTGGAATACACTATTTAGAAGTGGTTTTAATAAAGCATCCTAAATGCATTACCCTGGCTGGTTCCCTGCCTTTGCGTCACCACCAAAAGTAGGAACTGAGTTGTAGCTGTGTAACTGTTGTTAGCGATGTGGGAAACAAAGGCAAAAGAAATGTAGCTTAAATTAAAGTCTCCTTACAGTTTGCCACCCACTGATAGATAATCTGAAACATGAAGACGGTGACCTTCCTCAAGGAAAGTGTGGCCGCCTCAGTGCCTTAATGTTTAAAAGTAACTTCATCTTGGCAGCAGCGGCCCCTCAAGGTCCTGAAAGCCTTGCTTCCAGATTCCTTGGAGACTGGTGCTATCCCTCACCCCCACTAATTAAAAAGTAAACAGTCAGTCATTCCTCACAGTCCCAGTACAGCTCTTTCTGCCCACGGGTTCTGTCCCATGAATAGGGAAGGGGTTAAGTTCTAGGCAGGAGAGATAGGAGGCCCCTGACTCCCCTGACTCAGCTCTGGAACTATTCCGGGTAGGTGGAGATGCTGAGACAGAGCGAAACAAAAGATAAAGCAACAAACCAAGACACAAAAATCTCAAGGCCACAAGCTTCCCAGTCAGTTCTCAATAAAAGACCGCCACTAAAAGCTCTCCATGGCAACCCATTTGGGACCCCTCTCACTCTAGAGAGCTTCTTCTTTCCTTTCTGCTCTCACCTTCACTTAACTTTCACTTCACTTCACCCTTTTGTGTCCGTGAGATTCCTTCCTCCTTTCTGTGAGACAAGAACCCTGCAAGCTTGCAACATTGGGTAGGGGCACTAGGGCCACTCTGATAGTAAAGGAGGTGGTGGCAGGGTCATCAAAAGTGCCATGGGATTGCTGGGGAGGGAGGATTTACTTCCAAGCGGACACATCTGAAATGAGATCATTCAGATTTTATTCAGAAAACGGTTGGGTTTTCATCCTGGATCTGCCACTTCTTATAAGACTTTGGGCAAATTATGTAACTGCTCTGCATCTCAGTTTCCTCATTTATGAAGATCCCCAATTTTGCAGATGGGGAAGCCTGCTCAAGGCCATGTGAGTCGTAACTGGTAAAAATCGGGATATAAGCCCAGGCAGCCTGGTTCCAGAGTCTGTGCTTTTAGGTACCTTTCTATATGGTGGCGTAAGGAAGATTCTTCCTCTTCCTATTAGCATAAGGGATTGAGTGAAGGGCTAGGGAAGCCCCAGCCAGGAGGCCCGATGAAAGGGCCCAGGGCCCAGAGCGAGGAGGCGGATTTGGTGAGGAGGGGAGATGTTTGGTAGGGGGTATAGGTACAGATCTTAGGGAAACCACTCCGTGCTTACCTGCACAGTCCATTTCTTTTTCAAAATAGCGACCTGGATAAAACCTGGAGCAGTTGCTGATTAGGCTAACTTCACCCCACTTAAGTAAACTGACTTTTTCGTTATCTAGCAAAGGGAGAGAACAGACATTTAGAAGTCACCAATGAGAAATCTAAATAAATACTCTCATCATTTAGTAAACCATGAGGCATAGAGAAGATTATATATATTCCTTAACACATATATCAACTTTTGAGGAGAGTTCATTAACATATTTAATCACACACTGCTCCTATGTCCAGTTTCTCCAACTGTCTTTCTAAAAATAGTTAAGGGGCAAATAAATAGAATCTTAAAAAAAAAAAAGTTAAGGGGCATTCCTGAACACATGCCTGAAGTCGTTCCCATTATCACAAAGACCTGGATGCTCTGAGCTGAACAAGATAAACTCCCTCCCCTTTGATTGCTGAGTCCAGCGTGGGAGCTGGGTAGGAGTCAGTGACCAGCATTTTCTCACATGAATAGCTCCTATCATCTTACATCCCGGATTTCCTGGAAAGTGCTGGTTAGAGTGAAAACGGCCTTTTAATATAAGAAGTTAAATGAAGAAAATGTATATGAAGTTATCAGTGTGTATGTTTTTGTGTGTCTGAAGAAGTTCATTTCCTAAGTGATTTGAAAGAGGATTTAGGATGTCCTTTTCATCTGAGTTAGAGATGTGGGGCTTGAATGTTTTTCATCTAAGGAGAGAGAAGGGGCAGATACTGTTGCTGATCGAAAGTCCAGGAAGATAAGAAAAACTTAAGAATATGGGGTGAGATGTCTTGGGTGTAAGGAGCGAGTCTTTGCCCCATCTCCCCTCCTCCTTTTCCCAAGCTTTCAGCAATTTTTATGCTCTAGGAGAGCAAGGACTGGACCTGATTGATGGATTGCTATGCTAGCACCCAGCCTCATGCTAGCACAAAGTAGTTGCTTAATAAATATTCATGTAATTTATTCATCCATGAACTCCATAATCCAATTATACACTAAACAACTTAGGCCAAATGACTCACCCCCTAACTTAATGTATAAACTATCAGGGGACAGAGGCTTCTGGATATCTTGAGAGGACACCTCCACGGACCCTAGCACTGTAGCGGGTATGTAATAAACTGTGAAACTAATACTATTCTCTTCTGAGAAGCAGGGGGAGACAAAAATCCACCCAAGTATAGGGCAAATTAGGAAAGAGTTTCTTTTTTTCTCCTTCAAGTCTTACTTCAAGTTAGTTTTAAGATGCTATCTTCAGGTTAAGAGCTTTTTTTTTTTTTTTTTAATTAGTAATTTATTATTCCTTCTAACTCAGGAGAAGTGTTTAAAAACTGGGAACTCCTGTACCGTGTGAACAATTTTTTTTTTTCAAGACAGTCTTTTATTTCTTTTTTTTTTATTTAAGATTTTATTTATTTATTTGACAGAGAGAGAGACAGCGAGAGAGGGAACACAAGCAGGGGGAGTGGGAGAGGGAGAAGCAGGCTTCCCCACTCAGCAGGGAGCCCGATGCGGGGCTCGATCCCAGGACCCTGGGATCATGACCTGAGCCGAAGGCAGACGCTTAACGACTGAGCCACCCAGGTGCCCACCGTGTGAACAATTTTTAATGGCTCAGGAGATTACTCCCTCTCCTGAACTCTTGTTTTGTATACTTCTTTTTTTTCTTTTTTAAAGGGAGAGTGTGAGTGGGGAGGGGCAGAGGGAGAAGGAGAGAGAATCTCAAGCAGGCTCCATGCTCAGAATGGAGCTTGATGTGGGGCTTGATCCCACAACCCCGAGATCTTGACCTGAGCCGCAATCAAGAGTTGGATGCTTAACTGACTGAGCCACCCAAGCACCCTGTTGTTTTATATATTTCTTGAGGCACCTGTCACATTCTGCTGTCTGATGGTGGCATTCACATCTGATGGCTCCTCAGTACTCTAAGTCCCTTGAGATCTGTAGCCTCTATACTCCTTGTTGACCTGGTCCATATTGTTCATCAGGGAAATCCTAGCACTTAGCATTATTATCTTGCAAGCATAGTAAGGGCTCAAAAAATGTGTTAAACTATATTTGATTAATAAGTAAAACAATGCATAAGAACATATCTACCAGTTTATAGGAAATATATGGAATAGAAGAATATGTGAAATGCCACATCAAGGATACAATCATCCAAATTCAAGGTGTGAAAATTCCAAAATAAGAATGACCCAGTTTCTTTAATAAATACATTTTAAATGAAAGGAATGGGTAACTGTTCAAGATTAAAAGAGACTTAAGAAAAATAGCCACCAAATGCAATGTGCAGATTTTGGATCCCAATGGAAATAATCCCGATTGTAAAAATACTTTGTAAGTAATTGAGGAATATTAAACATGGGATGGTTATTAGATATTATTATGGGATCACTTTCATTTTGTTGTGTATGAATGGTGGTGTGTTTTTGCTTTCATTTTTGTTTTTTTAAGTCCTTACTTGGTAAAGATATCTACTGGAATATTCATGGATGAAATTACTTTATATCTGGGTTTGATTTAATATGCTCCAGGAAAAAAAATGTGTGGGGTAGAGGGAATATGTTCAATAGCTCCCAATTGTCCTTCAGATCCACTCTCCACCCTTCAGTGCCCTGCACCCTGCCCAAAGAGCCTGATCTGAGGGACTGCCTCAATAGGAATGTCTTAGCCTCTGGTTTTCAATATAAAACCCCAGCAGAAGAAGGGAGGGTAAGGAGAGAGGATAAGGAGATTGGGGTTGGCTATAACCTTCGATCCAAAGTCATTGCTTCTCTCAAGGCAGCCTGCTCTACCTGAGGTTCTTTCTCTTGGTAACTTCTTCCTTTCACATCTTTGGACCTAAGAGAGGCTGTTCTGGTACTGTTGGTCCCAGGTTGCTGCATGGCCCTTGTGGCTCCCTGACCCCTATCCACATCCCTGTAATTAATCCCTTTATAAATAACCCTTCCTAATTATCCTATTGAGCTTGTGATTGATTCAGAGAGATAAAACAAGAATGGTAGAGTGCTGATAACTGGAAACTGGGTGATGAATAAGTAGGTTTATTATACTCTTGTCTCTACTCTTCTGTATACTTGTAAATGTACATAATAAAAGCTTTTTTTTTTTAAGGAACAAATGTAAGGACATATGCCTTCTGGATAAACTAATTACTAATAAAATTTAGTCTTGGGTATTCAAACATACTACAAATCCAGGTTAATTTATACACATATTTTATGCTTTTCCATGTGGCAATTTTAAGTAATGTGTTGGAGTATGAGTCTATAAGACCAATGCAGTGAAGTTATTTACAAAGAGTATGTAGGAGGTCAAAAGGAAGCTAAATTTCAAAGCTAACTCTTCAAGATAAAGGAAAAAGCATTGGCTAATTTAATTCTAATCTAACTTCTTATTTAGCCAGTTTTTCTAATAATTTGTCCCTAAGTGTCTACATAGCTTATTCATACAAATGTTCACCTCAAGTCTTCTTAGAAGCTCAAAAAATAATTCTTTATGTTTTCTTCCTCTTTGTGGGATGTGATGGGGAGGGTGAGGCAAGGAGAATGGGGGAGTGGAGGAGAGAGCACAGGGTTGTGGGATTAATGACTCACTCATACTTTGACTATTCCTTTGGAAACCACTTTATCTTCCATCCATGTCTCTCTAACAAATCCAGAAAGTTCATGCTATATGCGTCCCACGTCAGTCTACTTTTTTTTTTTTGTAGATGTTTACCTGTCAATGTATGCTTCAAGATCACAGAGTGTAGGTGTCCTATGAAACTCTGGATCAGGATCAGCTACATAATTTTCAGGGCCCAGTGAAAAATAAAAACGTGAGGTGGGGGCTGCTGCAAAAATTATTAAGAATTTCATGATGATGACAGCAGAGCTGTACACTAAGCAAGGGGCCCTTGGGAGCCTGGGATGCTGGGCAACTGCACAGGTCTCACGTCCATGGAGCTAGCCCTGGCTGAATGCTCATTTTTCTGGATTTGCTGCTATGTTTCTCCCTGAGTACTAGGAAATTAGCTCCTATCCATTTCTATTCCCATTTATTTCAACCCCTGGATTCTGATCAAAAATTTTAAAACATGTACCTTTTTCTCGACCCCAGCCAGAAACAATGCATTTGTCGTTAGGTTGAAATAGATATGAAGACCAGGGGACACAGGCAGGGATGGAATTAGGCAGTTCACATTCTTTTCGGTTTGAGTGTTTTTTCAATTCAATCAAAGCTATGTCATTTTCATAGGTGGTTCCATTGTACTTTTCATGAATAATAATTTTATTTGCCAAGTGAACAATTACGTCGAAGTCAGGTCTTAACGAATTCAGAAATGATGCCCATATTTGGTAATGGTATATTTTACTCATGCTATAACAGAAAGGAAAAGGGAGATAAGATATATTGAGGAAAAATACCAACTATAAACATGAACATCTGATGCTTTATCTTTATATTGTCCCTTTTAAAGGACTTTCTTCCTTTTTCCAGATTTTTAAAAAATTCTTGCTGTCATGAAGCAGTGTGATTAAATTTATGGGGTAGAATTAAAGTCAGTGGGTAAATGAAGAGAGGAATAATCCATCTAACTGCTCCATATCAGGGACATAAAGAACTCACTAACAACCAGAGGTGCCCAGAAGTGGAATGAGTTGGCTGCCTCTGGAGTGAGAGCACCACCACTGAACGTGTTCAAGCAGAGACCAGAAAGCATGTAGCCAGAAATGTGGTTGAGGAAATGGGGAAATCAGGACATACATTCTCATTACTCTGCCAAACCCAGAGGTTCTCAGGATGAAGACCATAGCAGTCATTATCCTGCGTTTAAGACTGATTTCATCTTAACATTGCATTGTATTTATTTGCTCACAAGCTTTTCTTCCTGTTGGATTGTGCTACTGGAGGTCAAAGATGGGATCTAATTCATCTGTGGCTAGATGCCTGCATCTAGTATTGTACCTGGCATATATTCGCTGTTTTAAAATTTAGTTTAAATGGTTAATGAGCTAAATATTGCTTGTTCTTATGCTTCACTCAATTTGCATACTAATTTTCACCTCATGGTTTCCAGCAAATTGGCATTTACCATCATTATCTCAGGTAATCACCTAACAGTTAAACAGTGTTGTTCTAGGAACCAAGGAGGTGTTCAGGATGCTTTCATTTATATTTAATATTCCAAGAATGCTGTGTACCATATTAATTTTGGTTGTTTTTTAGGATCAGAGGTCATGAATATTGTTTAAAGGTTAACCCTGTTTATTCATTCAATTTACTAACAAATACTTAGTGTGCACCTACTATTACCAGGCACTGTACTAGCCACTGGGATACTGAAATGAACAAAATCAGAAATAGTTCCTGCCTTCATGGAGCTCAGGATCTAAGTAAAGCTGCAGTATTAAATGGATAATGACAATAATGAAGATATATATTCTAAAGTGAGTAGAATGAACAGCACATGGGGTTCTGAGAACTTATCAAGAAGGCTTTGACTTAAGGGAGTCAGGGAAGATTCTCTGAGGAAGTGAAGATTGAGCTAAGATCTGAATAAAGAGTAGCACTAACTAGAGAAACAGGGTAGGAAAAATCATTTCAGGCATGAGAAATAACATATGAAGGTCTCTCTGCAACAGGGAGCAAGGTGCACATGAGTAGCTGAAAGAAGTCCAGAGCAGGTAGAGCAGACAGCAACAGTTGAAGCTGTGGGGCAAGATGAAATTGGCAAAGGTAATTAGGGGTCAGATCATATGGAGCTTAATGGGCCAATGTTGTTTAGATACTCTAGAAGCAAACAAGCCTGGCAAAGCAAGTGTCTGACATTTTCAGCCTCTCTAAGGGAGAAGTGGGCCCTTCCTCCCACCAAAATTCATGAGAATATGCATTAAAAAAGTAGAAACAGCATAGATTAAGACTACTGAGAGTGGTGGTCCATGATGGCAGTGTAGGAACTCACCCTGAACTCACCTTATCCCATGGACACACCAAATCTATACCTACATATAGAGCAATACCTCCTGAAGAAGAACAGGAGGCTAATTGAACAGCTTCTGCACAACAACAACAGAGGGACCACATAGAGAATGGTAGGAGAGGCAGAGACATGGTAATGATGGGAACTCCAGACTTGATTAGATGACCTGGAGGTGCTGGTGAGTGCCATTATCTGTTTCCCCTCCACCCTGATATCACAGAGGGGAGCAGGGGCCAGACACTCCTGCTGGCCTACAGCCTCAGTGACCCCAGATTCCTAGCCCTCACAGCTCCAGCCATTCCCTTTATATGGGCCCCTACCTGCACCCATCCCATCTCCAGCTATCTCACTGAGGCTGCCCCAATACAGTGCACATCCAGATACCCCATGTTTGTGCCCACTATATCTCCAGCCATCACACCAAGGTGGCCCAGGTGGAAAGTACTCCAGGACACCTCCAGCCTGCACCTGCTTCAGCTGCAGCCATCCCACCAGGGCAGCCCCTATATGGAGGGGCCAGCCTGCCTGCCCCAGCTCCAGTTATCCTGCCATAGTGGCCCTGGTGCAGAGCACCCTGGAACCTGCCAACCCAGGCCTGTTCCAGCTCCAGCTCTCCATCCAGGTGGTTCCAGCATGGAGCACCCTGGGACCCCCAGACCCATGCCCATTCCAGTTCCAGCTGTTCCTGTAGGGTGGCCCCAGTGCAGCATGCCCTAAGACCCCCTGGCCCATGCCTGCTCCATCTTTGGGCAGTCAACCAAAACCTCCAGCGCACACAGTCTTCGCAGGGAAGCACCTACACAAGACCACTCCTTCAAGACTGGGAAAGGTAGCGGTTCTGCCTAATTCACAGAAACAGAAAAATTCAAACAAAATCAGGAGACAGGGGAATATGTTCCAAATAAAAGAACAAACAAGATAAAACCCCAGGGCTTAAAAAAAAAAAAAAAAACCTAATGAAATGGAAGTAAGTAATCTACTGATAAAGAGTTCAAAATAGTGGTCATAAAGATGCTCACTGAACTTGGGAGAAGAATGGAAGAACAGAGTGAAAACTTCAACAAAGAGTTGAAAAATATGAAAGAACTAAAAAGAAGTCACAGAGCTGAAGAATACAATAACTGAACTAAAAAATACTCTAGAGGAAATCAATAGCAGATTAGATGATCCATAAGAATAGATCAGTGATATGGAAGACAGAATAGTGGAAATTACCCAAGCAGAACAGCAAAAAGAAAAAAAAATTTTAAAAAGTGTAGTTTAAGGGATCTTTGGACATCAAGTATACTAACATTCACATTTTGGGGGTCCACAGAGGAGAAGAGAAATAGAGGTGGGCAGAAAATTTATTTGAAGAAATAATAGTTGAAAACTTTCTTAACCTGGGGAAGGAAACAGACATGCAGATCCAGGAAGCACAGAGAGTCCCAAAACAAGATGAACCCAAAGAGATTCATACCAAGGCACATTATAATTAAAATGGCAAAAGTTAAAGATAAAGAGAAAATTTTTTTTTTTTTAAAGATTTTATTTATTTATTTGACAGAGAGAGACACAGCAAGAGAAGGAACACAAACAGGGGAGTGGGAGAGGGAGAAGCAGGCTTCCCGTGGAGCAGGGAGCCCGATGTGGGGCTCAATCCCAGGACCCTGGGATCATGACCTGAGCCGAAGGCAGATGCTTAACAACTGAGCCACCCAGGTGTCCCTAAAGAGAAAATCTTAAAAGCAGCAAGAGAAAAACAAATAGTTACAAACAAGGGAAGCCCCATAAGACTATCAGCTGATTTTTCAGCAGAAACTTTGCAGGCCAAAAGAGAGTGGCAGGATATATTTAAAGTGCTGAAAAGGAAAAGCTTACAACCAAGAATACAATATTTGGCAAGATTATCCTTCAGGATTGAAGAAGAGATAAAGAATTTCCCAGACAAGCAAAATCTGAAGTTCATCACCACTACACGGGCCTTACAAAAAATGTTAGAGGGAAAGCCATAACTAGAAATAAGAAAATATATGAAAGAAAAAAAATCTTACTGATACAGGTAAATATATAGTAAAGGCAGTAAAGTAAATTGGCTACTTGCAAAGTTAATATGAAGGTTAAAAGACAAAAATAGTAAAATCAACTATAACTAAAATAAGCAGTTAAGGGATACACATAAAAAGATACATATTTTTATTTAAGACATCAAAAATTTTAAATATGAAGGAAGGAGTAAAAAAATGTATTGCTTTTAGAATGTGTTCAAACTTAAGTGACTATCAGCTCTGTGTGTGTGTGTGTGTGTATATATATATATATATATGGGAAGAGAGAGAGACCTCAGGTTAATATATATGAGCCTCATGGTGAGCACAAACCAAAAACCTACAATAGATATACAAAAAATAACAAAAGAACCCAAACATAAAACCAAAGAAAACCATCAAGCCACAATGGAAGAGATGCAGAGAATAAGAAAGGAACAGAGAAGAACCATAGAAACAACCAATAAACAATTAACAAAATGGCAATAAGTACATACCTATCAATAATTACATGTAAATGAATTAAATGCACCAGTTGAAAGACATAGAGTGGCTGAATGGGTTGAAAACAAGACTCATCTATATGCTGCCTATGAGAGACTCATTTCAGATCTAAAGACACACACAGACTGAAAATGAGGGGATGGAAAAAGATGTTCCATGCAAATGGAAACAAAAAGAAAGCTGGTGTAGCAATACTCACAACAGATAAAATAGACTTTAAAACAAAGACTATAACAAAAAGATAAAGAAGAGCATTACATAATGATAAAAGGTAAATCCAAGAAAAGGATATAAGATTCATAATGATTTATGCACCTAACATAGGAGCACCTAAATATATAAAGCAAGTATTAACATACATAAAAGAAGATACAGTAATACAAGAATAGTAGGGGACTTTAATATACCACTTACATCAATGGATAGAGCAACCAGACAGAAAATCAATAAGGAAATATTGGCCTTAAGTGATACATTAGACTAGATGGACTTAATAGATATATACAGAACATTTTATCTAAAAACTACAGAATACACGTTCTTTTCAAGCACACAGGGATGTTCTCCAGAGTGCATCCTATGTTAGGCCACAAAACAAGTCTTAATATATTCAAGAAGATAGAAATCATATCAAGCATCTCTTCTGACCATGTAAGTATGAAACTAGAAATCAACTACAAGAAGAAAACTGGAAAAAACACAAACACAAGGAGGTTAAATAGCATGTTACTGAACAGCCAATGGGTCAGTGAAAAATCAAGGAGAAAAAATAAAAAACACCTTGACACAATTGAAAATGGACACACAACAGTCCAAAATCTATGGTATGCAGCAAAAACAGTCTGAAGAGGGAAGTTCATAGTAATAAAGGCCTACCTAAAGAAACAAGAGAAATCTCAAATAAACCATCTAACCTTATACCTAAAAGCACTACAAAAAGAACAGCCCAATGTTAGTAGAAGGAAGGAAATAACAAAGATTAGAACAGAAATAAATGAAATAGAGACAAAAAATAGAAAAAACCAATAGAATTAAAAGCAGATTTTTTAAAAGATAAAAAGTTTGATAAACCTCTAGCCAGACTCATCAAGAAAAAGAGAGCCTAAATAGGTAAAATCAGAAACAAAAGAGGAAAAGTTACACTCACCGCAGAAATAGAAATGTAAGAGATTACTATGAACAACTATACACCACCAAATTGGAAAACCTAAAAGAAATGGATAAATTCCTAGAAACATAAACCTTCCAAAACTGAATCGCGAAGAAATAGAAAATCTGAATAGACTGATTACAAGTAATGAAATTAAACCAGTAACTTAAAAACTTACAATACACAAAAGTTCAAGACTGGACAGCTTTACCGGTGAATTCTGCCAAATATTTAAAGAAGAGTTAGCACCTATCCTTCTTAAATTGTTCCAAAAAATTGTAGAGGAAGGAATACATCCAGATTCATTCTATGAGGCCAGAATTACCCTGATACCAAAGCCAGACAAAGACACTACAGGAAAAGAAAACTACACACCAGTATCTCTGATAAACATAGATGAAAAGATCATCAACAAAATATTAGCAAACTGAATTCAACAGTACATTAAAAGGATCGTTCACCATGATCAAGTGGGATTTATTCCAGGGATGTAAGGATGGCTTAACATCTACAAATCAATCAATGTCATACACCATATTAATAAAACAAAGGATCAAAATCATATGATCAGCTCAATAGATGCAGGAAAGAAAATTCAACATCCACTTATGATAAAAACTCTCAACAAAGTGGATATAGAGGAAATGTACCTTAGCATAATAAAGGCTACGCATGACAAATCCGCAGTTAACATCATACACACTGGTGAAAGCTTTTCCTCCCCTAAGTTCAGAAACAAGACAAGGATGCCCACCTTGCCACTTTTATTCCACATAGTACTAGAAGTCCCAGCTGCAGCAATCAGACCAAAAAAAAAAAAGAAAAGAAAAGAAGAAAAAAAGAAAAGGCATCCAAATTGATATGAAAGACGTAAAACTGTCACTATTTGCTGATGGCATATATATAGAGAGAGAGAGCGAGAACTCTGAAGACACCACCAGAAAACTATTAGAACTAATAAATGAATTTGGTAAAATCACAGGGTACAAAATTAACATACAGATATTAATTGCTTCTATACACTAATAATGAACTATCAGAATAAAAATAATTCTATCTACAATTGCACCAAAAAGAATAAAATACCTAGGAATAAATTTAAGGAAATAAAAGACTATAAGACATTGATGAAAGAAATTAGAAGTGACACAAATAAATGGAAAGATATACCATATGGATTGGAAGAACCAATATTGTTAAAATGTCTATACTACCCAAAGCAATCTACACATTTACTGTGATTTTTTTAAATCAAAAAACCAATGGTATTTTTCATAGAACTAGAAAAAAGAATCCTGAACTTTGTATGGAACCACAAAAGACCGCAAATAGCCACAGCAATCTTGAGAAAGAAGAACAAAGCTGGAAGTATCAAATTCCCTGATTTTGAACTATACTACAAAGCTATAATAATCAACACATTATGGCACTGGCCTGAAAACAGACCCATAGAACAATGGAATAGTGTAGAGAGCCCAGAAAAAATCTCACACATATATATGGTCAATTAATCTATGACAAAGGAGCTAAGAATATAAAAGCTAAAATAAACACGGGATTATATTAAACTAAAAACATTTTGTATGATGAAGGAAACTGTCAACAAAACAAAGAGAGAACCTACTGAATGGAAGAAGAAATTTGCAAATCATAAATCTGATAAGGAGTTAATATCATATATATATATATATAGAACTTACACAACTTAATATAAAAAAAACCCAATTAAAAAATGGGAAGAGACAAACTATAAAAGACTTTTAATCTCAGGAAACAAACTGAGGGTTGCTAGAGTGGAGGGGGGTAGGAGGGATGGGGTGGCTGGGTGATGGACATTGGGGAGGGTATGTGCTATGGTGAGCACTGTGAATTGTGTAAGACTGATGTGTAATCACAGACCTGTACCACTAAAACAAATAATACATTATGTTAATAAAAAAAGAAAAAAATGAGCAGAGTGCTTGAATAGACATTTTTCCAAAGACATACAGAGACATACGGATGGTCAACAGACACATGAAAAGGTGCTCAACATCACTAATCATCAGCGAAATGCAAATCAAAACCATCAGAATGGCTAGTATCAAAAAGACAAGAAATAACAAGTGTTGGCCAGGATGTCAAGAAAAGGGAACCCTTGTGCACTGTTGGTGGGAATGTACATTGGTGCAGCCACTAAGGAAAACAGTATGGAGGTATGGAGGTTCCTCAAAAAATTAAGAATAGAACTACCATGTGATCCAGCAATTCTGTTCTGGGTATTTACCCAAAGAAAATGAAAACCAATTTAAAGGCATATATGCACTCCTATGTTCACTGCAGCATTATTTATAATAACCAAGATATGGAAGCAACCTAAGCATCTATCAATAGATAAATGGATAAAGAAGATGTGATATATGTATACAATAGAAAAATTTTCAGCCATAAAAAAGAATGAGATCTTGCCATTTGCAACAACAAGGATGGATCTGGAGAGTATTATGCTAGGTAAGATAAGTCAAACAGGGAAAGACAAATACCATATGATTTCACTTATGTGTGGAATCTAAAACACAAAACAAATGAACAAAAACCAAACAGAAACAGATTCATAGAAAAAGGGGGAGGAATTGGGAAGTGGGCAAAATAGGTGAAGAGGATTAGGAAGTACAAACTTCTAGTTATAAAGTAAATAAGCCAAGGGGATGTAACATACAGCATAGAGAATATAATCAATAATATTGTAAAAGCTTTGTATGGTGACAGATGGTACCGACAATTATGTTTCTGCTGCTGACTAGGAGTGTAACTTTAGCCAAGTTATGTACCTTCTCAGTCTCAGTCTGCTAATCCACAAAATGGGAAGACTAATATTTACCTCTTAGGGCTGTTAAGAATATTAAAACAAAATAACGTATGTGAAAATGCCACACCCATTATCTGGCCTGTTAGAGGTACTCAACAAATGACGTTTCATTCATTCTAAAGATCAGCACTGAGGCTGGAAGCCCAAACTCTGTCCTTCAGCTGACCTTGACTTGTTATCAGCACCTTTTGTGTATTGCCCTTAAGCTACTGATATAGACTGAATTGTGTTCCCCTAAAATTCATATGTTGAAGACCTAACCCCCAACATTACTAGATTTGGAGATAGTCTTTAAAGAGGTAATGAAGTTTAAATAAGGTCATAAGTGGAGTTCTGAACCCATACGATTGGTCTCCTTACGGGAAGAAGAAGAGACATCAGTGATGCATGCATGCAACAGACGAGCCAGCCAGTGCTGGAGCAGCACATGAGACAATTAGCGTGGAGCTTTGAGCAGTTCCTTTACTGTCTGGAACACATATCAAATACATTTAAGGGTATGTGGAAGGGGCAAAAAAGATTTGTGCATTTGAAGTCTTTAAATGCATGAGGCTCTTTAAACAACATCCTTGTTGAAGAGAGACCAGAGAAAATGCCAGGTTAGTATCACCTCTTCATAAACTTTTCGGTCATAAACTCTTCTCAACAGTTTGGTCCTAATTCTACAAAATGTAGGTAGTATCTACTTGCTTTCCCATCATGCAAATGAGTCACGTGACATAACTTGGTACCTATGGGTTTGATCTGAACTTGCCATCTGGGATCATAATTTGGTCTGGGGGCGGGGTGGGGGGGAAGAACACAGATGGCCTCTGGGATTCCGATCATGAATACTGTAGGGGATTTAGCTGTCAAGAGAGTGGAATTTGTCACATGCTTTTATCTATCATCTGCCACAATCTCTATTACCCACTTTCATTATTTCAGGGAATCCAAAATCTTTTTGGAGACATTTTTTACCTGACACAGTGTGCAGCAGTTACAATCCAACACCCTCCAATATAAATTCCTCCACATTTGATTTTCTCATTTTCCTTAATTGCCACCTGCCACGGGAAGTCTCCCTGTAAGAGACATTAGTGTGGTCACTGTCATTCTACCAGACGGTGATAGACAGGTGGCCCTAAGATATGCCCATTGCAAGACTCCCAGTCTCTTATCATTATGTATCTCCCCCACCTTTCTTTGTTTTTCAAACTTGGACTGCTCCTGGGAAGTAATAGGTTTACCAAGTGTGCTGGCTTTCCTCCTACGACTCGTTTCCTTCGAATGGGCACGCTGTTTTTAACTCCACAGGACACTTTAGGGAGAAATGACTTTATCCGTTTTCTTTCTTCAAGAAAGGAAGAGATTGTATTATTATGATTTTGAACCCATTACTTCTTGATAATTTATGCCACAAAACCAGCAAAGTCACTGCTAAAACAAAACAGGCTGAATTGATTAATAACTTATTTCAGATGCTAATTGGTACTGTTTACCTTGTTCAAAAATTCTGGCTTAATATGAAAATTGGCTTGATTCTATGAAGTTCTGCCTAAAGGTACACTGGTGGCAGAAAGACGCTAGCTGAAGGGTTAAACATTTTTATCTCTGCCTTTGGCAGAGAGATAAAAGATGTCACATGGCCAGGCATACTCAGGATGAGGGTCTCATTTAGAAATCATCAGAATGAGCTGACAACATGCACCTACATCTTCTCACTTTCATAGTTTTTACTTTACAGAGGCTGTTCATATGGAATTCTTTTCAATAGTATTAACATTAATGATGTTAACGTTTGAGCACTTTCTGTGTCAGTCCTCGTGCTAAATATTTTGTATGTAGTTTATTTCATCTAATCATCATATTAACCCTGCGAGGTAATGTGCCAGGGACCCATGGACAATCCAGGATCAGTGGGCGAGGGGGTATTTTCTTGGTCACTTGACACATGATGATGTTTCCTTCCTCTGTGAACATTTAGATGCGGCACACTTGTCACAGAGACACCTGGCAGAGCAAGGCTTGAGATGGGAATTGGCGGAAGAATTCATGAAAAAGGGCGAAAGTAAAAATATAAGCTGTTTTCCTTATTCTTCCTATATATTTTAGTACATCATGAGTATTTTTACAAACTTGCTTCTTAGGCCCAAATGAGAAAGAAAAATTAATATCACTGTCAATTACTTTGGGCATATAAGAAGGAGGTGGGTCTTTAAGGAAGAGAAGTCGTGAGTGAATATGGATGGGTTTTTGTCTGTTTGTTTGTTTTGTCCCACCCATTCTAAGAACTGGGTTGGGGGAAGAGTGTGATGGTAAGTTTTAAATTTGTTCTTGGACCTTTAAAAGAAGAGAGACCTCATCTACTGAGGATTGTGGAAGCAACTCAGGCACTATCTGAAAACCAACGCTACGTTGAGTAGAAAATAAAGGGCCTTTGGTGAAAAATCTCCTCGGACTGATGGCTGTATCTTCAAAATCTAAATCTTTCACTCATTGCCTGATGAAAAAAAATTGTTAATTAATTTTGGGGCCTGGCAATTAGAAGAGAGTCTGATGTGAACTTCAGCTTAAATTCCCCCTAAAACAGGGAGCTATTTTATTCCCAATTTGTAGTTGAGGTTAAGTTATTCACCTAAGGTTACACAGTTAATAAATAACTGAGTCAGGATGACTCAAGTCTGTCTGACCCAAAAACTCATATTAATTACTGTCTCCGCAGGGACTTAATACTTTAATTTAATTTAGCTCTCAGTGCACAACTGGCCGGGATACAGATCTTCACAGACCTTCTGTTATCAGGATTTAAAACATTGAAAAAGAACCAATTAGCTCAAGTAAAGTCTATTATTTTTCTATTTCAAAATGTCATGGGTCATGCTCGAAATCTGGTTGTTTTTGACAAAACTGACACGACAAAGCTCATAGCAAATAAAAAAATGTTATGTAGCTCTAAAATATTGTTTTCACTTCAAAATTAGCCTTGTGAATTAACCCATTTTTAAAAGCAGTTCTCAAGAAACATTTATGTGTGTTTTTCTTAAAAGTGATAAGAAGAGTAATGTTAATTTTTTTCTATTTACATTGACAGCAAAGGTAATTGTTGCTTGAATTAATTATATATACACACATACACATACACACACACAACATTAAAATGCAGACGTAAATCAAGGAAGCACTAGTAAAAAAGAATAATGTTAATTTACCTTCATCCATATCAGCAGTCAAAAATTCTGTTTCTTCTATAATAAAACAAAAAGTTCCAATGTTTATGGTTGTGTTTATAATAGAAATTAAATAATTAAAATTATTTCAACTTTGATCATAATTTTCTGTCTTAAAACCTGTCCTCTATTGATTGATTGATTGATTGATGAGAGAGAGAGAAAGCGTGAGCACACACACATGCATGGGCATGCACGAGTTGGGGAGGGGCGGAGGGAGGGAGAGAATCTTAAGCAGGCTCCATGGACACAAACTTGATCTCATCACCCTGAGATCATGACTGGAGCCAAAATCAATAGTCGGATGCTTAACCCACTGAGCCATCCAAGCGCCCAAAAACCTGTCCTTTGTTTAAAAAGGACAGTACAAATCCTCAAAGCACACCGTCTTATTTCCTTTCTATACCTAGGTAATTGTGAAGGCTCAGGATGAACTATGTAGAAATTTTGCAGGTACCAACTAGAGGTGTCTCTTGGTACAAGTGAATGGTGAGACTCATGGTGCTGTAGTTTTCTGCATTTAGAGTAGGCAAAATGCTTGGGTCAGAGAAGGAAAGCTTCTTTTTCAACTCTGATTCACAAAGTCCTTACATAAGGTAGGGAGCAGTTACTAACACTGACTGAAACAGTACTCAGCTGACATTAGAAAGGCCTCTGTGCCTGCACTAATGTGAAAGCTGTTATTGCTCACACGTGGTCATATCATGTGTGATTATTAGCTACATTAAAATATAAGAAGAGGGGTGCCTGTGTGGCTCAGTCAGTTAAGCATCTGACTCTTGATCTCCGTTCGGGTCATGATCTCAGGATCCTGAGATGGAGCCTCACATCAGGCTCCATGCTCAGCAGAGAGTCTGCTTAAGATTCTCTCTCTCCTTCTCCGTGTACGCCTCCCCCAGTTCACTCTCTCTCTCTCTCTCTCTCACACACACACACACACACTCTCTCTAAAATAAGTAAATCTTTAAAAATATATATAAGACAGCAGTAGCTTTGTTTTGCTTCAATTCTGCAATATTCCAAGAATTTAATAAATTTTTTACCTTGAGCCACAAGTAAAAAGCCACATGTAAGAAAAACAAAAATTTACCACAGCAAAGGATAATTTTTGAGAAAAATGAATACCATATCAATTATATTATACATATATCATAAAACTACAATACCTTATCCTTGTTTTCAATTCTGTAATATAAATTTTCTATTATAACAATGTATTTACCTTTAATTTCAGGATGTCCTTTAATTTCAGGACGTCCAGTTCCTAAAAACAAAACAAAACACTCACTGTAGCAAAAAGATAATGTTCACCTGGATAAAATATACACGAATCATTAATATCTCAGAATTGGTATAACAACTTAATTTTTTTTTTTTAAAGATTTTATTTATTTATTTGACAGAGAGAGGCAGCGAGAGCAGGAACACAAGCAGGGGAAGTGGGAGAGGGAGAAGCAGGCTTCCCGAGGAGCAGGGAGCCCGAAGTGGGACTCGATCCCAGGACCCTGGGATCATGACCTGAGCCGAAGGCAGACGCTTAACGACTGAGCCACCCAGGCGCCCAACAACTTAATTTTTTTACAAAGATAAAGGGGAATCACAGTATGTCATCTTTCTTTGATTTTTAATACCACATAACAGATGTTTCATATTGCATTTAAACACATACCAATTTCACTACGGCAAGGAAATAATTTTTACTTGAGTTTTATTTTTTTATTTTTTTTATTTTTTTAAAGATTTTTATTTATTTATTTGATGGAGTGAGAGACAGCGAGAGAGGGAACACAAGCAGGGGGAGTGGGAGAGGGAGAAGCAGGCTTCCTGCTGAGCAGGGAGCCCGAAGTGGGACTTGATCCCAGGACCCTGGGATCATGACCTGAGCTGAAGGCAGACGCTTAACGACTGAGCCACCCAGGCGCCCTTTACTTGAGTTTTAAAAAGAGATGTATATTTTGGATATATTTGAACACATACGGACAGCAAATTTACTATACAGTTATACAAAACGTATAACCCTGTTAAACTTATATTTATAAAAGTTGGGCTTTCCAGGATACATGAAACCAAGTTATACTCCAAACTTCCCTTGGTTTAGTGATTCTGATCTGTCCACTGGAAGAGCAATGAATATATTAGTATTTTTATTTTACATCTCTTCTCTCATTTGCTCTTGCTTAGAGAGTGAAAAATTAGAACAACTACTGAAATACAAAAGGTGGTGCTCACTCTAAAGAAGGGTAAACTGAAGTAATAATGACAGTTGACTAAATGTATTTTTGATATGGATTCAAGAAATTCATTCAAAAAAAGTAAGTTTTATGTTATGGTTACTCCCTGGCAGTGGGGTTTTTTTTCCCCCTGATAAGCCAACGAATTCTGTTTTTTGACCTTAAACTTTAGAGTTTTGAGTCAGGAGAAGGAGGAGATGGAGGGAAAAGGAACAGAAGAGAAGGAGAAGGAGAAGAAATCCCAAATATCATTATACTGAAAAAGTGAAATCAAACTGTAGAGCTTCAGAGGAAGACAGATACTGCATGATCTCACTTATATGTGGAATCTAACAAAACAAACTCATAGAAAAAGAAGTCAAATTTGTGGTTACTGGGGGCAGGAGTAGGGGGTGGGGAATTAGGTGACTGTGGTCAAAAGGTACAAACTTCCAGATCAGTAAGTGCTGGGGGTGTAATGTACAGCGAGGTGACTATAGTTACCGTTGCTGTATGGTATACTTGAAAGTTGCTAAGGGAGTAAATCCTAAACGTTCTCATCAAAAGAAAAAAAATGTAACTATATGACGTGATGGATGTTAACTAAACTTACTGTGGTCATCATCTCTCAATGTATGTCTGTCAAGTCACTATGTTTTACACCTTAAACTTACATATGGTGTTGTATGTCAATTCTATTTCAATAAACCTGGGAAGGAATGACTCTCAAGCTTCACTGGCTAGAGTCATGACTTACTGTCTTCCTCCTTAAAAAACGTTTGGAAATTTCTTTCTCTCCTCTCTTTACTAAGGTTTTAACTATATTTAATGGATATAAAAGTATTTTGCTCAACTGCTTATATAAACTTCAAAAGAAATAATATGATTTGAGATCCTGAAATGTGTTTTTACATTTAAAAACTGATGTCAATGGGAAATTAAACAAGACTTCAGTAAAGTCAAATAATACCAAGCAATAGCAAAACATAATTATTATCAATTCATTTATCCATATATATCTCCACCATGTATTTAATGCTTACCTGTAAGGCACATGTGGAATATAAAAATAATTAGATTCTGTTTTCAGGAACAGGACCTGGCACACATAGTAAGAACTTAATAAATATTCATTGAGTAAATGAATGAATATAATAACTTCCAGAAAGCACTGATGTAAGTAAGAAGACAGTCTGTGTGACACAGAGTAGGTACTTGGTAAATATTTTTACCATCAGAGGTTTTCCAATGAGCACCAAAAAACAAAGAGCATTAACTCATTGCTTTGAAACTTGGTAAGTAGAGGGAAAGAATTAAAAACTATGCTTTCTTTCTACTATGAATTGCATTTCATGGAAACAAAATAGTTGATGAAGGAAAGTTCTTCTCTATAGAAAACCAATTAATAAATGCAGAAGGAATGCTGAATTAGAAATCACCATCTTGGGGCGCCCAGGTGGCTCAATCGTTAAGTGGCTGCCTTCGGCTCAGGTCATGATCTCAGGTCCTGGGATAGAGCCCCGCATTGGGCTCCCTGCTCAGCGAGAAGCCTTCTTCTCCCTCTCCCACTCCCCCTGCTTGTGTTCCCTCTCTAGCTGTGTCTCTGTCAAATAAATAAATAAAATGTTTTAAAAAAGAAAGAAATCACCATCTTATAGTTCCTATTGACAAATTGGATCTAGGCAACAATCACACAGGCTACTAAAAACCATTAAGATGAAAGGTTATGGGGGAACTTTTTCAAAAAGGAAAGATCAAGCTGGTCCAGGGATCAATTTTAGCATCATTAAGAGTGGGATACCCAGAGAACTTGACATTTTATGTAATAGAAAGGACACAACACTACCCATCAAGAATTCTTGCCTAAAATATTGAACTTTGTATCTCATCACATCTCTGTAAATCCAGAATAAGGAACATCCTGTAGGCAAATGACCAAGTTTCTTTAAAAATCAATGGCATGAAAAAAACTGGGGGTGGATAGGTAGGTAACATTTCTTAAATTGAAGTATAGTTGACATACAGTGTTATATTAGTTTCAGGTGTATGACCTCATGATTCAACAATTCTATATATTATGCAATGATGACCACAGTAAGTGTGGTTACTGTGTCATCATGCAACATCATTACAATATTATTGACTATACTCTCTATGTTGTACTTTTCAATGACTTACTTATTTTACAACTGGAAGTTTGTACTTCTTAATCTCCTTCAACTAATTCCCCCATCTTCCCCACCTACCCCTGGCAGCCACCAGTTTGTTCTCTGTATTTATGGATCTGTTTCTGCTTTTGTTTATTTGTTGGTTCATTTGTTTTGTTTTTTAAATTCCACATATAAGTGAAATCATATGGTATTTGTATTTCTCTGTCTGACTTATTTCACTTAGCATAATACTCTCTAGGTTTATCATGTTGTTGCAAATGGCAAGATGTTATCCCTTTTTTTTGACCTGAGTAATATTCGTGTGTGTGTGTGTGTGTGTGTGTGTGGGTGTGTGTGTATCACATATTCTTCATCCATTCATTTGTCAATGGACACTTAGGTTGCTTCCATATCTTGGCTGTTGTAAATCATGCTGCAATAAACATAGAGGTGCATATAGCTTTTTTGCATTTGTGTTTTTGTTTTCTTTGGGTGAATACCCAGTAGTGGAATTGCTGGATCATATGGTAGTTATATATACATATATATAATTTTTTTTTGAGAAAACTCCATACTGTTTTCCATAGTGGCTGCACCAACTTACATTCCCATCAACAGTGCACAAGGGTTCCCTTTTCTCCACATCTTCACCAACACTTATTATTTCTTGTCTTTTTGATATTAGCCATGCTGACTGGTGTGAGGTGATATCTTACTGTGGTTTTCATTCACATTTCCCTGATGATTAAAGATGTTGAACATCTTTTTATGTGTCTATTGGCCATCTATATGTCTTCTTTGGACAAATGTCTGTTCATTCCTCTGCCCATTTATTAATCAAATTATTGTGTGTGTGTGTGTGTGTATGTTGAGTTGTATAAGTTTTTATATATTTTGGATATATCATTCACAAATATCTTCTCCCATTCAATAGGTCATCTATTTATTTTGTTGATGGTTTTCTTTGCTCTGCAAAAGCTTTGTATTTTGTTTTAGTCCCAATAGTTTATTTTTGCTTTTGTTTCCCTCACCTGAGGAGACATACTAGAAAAATGTTGCTAAAGCTGGCATCCAAGAGATTACTGCTTATGTTCTCTTTTAGGAGACTTATGGTTTCAGGTATCACATTTAGGTCTTTATTATTTTTTTAATTTAAATTCAATTAATTAACATACATTTATGTCTTTAATCCATTTTGAGTTTATTTTTGTGCATGGTGTAAGAAAGTGGTCCAGTTTCATTTTTTTGAATGTACATTTCCAGCTTTCCCAACACCATTTATTGAAGAGACTCTTTTCTAGATTGTGTATTCTTGCCTCCTTTGTTGTAGGTTAATTGACCATGTAAGCATCAAGCATGTAAGCATGTAAGCATGTGGACTTTCTATCCTGTTCTATTGATCTATGTGTCTGCTTTTATGCCAGTACCATAATATTTTGATTACTATAGCTTTGTAGTATATCTTGAAATCTAGGATTGTGATACCTCCAGTTTTGTTCTTTATCAAGATTGCTTTGGGCGCCTGGGTGGCTCAGTTGGTTGGCCGACTGCCTTCGGCTCAGGTCATGATCCTGGAGTCCCGGGATCGGGTCCCGCATCGGGCTCCCTGCTCGGCAGGGAGTCTGCTTCTCCCTCTGACCCTCCCGACCCTCCCCCCTCTCATGTGCTCTCTCTCTCAGTCTCTCTCTCTCAAATAAATAAATAAAATCTAAAAAAAAAAAAAAAAAAAGATTGCTTTGGCTATTCAGGGTCTTTTGTGGTTCCATACAAATTTTAGGATTCTTTGCTCTAGTTCTGTGAAAAACACCATTGATATTTTGATAGGGATTGTGTTAAATCTGTAGATTACTTTGGGTAGTATAGACATTTAAAAAAATACTTGTTCTTCTAATCCATGAACATGGTATATCTTCCCATTTATTCGTGTCACTTTCAATTTCTTTCATCAATGTCTTATAGTTTTCAGAGTGTAAGTCTTTCACCTCCTTAATTAAATTTATTCCTAGGTATTTTATTCCTTTGGTGCAGTTGTAAATGGGATTATTATCTTAATTTCTTTCTCTGACAGTTTGTTACTGGTATATAGAAACACAACTGATATCTGAATGTTAACTTTGTATCCTGCAATTTTACTGAATTTATTTATTAGTTCTTATAGTGTTTTTGTGGAGTCTTTAGTTTTCTTCTTTTTAAAAAAGATTTATTTATTTATTTGAGGTGGGGAGGGGCAGAGGGAGAGAATCTTCAAGTAGACTCCCCACTGAGTGCAGAGCCCAACGCAGGGCTCCATCTCAAGACCCATGAGATCATAGCCTGAGCCTAAACCAAGAGTCAGATGCCCAACTGACTGAGCCCCCCAGACACCCCTAGAGTTTCTATGTAAAGTATCATGTCATTTGCGAATGGGACAGTTTTATTTTTCCTTTAAAAATTTAAATGCCCTTTCTTACCTTCTTTCTCTCTCTCTTTCTCTCTTCCTTCCTTCCTTCCTTCCTTCCTTTCTTTCTTTCTTTTTCTTCTTTCTTTCTTTCTCTTCTTTATTTCTTTCTCTTTCTTGTCTGATTGTTAAGACTCCAGTACTATGTTGAACAAAAGTGGCAATAGTGGACATCCTTGTCTTGTTCCTGATCTTAGAGGAAAAGCTTTCAGATTTTCACCATTGAGTATGATGTTAGTTGTAGGTTTATCATATATGGCCTTTATTATGTTGAAGTATGTTCCCTCTAAACCACTTGGTTGAGAGTTTTTATCATGAATGGATATTGAATTTTGTCACATTCTTATTTTGAATCTATTGTGATGACAATATGTTTTTATCCTTCATTTTGTTAATGTGATGTATCACATTGATTGATTAGAGGATATAGAACCATTCTTGCATCCCTGGAATAAATTCCACTTGATCATGGTGAATGATCCTTTTATGTATCATTGAATTTGGTTTGTTAATATTTTGTTAAGTATTTTTGCATCTATGTTCATTAGGGATATTGATATGTAATTTTCTTTTTTTGTAGTGTCTTTGTCTAGTTTTGGTATCAGGGTAATGCTGGCCATGTAGAATGAATTTGGAAGTTTTCCTTCCTCTTCCTTTTTGGAATAGTTTGAGAAGAATAGGTATTAACTCTTCTTTAAATGTTTGGTAGAATTAACCTGTAAAGCCATTTGGTACTGAACTTTTGTTGTTGGGAGCTTTTTGATTACCAATTCAATTTCATTACTAGTAACCAGTCTGTTCAGATTTTCTATTTATTCCTGGTTCAGTTTTGGAAAATTGTATATCTCTAAGAATTTATCAGTTTCTTTTTATGTTGTCCAAATTGTTGCCATATCATTTTCATAATAGTCTCTTATAATCCTTTGTATTTCTGTGGTGTCAGTTACTTTGCCTTTTTCATTTCTGATTTTATTTATTTGACTCTTCTTTCTTTTATTTCAATGACTCTGACTAAAGATTTATCAATTTTGTTTATCTTTTCAAAGAACCAACTCTTGGTTTCATTGGCATTTTTAGTTGAATTTAATTTAATTTTATTTAGTCTCTATCTCATTTATTTCTGCTCTAATCTTTATCATTTCCTTCCTTTTACTAACTTTGGGCTTTTTTGGTTCTTCCTTTTCTAGTTCTTTTAGGTATGATGTCAGATTATTTATTTAGGATTTTTCTTCTTTCTTGAGATAGGCCTGAATTGGTATAAACTTCCTTCTTAGAACTGCTTTTGCTGTGTCCCAAAGATATTGGACCATTGTGTTTCCAGGTGGGTAACTCTTACACTTGATCTTACCCAAAAGGCCGAGAAGCGTAATTCTTTAAGAATAAAGGATACGTTAAAAACTTAATAATCAAATAGAATGTTAGACTCTTTTGGACCTTGATTCAAACACACCGTTCTAAAAGGACATTTTTGAGAGGGGTGCCTGGGTGGATCAGCCAGTTAAGCATCAGATGACTCTTTGTTTCAGCTCAGGTCATGATCTCACAGTTGTGGGATCAAGTCCCACATAGGGCTCTGGGCTCAGCTTGGAGTCTGCTTCAGATTCTCTCTCCCTGTCCCTCCTGCTCACTCTCTCTCTCTCTCTCAGATAAATAAGTAAATAAATAAAATCTTTTAAAAAAGCTTTTTTGAGACAGTTGGGAAAACTTGAACATGGGCTGTTATTAAGCAGTGTTAGGGAATTATTATTATTAGGATACTAATGAGAATATATTGTGTATGTATAACATGTTTGTATCATTAGAAATGTATGTAGGTGAAGTGACATGATATCTCAAATGTGCTTTAAAATACTTAAACAAGGGGCACCTGGGTGGCTCAGTCCTTAAGCATCTGCCTTCGGCTCAGGTCATGATCCCAGGGTCCTGGGATGGAGCCCAGCATCGGGCTCCCTGCTCCGCGGGAAGCCTGCTTCTCCCTCTCCCACTCCCCCTGCTTGTGTTCCCTCTCTTGTTGTGTCTCTCTCTGTCAAATAAATAAATAAAATCTTTTAAAAAAATAAAATAAATAAAATAAAATACTCAAACAAGCTGAACAAGACTGGCAAAATATTGATAATTGTTCAAGCTGGGAGAGAGGCACATCTTGGTTCATTCTAATAATCTGTCTATTTTTGTTATGTGGGAGCTTTTCTGATAAAAAGTTCTGAAATAACAAATGTATTTAATAAATGAAAATATGAGAGAACATTCCATAGTTCTTCGAATGCCCACTCAGTAGTACTCTTACTGCTAACACTCCCCTATACCCACTTAAGATTACAATTTACCTAAAAGAAAGTTTCAGAGTCCCCAGATCAAGTAATGGACAAACATAACACAAAACCTTAATTACCTTCACAACCAATTTCATCTTCTCCTGTAATGCAATCCACCTCACCGTTGCACTTATATTTGTTTGGAATACAAACACCAGATTTACAGAAGAAACTTTTGCCTCTGCATCCTACACAAACATAAGTAGAAGAAGGTTTTTATTTTTATTTTTCATACTTAAAATCCAATAGGATAGACTCTGAAATGCAGGGGGGGGGGGGCTTCTATTACCTGTACAGCACAGTTCGTCACTCTGGTCTCCACAATCATCGATACCGTTACAGGCTCTCTTTGGGGGAATGTATTTCCCGTTCACACAGTGAAAGGAGTCATTTGTTAGAGGAGCTGTAAATTAGGAATTCTCTTTGTGAAATTTATTTATGGAGTTGTAGGTGACATCCCGATCACATTTGGAATAATGAGGACATTAAGATAAAGTCAGGCATCAAATAGAAAATGATATAAAACGTACTGGTAACATCAACATAATATATACGGTTAATAAGGAAAATAAATGTCAATGCTGGTTTATGGAGGCCCTTTCGTTATCTCTGAAAACCAGTATTTACTGCGGAGGTCTGTACTTGCTGAGGTTGGGGGAGGGGGCTCAGGGATCACGGGCCCTTGCTCACATCGGCAAACACCGGTGTTCACGCATTCCTTTCGAACTGCTGCACGAATCCTCACTTCTATCCCATGACTTACTTGGGCAGTGCAATTTATATTTTGATGGTATTTTTTTTTTTTTTTAGCACCAAAAAAGGCTTTAGCCTTTAAAACCCTATGTACGACTAAAATATTCCCATGTCAGGACCGAGGAGGAAAGTGGCAGTGACTGTCTTGAGACTGTGGTCACTTAAATATTTTAAAGACATTTTGAAGTGTGTAGGCTGGGCCTCTCAAAGGAGATATTGAGGTTTCTTCTGATGTTTGTATTACTTATGTTTGTGGTATTAACTTTAATCCAGATGTTTTAGCAAGCATAGAGGAGTCAGGCAACTTTGCTCCCCATGTAGGAACCTGGAGAGAAGTAATATTTGAATGCAAAACGGTACAATAGAGGAAAAGCACCAATTTAGGTTCTAAAGCCTAAATTGTTTGTTTACTAAAGCCTAAATTTGTTTGTTTACTACCGATGTGGTGTGCAATAAACAATTTTGAAGGAAGCTTTGAAGTTTCAGGCAAGTACTCTACCAACCTGCATTCTGTGTGTAGCAAACCACACTAGCGAAATCCTGGTCACTTTTAGTTCTTCTCTTAGTAAAAGTACATTCAGCCAAACTCGTCTCTAATCCTCGACAATGCACTTGGAGACATTCAGTGGAATTTGTATAGAGATTTTCAGGAACCTCAAACTTTTTTTGAATATCAAAAGCACCTCTACAAATAGAATAAATGAAACATTAGGGTAGAATGATTAGTATTTTGCATTTATAACCTTACTGTAGGAGGTAAGGAACTAAAGTGATTTCCTCTAATTTTCTACATACGGGTGATACACTGAACAAGATGCTTAAATTCTCTGAGCCTCAGTATCTTCACCTGTAAAAGGGAATATGATAATCTCAGCTAGTTTTGTAAAGATTAATTAAAACAATCAATTTAAATTGGCTAGCCAGAGTACAAACGTGGCAAACACTCAGCAAATATTAGTTTCCTCTTGTCTGTTTCTTGTTAAGGAGAACTCCTTCTTCCACACTCTTGATGTTTCCTTCCAACCTGAGATGAGTCATTCTTGGCTTCTCTCCATCTCTTAATTCCTTTTTGCTCAAGGAAAGGGAGTAGAATAATCAGGGAATTTTGGAATTATAAATCAGGCAAGGTTAGCTCACCTTTTCCATCTTTCCTTTTGGGGACCTCTTCACATGCCTCATGCTGTAAGGCTTACCTGGTTGGCCCCATTGTTGCTTAGAATTTGGGAGGTTAAGTTGGTTTAATTATAGCAGGTTCATTTTGTTTTTATGCCAAGCCATGTCCTCAATTCAGCCTTGACAGTATTGAGGTGATATTTTGGCATCTATATGCCATTGCTTGGATTTCAAAATTTGTTCAGAATTTGTGCTACCTCCATGACTCAATATACTAGAGATGATGAGTTACAGTAAACTATTCTAGAACATTCAATGGCTCCCTGCTTCTCTTTAGAAGGAAATGGTGTTAAAAATAAGAAGTTGAGCAAAGATGTATCAGGTAAATATAAACAATAACAAAGCAATAATGGCAATATAAATATTAGATCAATTATAATGAAAGGCAAAAAGAAAATAATTAAAGGGAATGAGAAAGGCATTTTTAATGATTTCAGATCAATAATGATGATAAAAAGGAGTCATAAAACTGTGCCAAACAGCATCAGAATATGAGAACATATGAGAGCCATTGGGGCAATCTCATAGGTAAATAATTTGAAAAAAACCTCTCCATTTAAAATTACCTAAAAATAGTAGATAAAATGCATTCAATGAGCTCTTCTTTTTTTTTTTTTTTTTAAGATTTTATTTATTTATTTGAGAGAGAGAGCATGAGCGGCCAGGTGGAGTGGAGGGAAAGAGAGAAGCAGACTCCCAGCTGAGCAGGGAGCCTGACGAGGGGCTCAATGAGCTCTTAAAGAAGTAAGGGAAATACCCACTGGCTAAAATAAGAGAAGTCTGGGGGCACCTGGGTGGCTTTTGTTGAGTGTCTGCCTTTGGCTCAGGTCATGATCCCAGCGTCCTGGGATCGAGCCCTGCATCGGGCTCCCTGCTCAGCGGGGTGTCTGCTTCTCCCTCTCCCTCTGTGATCTCTCTCATTCTCTCTCAAAAAAGAAATAAAATATTTAAAAGTAAATAAATAAAATAAAATAAGAGAAGTCTGTCCATTAGCTCATACAAAATATGATAAGAGCAAAATACTGGGACATCAAAGATGGAGAGAGTTTCCCATTAGGATGAATTATAGGTTGTAGGTCACAAACTGTCAAAAATCACAAATATCTTGTGGCTCCATTTAATAAGATACTCTCACTAATGAACTACTAGCAGATGTGGTTTAGGAAGAAGGAAACTGAATTTAGAATAAAGTTGAGAGATGCAAGAAGCAGTAACAAAACAAGATGTTGGTAAACATGAAATAAATAAGTAAGCACTAGCTGAACAGCAGTAATAATAATAACTTATTATATAATGATAGCAATTAACTTCAGGGATATATAAAAATAATGTGGAACTAAATGCTGGAAACTTGGTAAAAATAGTGACATTCCTTATATTATTCCTAAGAGGGTGAGGACTTCCTAATTCAAGAATTTATATTATAAGGGCGCCTGGGTGGCTCAGTCGTTAAATGTCTGCCTTTGGCTCGGGTCATTGTCCCGGGGTCCTGGGATCAGGGCGAGCCCTACATCGGGCTTCCTGCTCCGCGGGAAGCCTGCTTCTCCCTCTCCCACTCCCCCTGCTTGTGTTCCCTCTCTCGCCGTGTCTCTCTCTGTCACATAAATAAATAAAATCTTTAAAAAAAAAAAGAAGAATTCATGGTATAAATGTGAAGATAACCACTAAAGGAACAGAAATAGGATGTATATAGTTTACAAACCAAGTAGAGGGGGCTGGGGGATTAAAAAATACAACAACTTTATTAACCCAATAGAAATTAGAAAAGGAAGAAACAAATACACAGAAAAAACAGGGTAAATAATAATACTAAAATAAGATAGGGAAAATAAATTCAACAATGTAAATAATCACAATAATGTAAGTGGACTAAGCTCTTCAGACAGTTATTGTCATACTGGATTTTTTAAAAAAAATCTAGATACACGGTGTTTATAAAGGACACATTTAAAAGATAAAGATAGAAAGCTTGTAAGTAAATAAACAGGAAAAGATTTGAACAAAGCAGTTAACAAGCTTACTTATTTTAATGGACAACATATTTATTATATAGAACCCTGCACATGAAACATTTAAAATATACTCAGCACAAAGCAAGTGTCAACAAATATTTAAACAATTGTCATCATATAGAGACCATTCTCTTACCACAGTACAATTAAATAAGAAATCTATAACAAAAAGTTAACTGAAAGAAAATATATATTCATTAGGAAAGTAAAAAAGAAACTTCTAAATCAAAAAAGGAAATTATACTGAAAATCAAAAAGTATTTCAAATTGAACAATAAATAAAACACCACTTTTATGCCACTGAGACTTATGGCATGCAGATGAAGCATTATCTAGAGGGAAATTTGTACCTTAAATGCTTACATTAGGAAATAAGAAAAGTTGTAAATCAATGAGTTAAGTAAGCATTTAACTCAAGGAATTA
The DNA here is from genome assembly GCF_004348235.1 of Phoca vitulina. NCBI lineage: Eukaryota > Metazoa > Chordata > Mammalia > Carnivora > Phocidae > Phoca > Phoca vitulina. Next base: position 84,722,961 of record NW_022589706.1, read on the forward strand.
GGAAAAATACAATAAAGAAAAGAAGAGAGAGAGCCAAAGGGAACAACAAAACTTAATGAAGTTGAGAGAAAGTAACAAGAGACAGTTTGCCTATAAAATATAAAAGTCAAAAACACAATCAAATAGATCTCTTCAAGGTTGATCAAGAAAAAAGAGAGAAGGCATAGACAAACAATATTAGGTATGAAAAAGTGGACATAATTATAGACAAGCAGAGATAGATAGTAATGAACATATTTACAACTCTCTGGAACTGCAAAGGATTCATATCCAGATACTTAAACAAACTTACAGATGCTCTGTGCTCAGTGGTGTTCTAAGTGCTGGTGAAACATGAACATATTTAATCCTCATAACAGTGCTATGAGGCAAGTAGTTATATTCTCAGGTTAAATATGAGGAAATTAAGGCAGAGAAAGACTGGGTAATGAAAAAGCAAATAGTTGGGGTGCCTGGGTGGCTCAGTTGGTTAAGCATCTGCCTCCGGCTCAGGTCATGACCCCAGGGTCCTGGGATGGAGCCCTGCATTGGGCTCCCTGCTCAGCGGGGAGTCTGCTTCTCCCTCTCTCATTCCCCTTGTTTGTGCACTCTCTCTCTCTGTCAAATAAATAAATAAAATCTTAAAAAAAAAAAGAAATCTTATCTTAGAAAAAAAGAAACAAACAAATAGTTGGAACAATAAAACCAATCCTGGGAAAATCCACTGACACAAACACTCACTGTTGAAATCCAAGGTCAAAACAGGCCACATTAGCCTCTGTCATGCTCCAGGGTTTTTTACATATGAACATTTTCTTATCTTGGTCTACAAGTTTTACTTCAACAATTCCTTCTGAAGTGATATTTCCATACTTTATGGAAACACTAAATTGTCCTAAAATTTAAAAAAAACCAAAAGAATGAGCAATATTTAGGCATTCACCATTTCTCCTCTTGATGAAAAGCCTTTAAAATAACAAAAGAGATAATTTCAAATTAACATTGAACACCATGAAGGTTTTCATAAATAATAGTAAGCAATTATTTCATAAGGCAATGCTGTGAAGACTACACTGATATTTATCCTCCACTTTTACACATGAGGTTAAGTTGCTCACTCCAGTGGGGAAGCCAAGAATTGGAAGCTACCATATTGATCTCACTTCCAAGTCTTCAGAGTAAGCCAAATAATTAGGATGTAAAAAAGTTTTATGTATTCTCATATATTTAAGGCATTTAATGCCTCAAGAGAACAAAAGTCTGCTGCTGACAAAATCTCCATTATTGCTTCCCTTCTTTCCCACAGGCGGTAGAGAGCTCTCTTCTTCCTGTTCCACAGTGCTTCAAGATCTTCACTCAGCATCACACAGATATTTAGGCTACTGTGTGCCAGGATATGTCATGGTACCTTTAAAAATAAAGTTTTGAGTGCCTGGGTGGCAGTCAGTTGAGCGCCTGACTCTTGGTTTCAGCTCAGGTCCTGATCTCAGGGTTGTGAAATCAAGCCCCAGGTCAGGCTCCTCACTAAGCGTAGACTCTGCTTGACTTTCTCTCCCTCTCCCTCTATCCCTCCCCACTGCATGCTCTCTCTCTCAGATAAATAAATAAATCTTTAAAAAAGAGAATGTTTTGAGTATTTTTTATCAGTTCATGAAATGCCTGTGATAATTGATATCAGAAGATAAGCCTGAGGTTTGCTAGCATAAAATTTCATGAGCTCTTTTTGTGTGCCAAACACTGTGCGAAGACCTTTACATACATCATTTTATTTAATTTTCATGAGGGTCTTGTGAGTTAGGAACTAGTGTTACTCACATTTTACCGATGTGGAAAATGGGGTCTGACAGTCACATAGCTTGTCAATAACCGAGGTGGGGTGGAGGGGCTTGCCACTAAATCTGACAGTGAAAGCCCTAACCTTAACTACTCCATAAATCCACCTATCAGCATCCCAGCCTCCTCACTGCATTAGGAACCTGGATGGAGTGTAGACAAGCTCTTTCGTCTGATGTGCCAAGTTTGCTAGGTTAGAGCATGTCCTAGGTCAGCAGTGGCCCGAGCTCCCCTTAGATCAGGGCCAATGGGGTTGGGGCTCCCTAGGGGTAGGGGCTGGTGGGATGGATGCTGGAAGAAATTACTAGAGATGGAGGTCCAGAGGTGCATCAGTATCCATCTCACGTAAAGACTTGTTCACTGGGTTCTGAACCAACTCAATGGCTCTGGGAATAGTTCTGCTAGGCAAGTAGAAGTGAGGGTGGGATAATTTTGAAGGCCTGAGCAGCAGAGAATGGCACAGGCACTAAGGGGAAGGACTGGCCTCAGGGCCTTGTGCTGTGGTCTCAAAGGCTGACTAATTTCTTAATTAGCACCACAATTACAATTGAGGGTCTAGAGGGGAATTTTGAACTGTCATCATAACATTTCATAGCAAAATTATTTTCTAATAGAAAGTATGGTAAACAATTTCCTTCTTACATCATAGATTCAACTAGGCTTTTCCTACCTTCAGCTGTGCATGTTCCGTTATTTAAAAATTTTGCTCCTGGATGAAGACATTCATAACTCTTTTGGTGACAGTAAGTTGGGTAGGTTTTCCCGTTAGTTGAACACACTGGGGTACCATTCTTTGGGCACTGATAAGGGAGTTTACAAACACAGGTCCTGTCGATGCATTTCTGCCATGGTTGGCAGAAGACTTTCTTGCAGGAGAGATGTGTGTATTTTTCAGTTAAGCACTTTTCGTCTACCAGATCCTTTTGAGGTGTGTTTAATGTTGAAGAGAGCTGTAAAACACAAAATAAACACTAACAAACTAAAATCTTCTTTTTGGAGTTGATTAAGTGAAGGAAAGGAACAAAACAGACTCACCTACCCCACAGTATAGATGAGGTGATGTGGTGTAGTGGCTTACGGAATCACAAACCTGACTTCTAGTCCTAGCTTGGGTACTTACAGTTACATGCCCTTGGGTAAGTTACCTACCATCAAGAATTGTGTCTTTCCTCATCTGGAAAATGGGGCTAATATCTTCTATTTTGCAGGGCTATTGCAAGGATTAGAAATTATATACATATAATGGTTGGCAGGTACTAGGCATGAAATCAATGGGAGCTATTATTATCCTAAAGCCAACATAAAATTCTGCCTTGGAAGAAATCAATGAATCTCATAAGTCATATTAAGAAGTAAAAAAAATGGTGCTAAATATAGTCTTGTGGAATGAATTGATGAATGAAATTGGTTAATTTTATTAATAAATGCAAAACCATTTATTAAACTCCTGCTGTGTATAAAGTTTCTCTAAGATGAACGTACATGGGCTCCGTCTTCCAAGGGCTTGATATCTAGGCAATAAGACAGAAACATAAGGGGCGCCTTGGTGGCTCAGTCGTTAAGTGTCTGCCTTTGGCTCAGGTCATTATCCCAGGGTCCTGGGATCAAGCCCCACATCAGGCTCCCTGCTCGGCGGGAAGCCTGCTTCTCCCTCCCCCACTTCCCTTGCTTGTGCTCCTTCTCTTGCTATCTCTCTCTCTCTCTCTCTGTCAAAAATAAATAAATAAAATATTTTTTAAAAAAAAGATAGAAACATAATAGCTGGGGAACAAGGCAGATTGTGGTAATTGATATAGCAGTGGTACCAATACAACACAGTACTCTTGGAGAACCAGAGTGGAAGAGAGTTAGTCTTTCTAGGTGAATTTAAAAAGGCCTCATGGAGGTGGTAGCATTTGAGCAAGGTGAGGAAGGACAGATGCTAGCAGAGGGCTGGTGCTAGCAAAACACAGGAAGGATGGTGCAGAATGTATTTAGGGAATCATGAGCAGTCCCAGCTGATGGGCATATGGGGTTTTGTATGCTTCAAATGGGGTGGTCACTGGTCAGGAAACTGTAAGAGGCAGCAGCAGTGGAGTATGAGAATGGTTTGGAAAGACACTCAAGCAAGCAAAAGCAATAGGAGTGGACAATTTAATCCATGTAGGTTTGAGGGTGGGTCCTAGGTTTTGAGGTTGAGTGATGGTGAAGATGTATAAATGCTATTATGAATTTGGTTGGGACCTGTTGAGTATGAAGTGTCTGAAGGACATGCATCTGGAAATACTTTGTGGAAAAGGGATATCTGGTGTGTTTCTAAAGCTTGGAAGACAGATTATTAGCTCATTTATTAGTTAACTCAATAAATGAATTAGTAAGCACCACTCTGTGCCAGAGAATGGCCTAAGGCTAGGACCAGAGGGATAAAACTCTCTATCCAACCCAAAGAGAGACAGGCAAGCCTGACTGACAATTTCTCTGATAGAGATGGGCTGGGGATGCCATCAGGACAGTGTTCTGGGCCCTGGCCTGACTAGGAGGCTCCAGCACATTTCCAGAAAGAGCTAATCTGGGCTGAGTTCTGAGGGTGCTGAGCAGAAGTCTCTGGCAGAGGAGGTGGTGGGTAGGCACTTTAGGCAGGACTGTAAGAAAGAGAACAGCAGGCTTGATTGAGGCTGGAGAATAGAAAGGGAGGGTGGTGGAGGATAAGAGAGCAGGTCCTGAGGGGAGCCACTTTAAGCAAGGAAGCAAATATGCATTTGAGGAAGATCTTGGAGATCAGATCAGACAGGCAGGAGGCCAACTAGACATGCAGGAATCCAGGGGAAATATATGGAGGGCTGGGAACAGACCAAGTGGGTCAAAAATGAGTAGTGGAAAGCCAGTGCTGGCTCCGTCCCCTAGTTGGCCCATCTGGAGGATGAGTGTTTCGTCCTTTAGTCTCCCCAGCCCCCAGCAACAAGTCTCCCTCTCTTTCTCAGTGTCCTCCAGCTGCAATAATAGCCAGTGAGGGCAGAAACAAATTGAACAATCTTTAAATACTGTCATGAAAACCAGTCAATTAAGACTATGCAAAAATTTGCATCAGCTCTGAAAGTCATTCCATCGAATATGCTTTTCAGTAAACTTTATTAAATCGCCACAGAAACAAGAGAATTTGACAAACTGGTCATTCACTACACTGGTTTTTGACACACTGATCTTTGAAGAAATCTATGAGTCACATACTTTTCATGGTTACATGTACCTTTTTTGTGGCACTTTAAGTAGAGTTGAAATTTTTGTAATTATTTAGCTCCTATAGCTTCCACTGAGAAGATTGTAAGTGCCCTGATAGCAGGAAATGTCACCGTTCTACATATCACCCTTATATTGAAAGAGAGACATTCCAATTGGGTGCAAGGAGAAAGCAGCTTGATTTTTTTAGGCTTTATCCCTTTAAATCCTTTCTGAGGACTCATTTTCTTCTTGGTCTTTGGACAGAAACATGGGCAAGTGTCATAACTTTTCAGTCATTCTTGGATTAGAGCAAAAACAAAAACAAAAACAAAAACAAAAAACTAAGACTTTTAGTCCCAGGAACAGTTGTAAAACAACAACTACAATATCCAGTTCTCTGTAATCACTGAAACTCTGATTTTCATTTTAGATGAAAGCTTCTTCTCTTTCCCAGCTCAGACTTGCTTTAAGGGCTATGGTAGAAAGGGCTATGGTGAAAAAATGCCCAAAAAACACAGAACATTGAGGAGAATTTATATTTAAGGAGCTGAAGATGTGCAGCAAGTAAAAGAGAGTTTGCTTCCCTGCTAGAGAGGGGTCCTTTGCTCCATGTGTCTAATGCTGCAGAGAGCTTCAGAGGATGAAGACTGAAAAAGGGCCACTGAATTAGATGAACAAAGATCATTGGGACTCTTCAAAGAAGTAGTCTTAGTTGAATGTTAGAAGCAGAAACCAGGCTTAGGTGAGTTGAGGCTAGAATGGGAAGTGAAGAAATGAAAGCAGAAGTACAGGGTAGCCATTTGATTGGCCTTGTGCTTTGACATGGGAGACTGAACACAGGCTTTAAAAAAGTCTCTGCTTCCGGGGCACCTGGGTGTCTCAGCCGGCTAAGCATCTGACTCTTGGTTTTGGCTCAGGTTATGATCTCAGAATCATGAGATTGAGCCCCTCATGGGCCTCTGTGCTCAGTGCGGAGTCTGCTTGAGATTCTATCTCCTTCTCCCTTTGCTCCTCTTGCTCATGCTCTCTTTCTCTCTCTGTCAAATAAGTAAATAAATCTGTAAAAAAAAAAAAAAAATCTCTGCTTGCTCTCCAAGGTCCACTAAAGTGAGGGTAAAGGAATTTTTTAAAATAAGGTGTAACCAATACACCCAAAGCGAATGGGGAGATTGTTAGAGGCAGTTAGTTAGGTTGTAACAGGATGCCTGGAGGCCAGCAAAGAAGTCAAGGCCAGCTATCAGGAAGTCAGGGGCCTGTCCTGGCAGCACTCCAAAAAAAAAAGCCAAGCCAGATTAAACCAGACAGGCCCAAGATGGCTGATAAGATGGATGGGTTGGATCAAGGCTTCAGGGCCCGAGGTCTCCACAGTCCACCTAGCAACAAGAGACTTGAGATGTTATCAAAATTTTGAAAGCTGGAAAGCAGGCGGGCTGGTGGTAATAGATTTAGCAGACCAGATGGAACTAAAAGGCCTAATGAGGAAAGGCCATAAGAATAAAGCAAATTCACCCCACAGACCCCAGAAAAGTTTAGGAATTAGTACTTTTGAGGGGCGCCCAGGTGGCTCAGTCATTAAGCATCTGCCTTTGGCTCAGGTCATGATTCTAGGGTCCTGGGATTGAGTCCTGCATCGAGCCCCACATCGGGCTCCCTGCTCAGCAGGAAGCCTGCTTCTCCTTCTCCCACTCCCCCTGCTTGTGCTCCTGCTCTCTCTATCTCTCTCTCTGTCAAATAAATAAATAAAATCTTAAAAAAAAAAAAAAAGGAATTAGTACTTTTGAAGAAGATGGAATGACTAAAAATCCAGGCAATTGTTTAAAAGAAATGTTTGTATAAACTTGTTATAAAGGAATCTGATATAAATAGCAGAAGAAAAAAAATAGCAGAAAAAACAGCAATGATTTGAAAGTGGTTGTCTCTGGATGGAGAAAATCAGGGTGAGGATGGGTGTGATAAGGGTATTTTATAAGCAAAGATAATTGGTTCATGATCTTATCTGACTGGTCAGTATCTACGCCCAATAACATATTTACATTAACAATTAAACCTTTTTAGTATTACCATGGTTTTAAGCCTCATTTGTCTTTGTAAACTACACACATGGATTAATTTGATAAACATAATTAAATGAAAAAGAATATCAGTGTGCTTTCAGCAGAGAAGAATTAAGTATTAAGCTTTGAAGGAAAATGGATGGGATAGTAGCATAAAGGGACACAGAATAAAGAGAGACTTTGTTGTTGTTAGGATATAGGAGATTTCATAACAACTATAGGCTAAGATCAGGAATCTAACAGAATAGGAAAGACTGAAGCTTTAAGAGGAAGGGAGCAATATTGTTGAAACACAACTGAGAAAGATATAGAAGAAGGTATGATCAGGGAATGGTGGAGAAGTTTGCCTTAGAAATTAAGCAGTTTCCTATTCCTACAACTTTTCATTGTAAGTTAGAATCAATTTTATAATAATATTACATTTTAAATTTCAGGTTGATGGTAATGGCTAACACCAACACAGTGGCTGTTGACAATGGCAATAATCAAATGAGAGCTAGAAAGTTATCGTGGGGCAGTGGATGGGGACAGAAGAGTAAGGTTTATTTATCTGCTATGTAAAACATGATGACAGCAGGCTTTAATGCTGAGGGGACTGGGTAAGTTACATGTGTCTATGGGTCCTCAATGCCTAGAGTAGTGGGCTGATGATGTCTAAAGATATTATTAAAGGGGGTTATAAATGTATTTGTATACCAGTCTTTGCCTGAATCAGATTATAAATTATACCTCATACAGTTATGTGAACTCATCTTTCCAATGTATGTAGATGCTATTAAGATTACTAAGCAAAATTATTTAAATCATCACTGAAATTATTGACTTTGTCCCTTCCTTCCCTCCCACAATAACAGATACTAAAAGAACAATTACTATTATGTATGTGGTTGATGATATAAGATGGGGTGATGGATCAAAAGGTTTCTTAGTGTTTATCTTTGTGGTAAACATTAATACCGTTTAGTAAAATCTTATTTTACTCTACTTCTGGGTAAATGGGAAGATTGCATTCCTTCCTGAGGTTGGACATGGTGGTGACTTGCTTTGGCCAATGAAATGTAAGCTGAAGGAACATATAATGCTCGATGACCTGTCCTGACATGGTGATCATGGAGACATGTATTGCAGAGACAACATAGGACCAAAGCAGCTCACAATGCTGGGCCAACACATGGAGGACAGGTTCCCTAGAGAGTCACCCAGACCCACAGCGGACTTTGCATGAGTAAAAACTAACTTCTGTAGTGTGAAGCCACTGAGATTTTAGAATTGGCTTTGACTGCTGCATAACCTAGCCAATACTGTGTAACATAGGCTAGGTATCTAGATATACATAGCTATCTATATCTAGATAGTCCTCATAATCCCAAACCTTGAGAACCACTTATCTAGAAAGTATGGGACCTAAATCATTCTGTGTATGAGCTATGTGTGAATTGATTGAAGCATGCTAAAGTAGTTTTTTTTTTTTTTTTTTTTTCCATTTTTATTTAGCCTGGAGTAATGAGCTATAAAAGACCTACCAAATACATGGATCAGGTATTCCCAATTATGGCCCTAGACCATCTGCATCAAAACCACTTAAGGTGAATCATCTTGTAGATGCAGATTCTTGAACCCAAACAATAGATCTTCTGAATCAGAATCTCTAAGGAAAGACCTTGAAATTTGTAGCTTAAACACGTTCCATAAGGATTCTTAGGCTCCCAAAGACTGAGAACCACTTCTGTTGACCAATAACTTCTAAAGTGGGTTACATATAACCTGGGAGTGTGAAGATAATCAGGTGGGTAAAGTAACAGAAATTATATTAATTTGTTTGTTTTATTAAAAAAAGTAGGAAGAAATTAATCCTTACTAATATTCAAGTATGGATTGGCATGTGTGCCTGCACTCATTACATATTAATTCAATATTTATTGAGCACCTACTATGTGCCAGGCACTGTTCTAGGTCCTGGGGATACAAGAATGAACTGCACAAAGTCATAGAGCTTACATTTCCAGTAGAAGACAGACAAAAATGAATAGAGAATAAATACATAGTATAACATAAGGTGACAAATGCTATGCAGGGTAAGAGGGATAGATATTGGAGAGTGTGAGGGGAAGGAATGCTATTTTGTATAGAATTGTCAGGGAAGACTTTGGGGGAAGTTTTTCCTTGAAGCAGAGATATGAAGGTGAGTGAGCAAGCCAGGCAGGTATCTAGATGTGAGGTGTCATGGTCAGAAGAATTAGCCAAATCTGTAGGGGAGAAGCATGCGTGATGTGCTCTTGGTCTAGAGAGCAGGTGTGGCTGGAGGGGAGTAAGAGGCTGGAAGAGAACAGGAGTAGATGAGGTCAGAGAACTGGAGGGATGGGTGATCAATCATATAGGACCTTATTAAGTTACTGTAAAGACCAGCTTATTCTCTGAATGAAATATAAAGCCACTGGAGGGTGTGAGCCCTCCAATATTTAGAAGTTAGGCAGATGATAAAGAATTTGTAAAAGAAATAAGAAAATATGGTCAGTGAAGTAAAAGACAAATAAGTAAAAAATTGTGCACAGAGGCAAAGAGAAGGAAGGAGTGACCAGCAGCTGTGTCTAATGCTTCTCTAGTTAAATGGTGACCTTGAAAAATGTAATTTTGGTGGAATGGTAGGAATTCAAACCTGGCTGGGTTCAAGAAATGATGGAAAAAGAGAAACTGGGCACAGCAAATTTTTGAGAGTTTAGATGTAAAGGGGCACAGAGAAATGGGGGTGATAATTGGAAGGGGACATTGACTCAAGAGAGGGTTTTTGTTTTAAGATGGAGGATCATATACACATGCTGGATTAAGGAATATTACGGATTATATGATTTAGTTTTAGCTAAAATAATCTTCACAAGTGGGTAAGTGGCTTAAATATTCATAGTGTGAAATGAATGCTGGATTGAAAATAATGCCAAAACGCAACACCAGTGGAAAAGCAAATGGCAGAATCTACACTTCTAACCCCAGTAGAAGATGTTCATCAGCCACATCATGGGGTTAAAAACATGAAAAGTTAATTAGATATGACAAGAAGTCAGCCCTGTCCCCCCAATTAGTAGTATTAAAATGAGTATTTGAAATAAAGATTTATATCTAATATCATTAATGATGAACCTCTCCCTATGTGTTTATTGTGTGTTGCTCTTTCTGAAGTATCTTTTGCAGCTAATATGCCATTAAATCAAATGAAAAAATTTTAAAATAATGAAGTGTGTTTAATGACATTATTCCATTAAGACTGATGAAAATTATTAAAATATTATTTATGTGCTTAAAATTGTATTTGTCTTTTAAGGTGCATTATTTATACAGCTGTGTATTTATTATTAGAAGCACATGTTCAAAAATTTTTAGCAATTATGACTATAGTCTACTCATCTATAAAACATGACTCAACTCCTTTAGTTACTGTTGCTTTTTTGTGTATGTGGATTTGTTTTTGCTTTGTTTTGTTTTGGCCCTTTCCTTGGTATTTGCAATAATGTAGCAATTATTTAGATGTGAATTTTGTCTTTTTATTCTAAGCATGACTACAATGACAACATTTTAGATAGATGGTAATTAGAAAATAAGAAATAAACAATCTCCTATTCACCCCAGTATAGAGCTGTATAACTTTACCTGTGTCATCTTTGTCCATTTTCTTTGTTTTTCATTTGTATCCTATAAACAAAGGAAAAAGAAAGATCAGCTATGACCAAAGCACAGAAAAGGCCTCCACTGCCCCCTTCTACTGCTAAGTAGCTGTGTGATCTTGGGTAAATGACTTTCTGATTCTGTTCTTCTATAAAATGTGGAAAATAAAAATATTCTCACAGAGCTGTTCTAAGGATCAAATGCAAAATACATAGGAAAACACAAATAAACATTTAAGACCCTATAGAAATGCAAATATGATGGTAACTGTGGTGGATTGCAAGTGGCCCCAGTTCCACCTTCCCTGCGTTCCAGTCCTTTGCTGTGCTTCTCATTGGGGGCAGGGTGTATTTTCTTAACTCTAGACTCTGGGTCTGGCCATGTGACTTGCTTTAATTAACAGGAGGTCAGCAGATGTGACACAGGAGATTGGAAAGTATTTGTCCAATTGGGTTTGTCCTTTTGCTTCTCTGCCAGAGCTATGAGAAGAACATATCAGGCTAGCAAAGAAGAACCACTCTAGCTGAGCCCAGCTTAGATGGGCTGATCACCAGCCAACCTGCTGACTAGTATACTAAACAAAGTCTTATTCCACTGAGATTTTATAATGATTTTATTATTATGGCATTAACTGACTGGTACAATCATCATTTCCCTGGAAAACACTGAGGGAAAAAATGGAAAAGATTGAAAAAGAGTAAACAATATAGTATTTGGTCTGTCTTCCAGAAGTGAATAAACACTCATATCCTAAAGTTAACAACCATACGGGAAGTCTTTCCATTGGAAGAGTTTTAGGCCCTCTGTGGCCTCAGTTTCTTCTCATCCTGGTCTTCGCTAGCAATTTTTTTCCACAATTTTTTCCTCTCCTTGGATCTGTCTATCTTGTATTATACCTGTTTCTGATATGAATCATGCTCTGATACCCCAACAACCAGATACTTAACCAGCGGCCATTCTATCCAGATAAAAAAGTAATGTTTCTTTACGAATACATAATGATGAGTTGTTTTAATTCACATAAATTATTTGAATTTTGTTTTATTTTTTAAATAACTACCCCATTTGTCCCAGGACCAGTATGTTGTTGCTGGAAATGGTAGGAAAATGGTTGTACGGTATGTTCAGGTAGGGTGGGCACTTATATCCTGTTCTTAAAAAATTAGGAATATTACTTTGGGGTCAAATCCATTATTTTTGCCTCAGAGATTTAAAAAAAATCATTGGCCTAGTTTATTGGTCTTGTTTTTTATTATGAAGGTAAGATGGCTGAAATTTTGTTGTTTTCATTTTTAATTAATTTTTTAAAAATAGGAAACACAAAGGAATATTATAAACAGGTGCCTATAAAATGTATATTTCCTTTTTTTCTTCTCCATTCAACCTACCCAGGCCAACCTCAGAGTCAACCATTTAATAGTTCTTTGTGAATCTTTCCAAAGATCATCATTGTACATGAACGCATATTTTATTTTCTAACTCTGCACCCCCAGCACCAGTATAATTTGCAACCAGTGGCCCTTTCCAATGTTTTGTTATTATAACCAATGTTATAGTGAATCTTTTTATATAATACACATCATTTCCCACATATAATAAATACATGTCAGTACTTACCTAAAATTGTGAAATTGCTGAATAAAAAAAATTAGCAGTTTTAACTTTGAAAGACACTGCCGAATTTCTCTCTATAGAGGTTGTTTTCATTTGCATTCCCAACATCAATATATGACAGTGCCTATTTTCCATAATCTTGACCACAGGACATAATACCTCAGTAAACGTTTTTATCTTTGCCAATTTGGTATATAAAAATGTTATCTGAGTATAGTTTTATTTGCAATTTTCCCCAATGAGTGAGGTTGAACATCTCTCAATATGCTCAAACTTAAAGATTTTTATTTCTCTCCTTCCACTAACCATATCTTTTTCTGATGTATACTGGATTGTTGTCTCGTTTTTTTTGTTTGTTTGTTTGGCTTTTTTGTTTTGTTTTGTTTTTTTGTAGGAACTCCATATGTTAAAGAAACCAGCACTTTGGAATATGAGTTGCAAAAAATTGTTCATCTATTGACTAATGGCAAGCCTAGTGTATTTGACACACAGAACAGATACTTTTTTTAAAAAAAAGATTTTATTTTAGAGGAGAGAGCGAGAGTGCAAGCAAGGGGAGGCGGGAGAGAGAGAGAGAATTTCAAGCTGACTCTGCATGAGCATGAGCATGGAGCCCAATGCCAGGCTCAATCTCACTACCCTGAGATCATGACATGAGTGGAAACCAAGAGTCCGACGCTCAACCAACTGAGTCACCCAGGTGCACCCAGAACAGATACTTTTAAAACATTACCCCCACACAACAAAATTATTTTTAATAGAAACCATGAAAGAAATGAACAATAAATTATGCAGAAAAATGAAAACAGCAAACATTTTCTTTCATTGAAATTCATATATATATAAAACCATGCTTATAAAAAATAAGAATAAAAAATACAATACAGTACAAATAAGGAAAAAACAGATATTTTTAACTATATAAATGTATTTAATGAAAAAGGAAAAGAATATACCTATATACAGGTCTGTTATAGTAATGAATAATAATATTGCAGGTTTTAAAAAGTATTTTATTTATTTATTTATTTGAGAGAGAGCGAGAGTGAGAGAGCACAAGCGGGAGGTGGGCAGGGGGGAACGGCAGAGGGAGAGAGAGAAGCAGACTTCCCACTGAGCAGGAATCCCAACACGGGGCTCAATCCCAGGACCCTGAGATCATGGCCTGGGCTGAAGGCAGACTCTTAACCGACTGAGCCATCCAGGTGTCCCAATAATATTGCAGTTTAAGAACAATTAAATATATTGATAAAAAAGAATAAATTTCATTTTAAAGATATTATTCAAATTTGGTAAAATATGTCCTGTATGTACTATTGTTTGCACTTGGCACACTGTCTGGTCTGCACTGTTTTACTATTTTATGTTTTAAAAACAAAAATTCCAAATGGCCATTAGAATGAAAAAACTGAAAACTCAACTTGTTTCTTCAACCCTTCATCCTTACAATTCACTGTGACAACACTGTTTATTTTGAATCTATTTACATTCAGAAAAATATGATAACACAGAATTTGGAGACAAGAGCTGTACCTAAAATGAGCTTGAACAATTCCAGTGCATAATGTATATGCGACTGCCTCTATCAGGGTTGAACTGAGAGTTGACTGAATTAACTTAAACTTACAATACAATGTCTACTAAAGGATACATTAAAAAAAAAAATGCCCATTTGAGGTTTACATCTGTATTTTAAAAACTCAATCTCATTAATCCCAGCAATTGTTAACTGTACTGTCTAATATAAGAGCCACTAGCCAAATGTGGCTATCTAAATTAAAATTAGTTAAAATTAAATTAAATAGGAATTCTTCTGCTTCCAGTCAAGATTGAATAATAGGGACCAGATTTACCTTTCAGCCTAAAACAACCAAGAAATGGACAAAATATAGAAAGCAATGATTTTCAAGATACTGGACATCAGGCAAAGAAGGGTAGTGATCCCTGAGAGTTGAGAAGTAAATGAAGAAGCTGTATAATTGTTCCATTTAATTGCCTTAAGAGAGTTCCAAGACTGTGGTGCAGAGATGGAACTTGAGCTGAACCTAAGGGACTCCCTGAGCTGAAGAGACAGATCTGAGAGTCTGAGGACACCAAAGCAGCTATTGTTCACAGAATCGAGTACTGGAAAGAAGTGAGTGGAATAGAAAGCGAACTTTGGAACTCCTTAGCATATCCCCTCTGAGTGTTCAGCGAGTATTCATCAGCACCTGGGTGTGAAGAAACTACCGCAGACTGGGGAAAGAACTACCCAAAAAGAATTCTAGGTGACAGGGCCCACATTCAAAAAGGGCCATGAATAGTGCTTGTTCTCATCACTTGTGATTCGTAGGGCATTTGGAAGTGTACACAGAAGGATCTTGCCTCAGTAGTGTGGAATAATTAGTCCTAGACTGAGTACTATTCTGGTCCTATGTAAGAATGCTTAAAGCCAAGACCTGAAAGGATCAAACTGTTTTCAGTAACTTAATTACATCTCAGAACAAAGTTCAAGAATATTTATAGGGATACAAAAATACTCAGCATCCAGCAGAGTAAAATTAATATTATCTGCCATCCAATAAAGAATACTAGACCTGCAAAGAGGCAGCAAAATATGACTCCTAATGAGAAAAATCAAGCAACTGAAATTCACCCAGAACACTAGCATAGATGTTAGAATTGGCAGGCAAGGATATTCAAATATTTATTATAACTGTAGAAACATGAAAAATATATAAGAGATAAAATTGAACTTCTAGCATTGTAAACTACAGTATTTGAGATAAAAACAATATACTGGATGGGACTAACGACAGGTAGGACTTGGCAGAAGAAAAGATTAGAAAACCTAAAGATTTCTCAAACAAGGTGTAAGTGAACTGTGGAACAAGTTCAAGTGTCATGGTATGTGTGTAATTGGAGTTCCAAAGGAGAAGTGAGTGACAGGGGAACAAAAAATATATTTGAAGTAATAGTGGCTGACACTTTTCTAAATTTGATGAAAAATATAAATCCACAGTTCCAACAAGCTGAATAAACCCAAGCAGAAGAACCATGAAGGAAACTCCACGAAGGCATATCATACCCAAATTGTCAAATACCAGTGATAAAGAGAAAATCTTCAAAATAGCCAAAGAAAAGAGACACATTATGGGCAAAGGAACAAAGGTAAGTGTGACAGCAGAGGTCTCATCACTAATGCAAGTAAGAAGATAGTGGAGTAGCAGTTAAAAAATACTGGGGTGGGGGGAACCCTGTCGACTTATACTTCTATACCTAACAAAAATATCATTAAAAGTTTAAGGACAATGCTGACCTCATAAAATGAGTTTGGAAGTTTTCCTTCCATTTCTATCTTTTGGAACAGTTTCAGAAGAATAGGTATTAATTCTTCTTTCAATGTTTGGTAGAATTCCCCTGGGAAGCCATCTGGCCCTGGGCTCTTGTTTCTTGGGAGATTTTTGATGACTGCTTCAATTTCCTTAGTGGTTATAGGTCTGTTCAGGTTTTCTTTTTCTTCCTGATTCAGTTTTGGTAGTTTATACATCTCTAGGAATGCATCCATTTCTTCCAGATTATCTAATTTGCTGGCATATAGTTGCTCATAATATGTTCTTATAATTGTATTTCTTTGGTGTTGGTTGTGATCTCTCTGCTTTCATTCATGATTTTATTTATTTGGGTCATTTCTCTTTTCTTTTTGATAAGTCTGGCCAGGGGTTTATCAATCTTGTTAATTGTTTCAAAGAACCAGCTCCTAGTTTCATTGATCTGTTCTACTGTTCTTTTGGTTTCTATTTAATTGATTTCTGCTCTGATCTTTATTATTTCTCTTCTCCTGCTGGGTTTAGGCTTTATTTGCTGTT
The DNA here is from genome assembly GCF_004348235.1 of Phoca vitulina. Lineage (NCBI taxonomy): Eukaryota > Metazoa > Chordata > Mammalia > Carnivora > Phocidae > Phoca > Phoca vitulina. The sequence goes on from NW_022589706.1 coordinate 84,739,144, forward strand.
CTTTCTCCAGCTCCTTTCGGTGTAGGGTTAGGTTGTGTATTTGAGACCTTTCTTGTTTCTTGAGAAAGGCTTGTATTGCTCTATACTTTCCTCTTAGGACTGCTTTTGCTGCATCCCAAAGATTTTGAACAGTTGTGTTTTCATTTTCATTCATTTCCATGAATTTTTTTAATTCTTCTTTAATTTCCTGGTTGACCCATTCATTCTTTAGTAGGATGCTCTTTAGCATCCATGCATTTGAGTTCTTTCTGACTTTCCTCTTGTGATTGAGTTCTAGTTCAAAGCATTGTGGTCCGAAAATATGCAGGGCATGATCCCAATTTTTTGGTACTGGTTGAGACCTGATTTGTGACCCAGGATGTGATCTATTCTGGAGAATGTTCCATGGGCACTAGAGAAGAATGTGTATTCTGTTGCTTTGGGATGGAATGTTCTGAATATATCTGTGAAGTCCATTTGCTCCAGTGTATGATTTAAAGTCTTTATTTCCTTGTTGATCTTTTGCTTAGATGATCTGTCCATTTCAGTGAGGGGGTGTTAAAGTCCCCTACTATTATTGTATTGTTGTTGATGTGTTTCTTTGATTTTGTTATTAATTGGCTTATATAATTGGCTGCTTGGGAGGGGGGTGGGGGGATGGGTTAGCCTGGTGATGAGTATTAAAGAGGGCATGTATTGAATGGAGCACTGGGTGTTATACACAAACAATGAATCATGGAACACTACATCAAAAACTAATGATGTAATGTATGGTGAGTAACATAACATAATAAAATAAAATTTAAAAAAGTTTAAGGCAAATAACAACCTCTTTAGACACAAAAGCTGAAAAATTAATCACCAGTATATCTGCCTTACAAGAAAAGTTAAAAAAAAAAAAAAAAGTCCTTTAAGCAGAAGGAAAATTATGCTGGATGGAAATCTGGACCTACCCAAAGGAATGATGAATACTGGAAATCTCTGGGAATACTTGATATGAGGGGGAGGTCAGCAAAGACAGTAGCTTTTATCTCTGCTTTGTACTTTTTCTTGTGGTATCTTTGACTTTGTTATCAGAATAATATTGGACGCATAAAATGAATTAGGGAGTATTCACTCCTTTTCTTTTTTGAGGGAAGAGTTTGAGAAGAATTAGTATTAATTCTTCTTTCAATGTTTGGTAGAATTTACCAATGAAGCCGTCTGATACTGGACATTTCTTTGATGAAAATAATTTTTTAAACTACTGATTCAACTCTTGTTATATGTCTGTTCAGATTTACTATTTCTTTTTGATTCAGTTTTGGTAATGTGTGTGTTTGTAGGAATTTGTCCACTCATCTAAGTTATCTAATTTGTTGGCATATAATTGTTCATAGAACTCTCTTATCATTCTTTTGATTTCTGTAAGGTCAGCAGTAATGTCTTCACTTTCTGATTTTATTTGCATCTTTTCTTTTAACAGTCTAGCTAAGGTTTGTCAATTTAGTTGATCTTTTCAAAGAACCAACTTTTAGTTTAATTGATTCTATTTTCCTACTATTTATTTTTTCCATCTACATTCTTTTTTTCTCCTTCTTTTTCTTCACCATCTTCCTCTTCTTTTTTTTGGAGGCTAAAGAACATGCTACAAAACAACCAATGGATCAGTGAAGAAATCAAAGGGGAAATAAAAAAGTACATGGAGACAAATGAAAATGAAGACATAATGGTCGAAAATCTTTGGGATATAGCAAAAGCAGTTCTAAGAGGGAAATGTATAGCAATTGGATCTACCTCAAGAAACAAGAAAAATCTCAAACAATCTGATCTTACACCTAAAGGAACTAGAAAAAGAACAAACAAAGCCCAAAGTTGGTGGAAGGAAGGAAATAATAAAGATCAGAGCAGAAATAAATGAAGTAGAGACTAAAAAATAGAAAAGTTCAATAAAACCAACAGTTGGTTCTTTGAAAAGATAAACAAAATTGATAAACCTTTCGCCAGACTCATCAAGAAAAATGGAGGACTCAAATAAATAAAATCAGAAATGAAACAGAAATAATTACCAACACCATAGAAATACAAAGCATTTGACAAAATTCAGTATCTGTTCATGATAAAAACTCCCCATTCTAATCTTTATTATTTCCTAGCTTTGGATTTAGCTTGCTCTTCTTTTTCTGGTTCTTGTAAGGTTTAAGGTTAGTTTTTTTATTAAGGATCTTTGTTCTTTTTTAATGTAGGCATCTACTGCTATAAATGTCTCTGTGAGAACTGCTTTTGCCACATCTCATATGTTTTGGTATGTTGTATTTTTGCTTTCATTCATTTCTAAGTATTTTCTAATTTACTCTGTGATTTCTTTGACCATGGTTATTTAAGAGTATATTGTTTAATTTCCACATATTTGTGAATTTTCCAGTTTTCCTTCTGTTACTGATTTCTAGCTTTATTCCATTATCTTTAGAGGAACTATTTCTTATGACTTCAATATTTAAAAATTTTTTGAGACATGTTCTGTGGCCTTACATGTGGCCTATGCTGGAGAATGCTCTATGGGCACTTGAAAAAAATGTGTATTCTGCTTCCATTAGGTGTAGTGCTCTATATGTCTTGTTGTTAGGTCTGGTTGATTTATAGTGCTATTAAAATCCTCTATTTTCTTATTAATCTTCTGTCTAGATTTTCTATCCACTATGGAAAGTGGGATATAGAAGTCTCCAATGATTATCATAGAATTCTATTCTTCCCTTCAATTATGTCATTGTCTCATGTATTTTGAGCTCTACTGTTTGGTGTGTATATGTTTAAAATTATATATTTTATTTTATTTTTTTAAAGATTTTTATTCATTCATTTCAGACACAGAGATACAGAGAGAGAGAGAGAGAGAGAGAGCATGAGAAGGGGGAGAGGCAGAGGGAGAGGGAGAAGCGGGCTCCACGCTGTGCCAGGAGCCTGATGTGGGGCTCAATCCCAGGACCCTGGGATCATGACCTGAGCCGAAGATGCTTAACCATCTGAGCCACCCAGGCGCCCCTAAAATTATATATTTTAAATGAACTCTTTTGTCAATATCTAATGTTCTTTGTCTCTCATAACAAGACAAAATTAAGTTTAATCTTGTTTGATATTAATGCTGCCCCTTCCAGTTCCCTTTTGGTTACTATTTCATGGAATATTGTTTTCCATCCTTTCACTTTCAATCTATTTGTCTTTGGATCTAATGTGAGTCTCTTGTAGACAGCATATAGTTGGATCATGGTTAGTTTTTTAAAAAATAAATTCTGCCAATCTTTGCCTTTCACTGGAGAATTTAACCCACTTACATTTAAGTTGTTTTTAAGGAAGGCCTTACTTTTGCCATTTTGCAATTTGTTCTCTGTATGTATTATAATTTTGTTGTTCTTTATGTCTTCTATTACTGACTTCTTTTGTGTTTATTGATTTGTTTGTAGTGAACTGTTTTGCTTTTCTTCTCATGTCTTTTCTGTATATTTTTAAGATTTTTTGTGTGTGTGTGGTTGACATGGAGATTATACTTAACAACTTAAATGTATAGCAATCTAGTTTGAATTGATACCAACCTAACTTCATGAGCATATTAAAAACCCTGCTCTTATATAGGTCCATCCCCTCTTTTATGTTATGGTCACACATTACATCTTTAGGCATTGCACGCATGTTAACATAGATTTATAATTATTTTTTATACATTCTTTTAAATAATGTGAAATAAAAAGAGGAGCTACAAACCAAAAATAAAATTACACTGACTTTTGTATTTACCTACATAGTTATCATTATTGAAGTCCTTTATTTCTTCTTACGGCTTCTAGTTACTGTCTAGCATATTTTAGCTAGCCTGCAGGACTATCTTTCTTAGAGTGAATTTCCTGTCTACTAGTAACTAACTCTGTCAGCTTTTGTTGATCTGAAAATGTCTTAATTTCTTTTTCATTTTTAAAGGATAGTTTTGTTCGATATAGGATTCCTGATTGACAGTCTTTTCTTTCAGCACTTTAAAAATGTCATCCCACTCTCTTCTCCGTGCCTCCATGGTTTCTAATGAGAAATGTACTTCTAATCTTATTGAAAATCCCTTCTCGGGTTCCTGGGTGGCTCAGTCATTAAACGTCTGCCTTTGGCTCAGGTCATGATCCCAGAGTCCTGGGATCGAGCCCCGCATCGGGCTCCCTGCTCAGCCAGGAGCCTGCTTCTCCCTCTCCCACTCCCCCTGCTTGTGTTCCCTCTCTAGCTGTCTCTCTCTCTGTGTCAAGTAAATACATAAACTCTAAAAAAAGAAAATCCCTTGTCCATGATGAGTTGCTTTTCTCTTGCTGCTTTCAAGATATTCTGTTTTGTTCCTTGGCTTTTAACAATTTCATTATAATGTGTCTTAGTGTGGATTTCTTTGCATTATCCTTTTGGGGGCTGCTAAGCTTCCTAAATCTGTAGATTCATATATTTTTCCAAATTTGGGAAGTTTTTGGCTATTATTTCTTCAAATATTCTCTCTAACCTGTTCTCTCCTCTTCTGAGGTTCCTGTTATGTATATTTTGGTGTTCTTAATGGTGTCCCGTAGGTCTTAATCTCTGTTAGTTTCTCATTATTTTTTTCTTTCTGCTCTTCAAACTGGATAATTTAATTGACTGATCTTCAAGTTCACTTACTCTCCTGCCTGCTCAAATCTGTTATTAAAACTCTAGTGAGTTTTTCATAGAAATAAAATAAAAAGAATAAGAAACTCCTCTAATCAACAACCAAAAACCTCTTCTAGACTTTGCAAATTGGCTCTGTGCTTGAGTACCCCTTCAACACTTAGTCAGGCCATTTTCAATTCTCTCTTAGCCTTCACTTCATGCTTGCACTGAGCCTAGAGATCATCTAGAGGTGTAGGCTTAGAGTCTTCTTAGATCTTTTCTGAGCATGCATCCTGCCCTGGGCATATGTGTTGCTTTTTAAATTCCCAAGTATTCACAGGGACTTTTGAATGGTCTAATTTCCCAAAGAAACTCTTTCCCTAAATTTTCCTCCCAAGCTTTGACACTCTACCATTTTTCTCAACTGTAATCTTTTGTCCCAGGTAGCTGCAGGTTGTTTGGTGCCTCACAATGTTGTTTTTGTTTTTTTAAGATTTTATTTATTTGTCAGAGAGAGAGAGAGAGCACAAGCAGGGGAAACAGCAGGCAGAGGGAGAAGCAGGCTCCCCGCTGAGCAAGGAACCTGATGTGGCACTTGATGCCGGGACCCCGGGATCATGACCCAAGCCAAAGGCAGACACTTAACTGACTGAGCCACCCAGGCGTCCCTATGTCACAGTGTTTTTGAGGAATTCCCACTGTCTTTCCACTCTGAGTGAGTTCTGAGTTAGGCAAAACAAAGACAAATATGTTTGATCAGTCTTTCCAGTATGCCCCAGGCAGGTTAGAACAGACAAACACCATTCTTTTTAAATAAAGTCTGCTCTGCTCCTTCTGGAGCTAGGAACAAGAGTTCCTCATGTGGACTGTCATCTTCAAGACTGCACTGAACTGGGGACAGGGTAGGGCAAGGGCAAGTAGAAATGTCATAAAGCTTTCCTAACATTTTAAGTTGCCTTTTCCTTCATTCAGTGTTCATTTGGAGGCTGTAGGCCTTTGATTAATAACTGGAGTTCTGACAAAGTTGGTTCTGACAGTCTGCATGATTTGTGTGTGTGTGTGCATGTGTGTGTGGAAAGACAACTGTTTGGATTTGCCTACTCTGCCATTTTGCCGACCTCACTCTCTGCATTGCATGTTGCTTCCTGTGCATATTGTCCTTCCATTACCTCATCACTCTGCTGAACATCACTCTCATTCTTTCTTTCCAAAATATTACCAATATAAACTTAGGTTTGTAATAAACTTCTAGGGTAAATAAAAATTTAAGGTTTTGGTCAGCGTTTATGTTACAGCACAATACTCCCACAGTAGTAAATAACCATATTGAGTGAAACATTTGGCTTCCCTATTCTCTAATATCCTTGGTTATTAATACAGCAGCCAATCCCTCTATGTCCTGGTTTTATCTCCCAGAGAAACCTGAGTCCCCTTATCTGTTTGTCTGGGCAGTAAAACCAGAATTCTCATTTCCCCTTTCAGAACAACCGAAGTCTATCCTGCTGCCAGTTCACTCCTGCCATTGACATAATCCACCTTCAAATAAGTCCATCAAAAAGTTTTGATATAAAAAAGGCATGGGACTTTTTATTCCTTAGAGGGAAATCTGGTCCTAGCTTTCAAAATAACAAAAATTTCTCCCAGATGTACATATTTTATTTCATTTAGAAAATGTAGACACATTTTAAAACTTCTTTGAACACATTTATGTTGTCTCTATGGCAACTTCCATTTAAAAATGGTTATCTCTCAGCATTCCATTTTCTTTTATAAATTAATATTTTAAGAAGTTCTGAAATTTTCACAAATATGACAATTCCTATAAACTGCTGTTTTTTAAAGGAAAGAAGACAACTTTATTATTGAATGATTATTCAGTAAAAGAGGCTCTTTCCCTTTCTGTAAGTGAAAAGTACTATTTTGTTTTGTTTTTTATTGTTTTTGTTACGGGAACCAAAAATGTGGCTGAAATATCTTTTCCTCAAAAACAAATTTTTCCTTATTCTAAAGTGACACACATTTATTTGGTATTTTAAAAAATGAATAATGAATAAAACAGAATTTCTGAATTCTGAAAATTCATAAATGTATAAAACAAAAAATAAAAATCACCAGTAATCTCATTACCTGAGATACCAATTGGTATCTATTTGATATATACCCTCCAGGAACTTTTAAATTGCTGTTTATATGAGCAGCTGTATCTGTGTATATGTGTGTGTGTGTATGTACACATACACACAGATACATGAATGTGTGTATATTTTCTTCTTTAACAAAAATAAGATTTTAGTAAGGACTTTTTTCTCAATAAATATAAAATGCATCATTTTCATAGCTACATGATAGCTCATTTATAGATGTACAATAATTTAATCAATTTCTTATCAATGAGCACTTACTTTATTTCTATTTGTTCTCTGTTACAAGCATTGCATATACATTTTAGAAGTTACAGGAAACTTAAATTAAGTAATTCTCATTTCTTAGGTAGTTTTCTTTAAATACTTGCTTCTCTAAGCTGGCATTAAGACAAAACAGTTTTTGTAATCCTGTTTCAAAATGCTTTGATCACAAAAGTGATCATCAATAATTGTCTAAAATATCTAGAGCCTATCTAACCGTAATAGATGATCTTCCAACCTGGCTATAATCTGTCATACCAGTTTTGATTGCCCAAGTTCCCCACAAGGTTTCCATTCTAATCAAATGGATTTATTCACCTGGAGGAGACTAGGGCTTTACTATTCTTCTACCATAGCACTTGCTGCTTTTCCAGGCTGAAAAGGGTGGAAATCACTCTGTTTCTCTACACTAATCCAGAATTACGAATCCAGCTCAAATCCCACTGGTCCATAAACTCTTCTTGACCTCTTAGCAGGAAGGGATTTTCGCTCTCATTAAAGTCCCTCGGCACATGATATTTGTAACATTTTTGGCAATTAAATGTAACATTTTGGCAATTAAAACAGTTCCTTCTCAAAAGTTATTTAAATCTTGCTTATTATTTCCTCATTGTCATGTTTATGTCATCTTTCTACAACTGTACCGAAGGGCTATTGGAGATCAGACATGCTCTTTGCCCAGCACTATACCTTGCATGTAGAAGGAGTTTGGTAAATATTTTTTGATTTAATAGGATTACTATAAATTACAGATCTATATTAGTAAAATTCTCATTCAGTTCAATCTCTATGCACAGATGAGGGCACACGAAAAAAGCAATTTCTTAAAGCTCTTTCATCAAGATATTAACATAAGATCTTTATTACTAACTATGTACTGCCGCTGTTGGTATCTGAACTATGTAATCTCTAAGACAAAATAATATCTTTAAGATTTCTTTTTTTTTACTTTTTAATTATTATTTATTTTAAATTTTATTTTATTTAAATTCAATTAACATATAATGTATTGTTTCAGAGGTAGAGTTCAGTGATTCATCAGTTACATACAACACCCAGTGCTCATTACATCATGTGCCCTCCTTAATGCCCATCACCCAGTTACCACATCCCCCCACCCACCTACCCTCCATCAACCCTCAGTTTGTTTCCTATAGTTAAGAGTCTCTTCTGGTTTGTCTCCCCTTTTGATTTCATCTTATTTTATTTTTTCCTCCCTTCCCCCATGTCTTTAAGATTTTGCTTACATTTTTATAATATTTAAAAATCTAATTAAAATAGTCTACATAAATATTGAGTTACTTACCTTGCAAAAACTTATGCAGAAGCACAAATGTAACAAAATAACATGAGCAAGCTTCATGTTGGAGACTCTCAGTGTCTGTCTCTCTTCTGCACCCTGGGTATTCTTTTGAAATTTAATTTTTAACCTTTGAAAAAACATTTAGAAAGAGCAAGTGTCCTAAAGAGCTTTGTACTTTTGAACTCAGAGAATTTGGCTAAAATCCAGAGTTTTACCGTAACTGAAACCAAAAAAGACTTTCCCAATAAATAGCTGAGGGAGCTGACCAATAGGGAGTATGTTTCCTCCAGAGGAAACTGATTTCCCCACTTTGTTACTAGACAATGCCTCAATTCTGTTTTCTAGGGAAGACAGAAACTACACTGGAAGAAAATTTCTTATGTTTTTGGTAAAACAAAATTATGGTTTTTCCTTAAGGTGGAAGACAAGGAGATAAGAAGTAAAAGTATATCATATTGAAAGCTGTGATGAAGACATTAAAAATCCTCAACAAAACAGTACCTTTACCATGCATCAGTTATGCTATGATCAAATTATATCCTCTGAGCATAGAAAACTTTGTGAGGGTTCTCCCAAAGCAGACATGAGACAGAGTTGGGGGTACAAGATAACTTACTAGAAATTAACTCCTGTGAAAAGAAGGGAGGAGAAGCAGGAGTGAGCAGAGAGAAAAGTGAGACTGCAATGCAGGTTTAACAAAGCCCTGGTCAACTCATGGGGAGCTCTGGAGTGAGTGTGGCCTATCAAGTGTCTCTGGGTCAGACAGAAATGGCTAGACCATGAAACCCTGCCTTGCTCAGTCACCTGGTGTGGGCTGCCCAGGAAAGGCATCCCCTTAGGTGAGGCCCTTCTCTGCAGCTGAGGCAGACCCTGAAGGATCCGACATTTAGTTGCCATCAGAAGTGTCTGCTGATCACACTTTTCACAGCTAGGGCAGCAAAACCTTCCATGAAGTGGGATCTGGGAAACTCATCTCCCTGTCTTTCAGAGTCCACCATTTGCTGTCTTAGATCTACTTTTTGTATATGCTCCGGCAGTGGCTCCTTCCAAATCGTAGGAGGCCTTTCTTCCTGGGGGAAAATTTAGAAGAGGGAAGTGGTAAGAAAAACTAGAGCCCTGGCTCTTGTAGTGGATCTTGAGGCTGCAGGTGATACTCATCCTCTGCCTCTTTCCTATCTATTATAGATTCCTTTCACCTTAGCTTCCACCTCTGACAGCCTCAGGTGTTTACCTAATGTCATGACTCACAAACTTCCTGGAGCCCCTGGTTACATTTCCTTCTCAGACCATAGTTGCTGTTTTTATCCTTTTACTCTCACAAGAGGCACCCAAGGAGCTCATATGGTTCTATACATACTCCTCCTTTCCCTCATTATATAATAGCAACCCTACTTCCTCTACATGAACAGGGTCAGTTATCCCTATCAACACGGTGACTCCTCTTCTTTCTTGCTGGTCCCTAGACACAAGAAGCCCAATCCATGTGCATGAGGCAGAAGGCTTAGCTTATAATTCATTGGAATTCTTGCTGTGCCTCCTGGTAAAAGTATGCTTCTTTTGGGGAACAAGATCCCTAACTCTGCAAAGTCTCCAGTTGTGGAGACAGGAAGCACAAAGCTCCCAGTTAGTCACTGGGAGTGACAGTATGTGTGGTCATTTCTGCTCCTATTCCTTGGCTCCCAGACCTCCATCTTCTCTCTGTTGGGGATACAATGCTAAATGAAGGTCTTTGATTCAAGGCCTATGTTGCTTGCTGAAGGACAGCACCCAGTCTTCAGAGTATTGCCTTTAAATAGCCCTTCCCTTCTGCATTCAGCAGGCTGTTCCAATGCTCCATACGGCTGCCAGGTTTCCAGTGGTGCGGTATGTGATATGACCAGTGAACTGCATGGTCACTGACCCACTCTCACATTTCCTTTGCTGTCAGGTGGGTCCCCTTGTCTGACAGGATGTTGGAAGATTAAATATGCTGAAATCCTTTGGATTATGATCCCAGCTAAGGCCCTGCAGGCAAGAAAGGAACACCTTAACCTGGAATATATGTCTATTTCTGTGAGAATGTACTACTGGCCCTTTTAAGATGGAAAGGACCAACTGTGTCAATTTACCAAGTGGCTAGTTGGTATCCTTGATGAATTGTGCCATCTTGGGGACTCAGCATTAGTCTCTGTTGCTTTCAGGATGGACATTTGTTGATGGCATCAGCTAACTAAATCTTAAGGGGCCCATTATATTGGCCTCATGGCTAGCCTCCATTTCTGCCATTATGGCCACTTTATTCCCGTGCCCACTGTGCTAGCACTGGGGTGGCTGCTGACTGGCACTGGCTGATACCAATTGGCTGAGTCATTTTGTGGTTATTTAGTATCTTTTGCTAGTGGGTATTAACACGTGATACAAATATTTCTATACTTCATTCCAACTCCTATATGTGCATCCACATGTTTCTACCCCAGATCTTCTTGTTCTTAATCCTTGAATACTTTTTATTCTAAGAAAAAAGATCGTCAGGCAATCACTATTGCCTGGGATTCCATATACAGTCTAGTCTTGGGTCACTGATATTTCCACACAAAGTGGGTGACAACAAAGTGGGTGACCAGGTGTATTATCTGAAGCTCTAGCCCATCATGAAGACTTTCCCTTACCAGTGTCTTTTAAAACCACTCCTAAGTTTGGCTGTATTGCGGCTGCTGTCTATTTTCAGCTTGTACCTACATACTGAGCCAACCCATCTGTCAACCAAACACGTTTTCCCTCCTCCTGGTCATACCATATTCCTTATAGAGCCATAGGTGTGAGCTGAGGGAAGGACTTGGGTGCAACAGTTTGGATTAGGTGGGGAGGGGGATATCCGAGCTACCAGCTGATGCAGTTTGCTAGTGCCCTTGGTCCGGTTTGTATTTGTTTCTGGATGCAACACTTCCATTTTATAATACATTTTTGCTAGGCCTGCTCAACCTTATGTTTTGTGGGTCTGTTAGGACCTGGCTCACAATGGGCATTTCTGGTCACATGGTGATATAGTGTCCAATGTTCAGTAATTCCAGATTTACCAGGGTCCGGTAGTACACAGTTGTTTTCAAAAAGAGTATAATTGTGCTGCAGATAATTCATGGCTTTGCTCCAGAACCCTAGGGTTCTCTACTGTAATTCTCTCAATGGTTCTTTCTCAAACATGATACAATATTTTTTTCCACCACTGACAATTCTAACATCATAGCCTCTGTCAAACCACTGCAGAACACCTTCCTGCCCTGGCAGCCTGAGCAGTATTCCTCAGTGTTTTGGGCTTTCTTCCTTGTGCAAGGCAGTTCAAGATGAAATAATTGGTCTTTTAATTTAGAGAAGATATCCTGGCCTCGTCTCCTGTCCTCTGGAGTATATGTGTCTTATCAAGGCATTCAGCATGCTAGCCACCTCTTGCTTACCTGCTCTGATCAAGGTAATGCCATCAATGTAATGGAAGAATGTGGTGTTTTACAGGAAGTCCAGATGATCCAGATTTCCTCAGACTTTATTACGACGGAAGGTGGGAGATAAGATCTATGGAAAAACTGTAATGTATATTGTTGCTCATCCCATGTGAATGAGAACTGTTTCTGATCTTCTTTTCTGTTTAAAATACTTACAGTGGTTCAAGTTTTCCTGACCAAATTCTTATTGATACACTTTATAATACTGCTAAAACTAGAATCAAGGTTCTTATCTCTAAAAGAAATTCAACTGAAACAAGTATTAAACCTTAGGTAAGGGGTGATTTCTAAGCTTAGAAAGAATAGAAGAAAACAACAACATGGGATGCCTGAGTGGCTCAACTGGTTAAGCGTCTGCTTTCGGCTCAAGTCATCCCAGGGTCCTGGGATCGAGCCCTGCATTGAGCCCTGCCCTGGGCTCCTTGCTCAGCAGGGAGCCTGCTTCTCCTTCTGCCTGTTTCTCCCTCTGCCTACCACTCCTTCTGCCTGCAGCTCCCCCTGCTTTTGCTCTCTCTCTCTCTGACAGATAAATAAAATCTTTAAAAGACAAAAAATTAAATTAAAGAAAAAACAACAAAAAAGACAAATATCCAAATTACATTTAAATTTTTTACAACAACAAAATCACTAAAAAAAGTGAACTAAGCATACAGCTCAGGATAGCATTAAAAGAATAAAATGAATCAAAAGTGATAGAAAGGAAATAATAAAGACATAAGCAACAGTAAAGAAACCAGGAAGTAAAAAAGTAGCAGATTTGATATGTAAACCAATGAATCATTTTGAGAAATTTAAAAAAAAAAGGAGAGAGAGTAAAACAATTTTAGAGTTAAAATATTAAAGTGGGAATTTTTAGGGGGCTGCCAACACCCATTTTCCTTCATAACAGGTTCCCAATTTTCTTTGTGGAATTATCTTTCTTCTATTATGGGCTGTTTTGGTGCGAGAATAATTACCGGCACCTGCTTTCCAAAACAGAAGTTAAGAAATCCATCTCCAGCCTCTTTCCATTCCCTCTTATAGACCAGGGACTGATCAAAGAGTCTCTTTCCCTGGTGTTTGAATCCTGAGTTAAGGATAGAACAGAAGTACCATAGGCAATAATTTATTGAAGAAGCAGCAGCAGCTGTGTGCGGGTCAGATGGTTTAGCTGTTAGTTGTAACACAAGTTTCCTGTCATTCCTTTTCGCCTTCTTGAGTGACTATCCTCAGTTCTTAAGCCTAGTTGCTTAGCCTTCTGTCAAGAGTGTGAATATCCTATCATCTTCCAAATGAATTTTCTTTTACTAAAGTTAGCCAGAGTTGGTTTGGTGGCTTGTTACTTAGAACCTTAAGTGATAAAAGCATGTGCAACTTACCAAATGATCTGAATATCTAGAGGAAAATTTCAAGGAAAATAAAATGATCAGAATTTACTCAGGAAGAGGTAGAAAATTCAAATAAATTAATAGCTAAGGAGCAATAGAAAAGTTAAAGATTTTAACCCCCCAAAGACACTAAATTTTACTAACTCTCTCTCTTTTTTAAGATTTTATTTTTAAGTAACCTCTACACCAAATGTGGGGCTTGAACTTACAACCCCGAGATCAAGAGTTACATACTCTACTGACTGAGCCAGCCTGGTGCCCCCATTTTTTTTAAAAAGATTTTATTTTACTAACTCTTTTAAGAAAGATTATTATTGGGGTGCCTCGGTGGCTCAGTCGTTAAGTGTCTGCCTTCAGCTCAGGTCATGATCCCAGGGTCCTGGGATCGAGTCCCACATCGGGCTCCCTGCTCAGCCGGAAGCTTGCTTCTCCCTCTCCCACTCCCCCTGCTTGTATTCCCTCTCTCTCTTTCTGTCAAATAAATAAATAAATAAAATCTTAAAAAGAAAAAGATCATCTTTCTGTTATTTACAACTTTTCCAGAACACAGAAAAAGATGGAAAGCCCTCCAATTTATTAGCAATACTCTGATACCCAAAACTGGTAAGAAGGGCCTCTGAAAGAAATCTATAAGTTAATAATTAAAACTGATTATTCATTTATATGCAATGATCCTAAATAAAATATTAGCAAATTATACATTATAAACCACAGTATATTAAAAATATAATGACCAAGTGGGGAGCATTTAAGAAATTTACAGGGATATTCAACATTAGGATATCTATTAATGTAATTCAGTATATTAAAATATTTAATTAATTAAAATAATAGATTAAATAAGATAATCTGTATAATTATATCATAAGATATGGAAAAGGTGTTTGATATGAGTTTAACATAAATTCTTAATTTTTAAAAAGTGAGCAATCTAGAAAAAGAACAAATATCATTAACCTGATAAAGGGTAGAAACCAACAGTAAACACCATATACAATGGTGAAACACTTGAGGCAAACCCAGAAAAATCAAAGATGCTGTATCTCAATACTGTTGTTGTTGGAGGCAATAAACATGAAAAAACATAAATACTGGAGTGGAAGACACAAAATTGCCATTATTTGCAGATGAAATGACTGTCTACTTAGATAAAAAGTGCTTGAAAAAGTATTAGACCTAATGTCATAGTTATTAAAATGACTGACTACAAAATCAATAGAAGAAAATGACTTTCCTGTCAGCAATTAAAAAGGAAATGTAATGGATGGTTCATAATGACTGACATTCTCTATAGTTACTATCTCTTCCCTCCTAACATGTAAGTGAGAATAAATATAAAAATAAAAATAATTCTGAGGCACCTGGGTAGCTCAGTCAGTTAAGCGTCTGCCTTCGGCTCAGGTCATGATCTCAGGGTCCTGGGATCCAGCCCCGTGTCGGGCTCCCTGCTCGGCGGGGAGTTTGCTTCTTCCTCTCCCTCTGATCCTCCCCCTCACTTGTTCTCTCTCTCTCTCTCTGTCTCAAATAAATTTAAAAAATCTTTTTAAAAAATAAAAAATAAATAAAAATAATTCCGTTGCACCATCAAAAACTGAAGAGGGAGTCCATCAATAGGATATAAACAGTGAAGAATTACTGAAGATGTACAATAGAGAGGAAGAGATTAACTGCAAAACTTAACAAAGTTTAAGAAATGTCATATAGGTGACAACGAGGTATCCAGAAGGGAGACCACAAAATAAATAGAGATAGTGGAAATCTGAGAGAAGTGATGGACTACGTGGTCAATCAAAGAAAGGTAAGAACAGCTGAGCCAGTACCCCATTTTTTTTTAAATTTTATTTTTAAGTAATCTCTACACCCAACGTGGGGCTCGAACTCAAAACTGCAAGACCAAGAGTTGCATGCTCTACCAACTGAGCCAGCCAGGTGCCCTGAGCCAGTACCCCATTCTTGGGGCAACTTACTTCAGCATTTGCTCCAGGATAAAGTCTACAGAAGGCTCTCGGCCCATCATGTTCTAACTTAGCACTTCCTGAGTGGATAGTGGGGCAGGAGAAGCAAAGAAACATTCCAGGTATATACAACTTCATGGGGTTCAGGAAATCTCTGCATTTGAAAAATAAGCCATAGGCAAGCTCCTGAAACCTCACATCCCACCCTACCCCTCTCCTGCACAATCATCCACAGAGATCCTAATAAGGATCTGCACAACCAGAATGTACAGCACAAGAAAAAGAAAATGATCAACCTCATTTATGACTAAAGGTGCAAAAACTCAAAATACCATCAAATTGATATAAACAAAATCTTAAATAGGATTCAGCAGTCTGTAAATAATAACATCAACACTTGACAACTATTTTATGCACACACACACACAAACACACATAAGTCTGCAGGCTCAAGTAAATAAGTAAATAGGTTAATGTCATAATTAAAGGGTAGAAGAGGCACAAGTTTGAATTCAAAGAAGCAAAAACATTGTAGTTTTAACTTTGAATTGAAAATGTCAGTGTGAACCATAATTTTTCTCTTTCTAAAAATATATACCTCCTATCTGTATTCACTGATAATGCCTAGAAGTTAAGATAATACAGAAGCAAAAACCACCCCATTGTGCCCAGATTGTGTTCTTTACATACTATTTCTCACTAAAAGAAGGAAGGGCTCCTTGGAGAAAGGGCTGAGGTAGAAAACATATAAGTCAGATAAAGACATCTTGTGTCAGAAAGCAAGAAAGCTATTAGAGACTAGTGAGTGGTATTAAAAGATACAGGACCCAACTTGAAGGGGCTCTCACAAGTCAAAGATGAAGCAATTTAAGCACTTAAAAAATAACAATAACAACAAAGGATTGAAATAAAAATAAATATTTAAAAATGAGGGAAATTTATCTCAGCTAATTGCAGAAGGAACAATAAAATTAGCATATCACCACTTTGTATACACTTATAAACCAATAAATCTAGGTGATGATCATCAATTGTTGCTAAAACCATTAGGTGAAAAGCTGGAAGGGAACTTTTCTAATAGACAAATTAGGCTGATACACTGATCCCACTGATCAATCTTAATATTGCCAAGAGAGACAACTGGATGCCAAGTGCCTCCTCGTGTGGAAAACATGAAATACTCTTGCAAAAAAAAAAAAAAATTGAACTTCGAACATAATCAGTTTGCAAGATCTCACTACCAGTTAACTACCAGTTTATAGGAAATGCAGAGGATAGAAAAACATGGTTTATACCACCAAGAGGTTGGAAAATACTACAAGATAAAGATTCAGTTTCTTCAACAAACAAATGCCATGAAAAAAAATAGGGGGAGAAAACTGATCAAGAATCAGAGAGTTAGAGACATATCAATCAAATGTAATGCATAGGCATAGCTTGGATCTTTACTTGCTTAAAGCAACGATTAACAGACATTTTGAAATAATTAGGGAAAATTCTACATAGACTGTTACTAGCTGATACTAAGGAATTATTACTTTAGTTAGGTATGATAATGATATTGCACCCATGTTTAAAAAGTCCTCTGTTGGAGATTTATGGGTGAAATGCTATGTGGGGCTTACCACAATATACTCCAGCAAAAAAAAAAATAAATAAATAAATAAATATATATATGTACATATATAATTTATAGTAATTCATAATTACAAAATAAAATAATTTAGAATCATAAATTAATAAAATATTTTTAAAATATTTTATAAATAAGTTTATAATTTATAATAATATATATTATATATATATATAGTAATGAAGGGATAGATGAAACAAGACTTGCAAAAGGCTGGTAATTGCTGAAACTGAATTATAGGTACATAGAGGTTCATTGTACTGCTCTCTGAACTTTTATGTTTGAAATTTTTTTTTTTTTTAATAAAAGTTTTAAAAAAGAAAGTCATGGTGCCTGGGTGGCTCAGTTGGTTAAGTGTCTGCCTTCGGCCCAGGTCATGATCCCAGGGTCCTGGAATTGAGTCCTGCAACGGGCTCCCTCTGCCCTCTGCCCTCCCACTGCTTGTGTTCTCTCTCTCTGACAAATAAATAAATAAAAGCTTTAAAAAAAATTAAAAAAAATTTTAAAAAGGAGCAAAAAATTTAAAATGGCCTTAGGAATCCCAGAGTAAAAGATTTGTTTAAGAAAAAAAAAGTAAAAAAAAAAAAAAAGGTTACCTTTAATAAAAATCCAGAAAGCAAGTTGTTAAGTAGCAGAACTTTCTGACTAAAAATGGAAAAAGCCCAACAGTTGGTAAGAACTTCACAACCCTAGTATGTAAATTTAGAGAGTAAAATACTGGGATAAGACATGAGAAACTAAAAAGTTTTACTCTCAAAGTATTATAAATGGATGTAAATAGTAACATGTCACATGATGCTGAGATTTTGTGTCATAAACCAAAAAACAACTTTTTCAGACTGATGAATCAACAGATTTTGACATATGGTACCACTTGTAAGATACATAAATTGTGGTGAAATTCAAGGGAATTTTTCTGCTATAAAATGCTACCCTAAACAAGCAAAGGCCAAGATACATTTACTGCTTTGTCTTCGTATTTAAAACAAAAGGTATATCTTGAAGAAGTGCATTGGCATCTGCACTGATGATGCCCCACTGATTTGAACATTGCTCCCTAAGAGTGTTCATTCTTACAAAAAAGAAAATCCTGGGACACCTGGGTGGCTCAGTTGGTTAAGCATCTGCCTTCAGCTCAGGTCATGATCACAGGGTCCTGGGATGGAGCCCAGCATTGGGCTCCTTGCTCAGCAGGGAGCCTGTTTCTCCCTCTGCCTGCTTCTCCCTCTGCCTGTGCTCTCTTGCACACTCTCTCTCTCTCTGACAAATAAATAAATAAAATCTTAAAAAAAAAAAAGAATATCCTGATATATTCACAATACACTGCTTTCTTCCCAGAGATATGCCGGTGTCAGAAACTTCTGGAGCTGAAATGAAAATAATTTGGGATGATGCTACAGAAATACCTAAACTTGGGTGTGATGGGGGGCTTAGTCAGTTAAGTGTTCAACTCTTGATTTCGGCTCAGGTAATGAACTCAGGGTCCTGGGATCAAGCCCCCAGTCGGGCTCCTTGCTCAGGGGGAGTCTGCTGGAGATTCTCCCTCTGCCCCTCCCCCTGCTCTCACTCTCAAATAAATAAATAAATAAAATCTTAAGATTTTATTTATTTGAGAGAGAGAGAGAGCATGAGGGGGTGGGGAGGGGCAGAGGGAGAGGGAGAAGCAGACTCCCCGCTGAGCAGGGAGCCTGATGGAGGTGGGGGTTGGGGGGGTTGGGGGGGTTGTTTGATTCCAGGACCCCGAGATCATGACCTGAGCCGAAGGAAGACACTTAACCGACTGAGCCACACAGGAACCCCATAAAATAAATAAATCTTAAAAAAAAAAAAAGAGAGAGAGAGAAAAAAAGAAATGCCTAAACTTATCAAAGGCTAGTTCACTGAACAATGTTTAAGAAACTGAAAACCTGGACAAAGACCACATAAATCTTCTGCCACATGCATAAAGTCTTATGGCTTAGGATATCATTTGTTGTAGGGGAAGACAGCTGCCATGTCATGAAAATACTTAAGTACTCTGTAAAAGGTCCATGTGGTGGCAATAGAAAGCATTAGCTTGCTAGACACGTGAGCCACGTTAGAAATTGATCCTCCACCCCCAGTTGTGCCTCCAGGTGACAGCGACCCCAGGCAACATCTTGACTGAGACCATAAGAGACTCTGAGCCAGAACCACCAACCTGAGCTGCTCCTGAATTTCTGACCTACAGAGATTATGCAAGATGTTTATTGTTTTAAGCCACTAAGTGTTGGGGTGATTTGTTACACAGTAAGAGAAACTAATACAGATTTTGTTTCTTAACAGGATGTTTGAGCTGAAAAGTGAACTGTGGTAATACTTCCAAGAAAATAGTAGGCTAGGTTTTGCCAAATGCTTTGAAGATCAAGAAGAGCTTCAGAAACTAGCCTACTCAGTAGACATTTTTTCATCACATGAACTAGTTGAATTAGTTGAGTATATTCAAGGGCTTGGAGAAAATATTTTGATTTCAAGTGACAAGATTCTTGGTTTTAAATGGAAATAAAAATTTTGGAAAAAATCACATGGCAAAAAGAAATCTTGAAGCTTCCACTGCTGCTTGCATTTAGTGAGGAAATTTCAAGTCTCAAGTTGAGACCAAACCACCTAGGGAAAAAAAAACTAAACAGTATTTTCTCTCCACAACACAAGTGTCTGACTGAATGAGGACTCTGTTTTCTGAATCTTCTCAGTCTGAGCACCTGACTTTGATAGAAGAGGAAGAATTTTGTGAATTAATGATTATAAATGTAAGATGAAATTTACTGATTTGCCCTTCTGTAAGTTCTGGATTTCTGTAAAAGAAAAGCATCCTATACCATTCATAGAAAAGTAATAAACATTTTACTGTACTTTTCAACCTCTTACTTGTGTGAGCAAGCTTTATCTTGTCTAATAATGAACATTAAGAACAAAGACAGAAATCATCTTATTTTAGTTGAAAATGAAATCTGTGTATGCCAGCTTCAAGATCGACTCAGAATTGAGGATATACACAGTAAAAGAAAAGATTTCTTACTAAATAGGTTAATTTCACTATTTTTTCACTTCAAAAATAACACTTTTATCCAAATATAGGCCTATAAAAAGAGATTAACATTCATTAAAATCAATTTGCAACCTTTACTAAATTAAAGGACAAATGTAAGTTTCTTCTCCTACTTAATTTGCATCACAACTGGGGCGCCTGGGTGGCTCAGTCCATTGAACGCTGCCTTCTGCCTTCCCCTGGGGTTGTGATCCCAGGGTTCTGGGACCCAGCCCCATGTTTAGTCCCATGTCAGGCTCCCTGCTCAGTGGGGACCCTGCTTCTCTCTCTCCCTCTGCAGGTCCTCCTGCTTGTGCTCTCTCTCTCTGTCAAATAAATTAATAAAAGTTTTTTAAAAATTTGCATCACAATTGATATCCTTTGTGAGGAGGGGAACGTACACAGAATAGGCTAATAAGTTGGACAAAGAAATAGATTCACAGAAAAACATCATTCTCTACTCAAAATAACAATGAGTTGCACAATAGTGTAAACCACTGAAATATACACTTAAAAATGATTAATATGGTAAAGTTTGTTATGTGTATTTTACCACAGTTTAAAAAAAAAGAGCATTGACAATTATTATTGGATTATGTCTACAACTTGATCATATTTATATATATATGCCTATTATATATATATAAATACATACACACACACACTTATAACATTTTTATGCAGGGGTTTCAAACACATGAAAATTATTTTAAGGGTTCCTCCGGGATAAAAAAGATAGAAAACGGCTGGTCTGGTAGATGGGAAATGAAGCTTTTCTAAGCAGGAAGTATATGACAACAATGGAGAAAGAGAAGCAAGGCAATGGTGCTGGCCTGATTAAGAAGAGGGATGGTGTACAACATAGGAAGGAAATAAAATTAATCACATAGAGGACCTACTCAATGGAAAGATTTTACTTTAGACTTGTTGCTAAAGGAAATGGGGAGCTATTTGAGGTCTTGAGAACGGCTATGGCATGAGTAAACTCTTTTAGTTAGGTCAGTGTGTCATCACATGCAATACAGATGGAAGAAAAGTTAAACATGGAAGCATTTCTTCTGGACTTCTGAATTCTTGTAGATTATATTGAGTGATTTAGGGTAGAAATTAACACAAGGAAGTGTGGTAGTGACAACAGGAGGCCTGTAATGACAGCACAAAGCTATCTTCCAAGGAATTAATAGAAATTGATAGCTTTGGAGAAAAGAGACCAATCAAGGCTGGGGTGGGGATAGTGATAACAACGATAGAGGAGAGTGCTCAAAAGTCTGAGTTCAAAGATTCAGACACCAAGAGTATGATGCTACCACGAGGGTTAACAGGGAAGGGGAATGATGTACAATTTGGGAAGAGTAAAGATGGAGGGTGGGGACAGAAGGACTGAAGACTCTGAGAATCTAAGGTTCTACTTTGTTCCCGTAACTGGCTGGTAAAGTTACTTCACCTCTCTGAATGTTAGTGCCTACTGACAATAAGTAAAATAAAGGGGCACCAAGTAATCCTGAAGGTCTTGTAAAACTTCATTGATTTCATCACAGTGAGTTAGAGGTAACAGTGGACACCAAATGGAGCTAAACACCCAACATGAAAGTTAAATGAAGTAAAGCAAAATAGGGCAGGAAGTTATGAGTAATTTTCTATACTATGTACAGAATTTAAAGTACATTTACCAAATCTGAATAAAAAATACATTTATCAAGTTCCTTTTATATGTAGGATTGTTAGGGGTCTTCTCAAGAAGCTTATACATTGGTGTAGAAGACATATTGTGATTTCTAGTATTTTATAGTTGTTTACAAAGTTCTTGCCGAATCAAAACAGCCCTGTGAAGTAGGTACCAATCTCTGCCCTTTCAAAGAAGAGGCGGTCTACTGCGTCAAATACCAAGGTAAGGTCTCAAAAGATTCTGGTGTAGGGGCGCCTGGGTGGCTCAGTTCTTAAGCGTCTGCCTTAGGCTAGGGTCATGATCCCAGGGTCCTGGGATCAAGCCCCACATCGGGCTCCAGCCCCACACTGGTCTCCCTGCTCCGCGGGAAGCCTGCTTCTCCCTCTCCCACTCCCCCTGCTTGTGTTCCCTCTCTTCCTATGTCTCTCTCTGTCAAATAGATAAATAAAATCTTAAAATTAAAAAAAAAAAGATTCTGGTGTAAGAGACCAACCAAATTTAACAAATAGATCACTAGCTTTCTTTGGAAGAGAAATTTCATTGGAAGCTGAAATTAGATATCAAGGGCTTAAAGAAAAAGGGGGAAGAGGAGCTTGCAGCATAGATGGTCCAGAGCCTGTCAGCGCTAAAAACGTACTGGACAGGGACGCCTGGTTGGCTCACTCGGAAGAGCCTGCCACTCTTCATCTCCCGGTTGTGTGCTGGACCCCACGTTAGGTGTAGGGATTATTTAACTAAAGCGTGTTAAAAAAAAAAAAAAAGCACTTGACAAATTGAATAAACTATTTGGTGCAAAAGAGTTGTGAGTTGGAGCCCCACGTTGGGTATAGAGATTATTTAAAGCGTGTAAAAAAAAAAAAAAAAAAAAGCACTTGACAAATTGAATAAGCTATTTGGTGCAAAAGATAAAAATACTATTTGGCTTTTTGTCACATAAAATACACTTTTAAAGAAAAAATATTTTTAAAGGAAAGTACACACATACACGCATTTTTTTCTTCCTTTAACTGGTGAAACCATAGGAGAGAAGGACAGGCACAGTTCAGCTCACAATCGTGCATACTTCAAGAGGTCCGGAAGAGACAAGCGCTCAAGAGAACGCAGGAAGCCCTTGCACTGGGTTACGACGCCACCAGATCCACCTCTGGGTAGAGCGCAGCTGAAAACTCCTCAGAGATGTGGGCGGCACAGTTGCTGCGGCTGGCAACGAACTGACGAACGAGGAGACCATTTTGCAGCCTCAAAAGCCAGGGCTCACGGCCAGTCCCCATCCCCCTAGAACCGCCAGGCCCCCGGGAAAGGGGGCGGATCACTAACGCCAGCCATCTCCCAGGGCAACACCGCGGCGGCACTTCCTGCAACTTCTTAGATTCAAAGGACGCCACTATTATACGTCATTTCCTACGGAGGACTAGGCAAGTTGACCTGACTGTCGTGAACTAGTGTTTGAAGTTAGTATTGCTGCTCTTCCAGCGCTGAAGGCTGTTTTGGAAAGGCGACAGCGCCCCGGGTTCTGCCGGTGACTGGCTTTTTTGTAAACCAGTCGATCGAGTTTCTTGTCGTTCCCCCCCCGCCCCGCCGACGTGTGCGGGTACGGTGGCCGAGGAGGCTCGTGTACGGCGGAAGTACCGGGGCAGTGGGTGTGCGCAGCCGGGCCGGACGTGCACGTGGCGCCGGTGAGTTGCGGTAGGGAGCAGAAGGATTCGAGAATGGCTGGACCCGGAACCCAGCTGCGGGAGGGAGGGAGGAAGGAAGGGAATGCGGCGTGAAGACCTTGCTGCCTGCTGGGGGAGGAGGTACTGACCGGGGGCGACGAGGCTGGTGAGTGGTCGGTCAGCGCGCACGGGGCTCTGGGAGGTGACCCTCCCTTCACCCTTCGGGTTCGTCTCTGGGGGCTTGGCCGTGCGTGAGGTGGCAAGGTTGCTGTATTTATTATTGCCCCCCTGTGTTCTGTCCGTGGCTCAGAGGGGTTAGGTGGTGTACCCAGAGGCCACAATGACCAAAAGGTACGCACTGTTTTTCTCACCAGGTAGAGTTAAGCATGTCTTTTCGAGGCGGAGGTCGGGGGGGCTTTAATCGAGGTGGCGGCTTCAATCGCGGCGGCAGCAACAACCACTTCCGAGGTGGAGGCGGTAATTTCAGAGGCGGCGGTGGCGGCAGAGGAGGATTTGGACGAGGAGGTGGCCGCGGAGGCTTTAACAAAGGCCAGGACCAAGGACCCCCGGAACATGTAGTTTGTATGTCGGCTTCAAAGCTTAGCCTACTTGGGGGCGGAGGTTGTGGGTTTAAGTTCGGGGACTACTTGCTGAAAGATAACTCTAGCAGCTCTCATACGGAAGTCGCTGCTTGGTTGGGGAGTCAGGTCTGAAGATGCTGTAAACTGACTTGAAATAGTGCTGTAATGTAAAGGGAAGATCAAGAAAGCAAAAGAACACTTAGAATGCGTCATGGAGGTGGAAATTGAGCTTGGGCTGAAAGGAAGTTATTAAGTAGGTAATATTGTGTGTTTACTCCTATTGTTCCCGATTTACAGGTAAGAAAACAGTGATTCAGAGTTAGGTTTCTCATAGTAATAAGTGATCAGTTTGAGATACAAAGCCAAGTTTCCTGACTTCAAAGCCCATGCTGTCAGTTGCTATTCATAAGTAAGAGAAGTGTGAAAAAAAACTGCTTGGAAGGGAAACTACAGAGGGAAAGCCAAGAAAAAGACCTAATTAGAGTAGATTTGAAGTAATTATCAGTGAGGTGGATAGAAGTCACGGAAAGTGAGACAGATTTGACAGTGGAAACCTACATCAAAAAGGAGAAAGGAGGAAGAGACATAAAGAGATACCAAGATGAGGTTGGATCAGTGTGCAGCATGGTTTGAAGAGTGCGATGGCTAGAGTCATAGGTCCTATCCCACAAGCATGCAACAGTCCGTGCATGACGCACTGTGAGGGTGGTGGACGTCAGAAAAAAGAAGGAAGGGTTTGATGGGAGAGAGATTTCAGTGGAAACAAATTCAGTAGAACTTGGTTAATACTTGGGAATAAAAGGTACCAGGCTTTGAGCCTGGGTGATAGTGATAAAGAATTGGTTTTGCAGGGATGTAATGAGTATTTTAGTTGGGGTGACAGTCAGAAATAAAGGTAGTTATTTTGAGATTCCACACTTCCCTGAAAAAGAGTGAAGAGTCATTGTTGAAGAGGTGGTAGTGGGAAGT
This sequence comes from Phoca vitulina, assembly GCF_004348235.1. Taxonomy (NCBI): domain Eukaryota; kingdom Metazoa; phylum Chordata; class Mammalia; order Carnivora; family Phocidae; genus Phoca; species Phoca vitulina. The sequence goes on from NW_022589706.1 coordinate 84,763,805, forward strand.
TATAAAAGGGGAGGAAAAAAAGGAGAACAAAGACTAATTTACAGATAGGGACTGGGGAAACGAAAAGAGACAGTAGAATGTAAGCTTAGTGTTTAATAATAATAGTTATTGTTCTAATAAAACAGCTGTTATAGGTTGGCATTAATGTATCAGGCATTTTTCTAAGCACTTGCCATTTATTATTGTGTTTATTCCTCATAATACTATATGTTAGGTGTTGGCACTGTTATTAGCCCTTATTAAAGATGAGGACACTGAAGCAGAGAGATGAGAATCTTACCCCAGGTCACATAGCTAGTGTGGAGATTTTTGGCTTCTTTTTTTTTTTTGCTTTTTGCTTTTTGCCTCAGAGGAGAACAGATAAAGTGAAATCCCAGGTACCCAAGAAGAAAGCTTCCAGATGATGTTGGTCAATATCATTTGAAATTGTTTTATATTTTAACATTTTCTTGTCCTGTTTCAGTATTGGGAGAGTTCCTGCATCCCTGTGAAGATGACATAGTTTGTAAATGTACTACAGATGAAAATAAGGTGCCTTATTTCAATGCTCCAGTTTATTTAGAGAACAAAGAACAAATTGGTAAAGTGGATGAAATATTTGGACAACTTAGAGATTTTGTATCCTTTTTAATTAGAAGACCCAGTGATCTCATTGGAAGGTTACCATTTGCTTTTTCTGGAGCTAAGTCTTGATTTAATTAGACTTCCTGCTTCATTAAATTGGACAGAGTATTGCTAAGATTGGACCAAAGAGGAGAATGTATTTCCCATATTGAAAAGAAAGACCCTGTAAGAGTGACTTCCTTTTTGGAAGGTTTTAGAAATGATTGACATTTGGATAAGTGCTACAGGATTAAGGTACTTTGCTTTGATTATGATGATGCCACTGGAATAGTGTGGAATTAGAAGTTTTAAAAACAAAAACTTCATTTTTTTCTTGGAAACTCATTTTTTACCTTTCCTAAATATTCCCATATAACCTTGTTTTTAAAATTACATATGAATTCAGAAGGTTACCTTCTTTGATCTTCTTTTTCCTTAATATAACTAATAGTATTTTTCTGTTAAATTGTCTGAAAATATGAAGGCATCTTCCTTTAAAAAACTGCAGAAGGTGAGTCAAGCTTATAATTAGGATCTTTGGTTTTATAAGTGAATGACCTTCCTTAGGACAGTGCTACTTAGAGCACTTGAGATTCCCCCAGTGTATCACTAGTGAAGCTCTTAAATTGAGATGTTCTGTATTTTAGATGTTGAACTTACTGATCTTTAAAAGTAATTTATTTAATATTTAATATTTATTTAAAAATAAATATTTATTAACAAATTCTATAACTACTATAATATGTTTTTTAGTTTATGTAAAACTCTTACTGGAAAGCTCACATGACCAAACATTCTAAGTAAAACGTTAAATTGTGAAACATTAATTTGGGAGAAGCCAGACATTAAATGATTTCACAAATATTTCAATAACATTATGATATATGCTGTGAAGGAGATATACAGATTGCTATGAAAATGTTAGTAAATTTAGTATATTGGATTTCTGAGGAAGTAAACTAGAAGGCGAGACCTGAAAATTGACTAGGGGTGATTTTCAAACCTCGTTGCTCATCAGAATATTTGGGGGAGCTTTTTTTTTCTTTTTAAAATTTTTTTATTAACATATAATGTATTATTTGTTTCAGGGGTACAGGTCTGTGATTCATCAGTCTTACACAATTCACAGTGCTCACCATAGTACATACCCTCCCCAATGTCCATCATCCAGCCGCCCCATCCCTCCCACCCCCCTCCACTCCAGCAACCCTCAGTTTGTTTCCTGAGATTAAGAGTCTCTTATAGTTTGTCTCCCTCTCTGGTTTTGTCTTGTTTCATTTTTCCCTCCCTTCCCCTATGATCCTCTGTCTTGTTTCTCAAAATCCTCATATCAGTGAGATCATATGATACTTGTCTTTCTCTGATTGACTTATTTCACTCAGCATAATACCCTCTAGTTCCATCCATGTCATTGTAAATGGCAAAATTTCATTTTTTGATGGCTGCATAATATTCCATTGTATATATATACACCACATCTTCTTTATCTACTCATCTGTTGATGGACATCTTGACTCTTTCCATAGTTTGGCTATTGTGGACATTGCTGCTATAAACATTGGGGTACATGTACCCCTTTGGATCACTACATTTGTATCTTAGGGGTAAATACCCAGTAGTGCAATTGCTGGGTAGTAGGGTAGCTCTATTTTCAACTTTTTGAGGAACCTCCATACTGTTTTCCAGAGTGGCTGCACCAGCTTGCATTCCCACCAATGGTGTAGGAGGGTTCTCTGGGGGAGCTTTTATGGTCATATATTTCTTGGTTCCACTCTTAGAAATTTGAGCCAGTAAGTCTTAGGTAGGGATCAGGATTCAATTGTAAAAAGGCAAGCTCCTGGATAATTTTCATGTAGTTAGGCTAGCACTGGGGAATCACTGCTCGTCAAAGAGGTGGGAAGAGAAAACAATTTGTACAAGTCTCTGAGACAGCCAATTTAAGGATCTGAAAAAGGCAGAAGTATAGCTCAAACATAGAACATTTAAGAGAGACTAGAGAGGTAGATAGGGGATGGGTTACTTAAGGCCTCCCTCCAGGTCGTGGGAAAGAGTTTAGATTTTAGTTTTAGTTTTGTTTTTAATATTAGGATAAATACAGTTAAGTTATATTAAAAAAGAGCACTGGAAAAATAAAAGAGCACCCTGGAAATGGGTTAGTACTGTAGGTGAAGGGGCCAGGTCGGAGACTTGCATTAGTCCCAGAGGAGATGATATTTTGGACTAGGGTAGTCGTGACAGTGGAAATGGAGAAAAGTGGATGGATTTATGAGAGAGATACAGGAAGTAGCATTGAAAGATCTTGGTAGTTGATTAATAGTTGAAGTTAAAAATACCATCATCTGGGGCGCCTGGGTGGCTCAGTTGGTAAAGCAGCTGCCTTCAGCTCAGGTTGTGATCCCAGGGTCCTGGGATCGAGCCCCACAGCTGGCGGCTGGCTCCATGCTCAGCAGGGAGTCTGCTTCTCCCTCTGCCCTTCCCCCTGCTCATTCTGTCTCTCTCTCAAATAAATAAACAAAATCTTTAAAAAAAAAAATCACCATCTTTCAGATGTCTGATTTCAGCATCTTTGTGGATGGTGTCACCATGTACTGAAATGGGAAACATTGGAGGAGAAGGGGATTGGGGGAAGATAGTGAATTCAGTTTTAGACATAATGAGTTTGAAGCACTTATGAGATATTCACATAGGAGCTCAAAGGAAGAGCCTGGATTAAAGATGGAATTGGAAGTTGTCGTTGTACAGACAGTATATGGTACAGTCTAGGAAGAAAGAATGAGAAAAAGAGCTTTAGGGTACCTCCTAAATTTATATATCCTTTGGAGACTGAGAAATAACACCAGTAGAGGAGGAGGCAAACCAGGAGAGTTTCATAAAAGTGGTTATCACCAAATTCAGAACAGAAATGATCAGCTGTGGCAAAATGCTGCCGCAGAGTGTTCTTTGGATTTAGCAACAGGGAGGGCAAAAGGTCATGGAGCCAGTGGAGTGCTGGGCCCAGAACCCAGATTGAAATAGGAGATGAGATGGGGATAGTGCCTTGCTGCTGGCATAAGGCTGCTACTGGCTGTAGAAACCCTGGCAAGGACCCACTGGGAAATTGAACTGCTTCAGGTGGGCCTGAGAGCCAGGCTTCTCATTTAGTGACCTGAAAAAAGGAATTTGCCTGTGATAGCCACTAAAATTCGATCTGGATGACTGCCTTTTCTCACAGTATTATTTATTTGAGGATTTTTTTTTTTAAAGATTTTGAGGGGGAGCGAGAGCAGGACCGGGGAGGGGGGGCGTGGGGATACAGAAGGAGAGGGAGAAGCAGACTCTAGGCTGAGTGGGGAGCCCGATGTGGGACTTGGTTCCAGGACGCTGAGATCATGACCTGAGCCGAAGGCAGATGCTTAACTGACTGAGCCACCCAGGAGCCCCTGCGGATTTATTATTTAGTGTTTTTTATCACAGATGCTAAATTGGTACATTCAACTTCTCCCCTTTTCTAGATTCACTGTTCAGGTTCAAGTCTTCCTTATCCAGCCCAGGCTGTCTAATTGAATTTTCGGTGATGATGGAAATACGTGCCTAGTACAATAGCCACTAACCATTTGTAGCTACAGAACACCTGAAATACGGCTAATGTAACTCAGGAACTGAATTTTTAATTGTTAATTAAATAGCCAATGTGGCTAGTGGCTGCCATATTGGGCAGTGCAGAGCTGGACAGTATTTTTGGGAGAATGCGCTCTGAAGGGAAGAATGATAAGGTAGTATCTAAAGAGGAATTCAGACATCTATAAGTAATACATTATCATTTGAAACTCCTTATGCGTGGAGTAATTTTATGTAAAATTGTGAAATATACCCTGTTATGTTTCATTATTATGAAAAATAACCTCTTTAATCCCAAATAATAGAATGGGTTTAGTTTATGCATATCCTTTACTACTTTGTATGTTCAGCAAATAGTTACTGATTTGATCCTTTATTCAGGTTTTGAAATAACGAGTGTGTCTGTACTTCATTGTGAATTTTAATGTTAAATTTTTAATAGTTTTCATTTTAGGGCAATTCTGTTGAGTGAAAAGGTAGTTAATTTTTGGAAGACATCTATTTATAAATATGAGAAATGAGATTGAATTGGTCTTGGTTTTTATTTATATGCCTGTATTGCTTATTGTGTGCAAAGTATGTGTTTTGTATACATTACTCTTGATCTTAACAAAGACTGTGGGGTAGGTACTTTATTCTCTTCATTTGATAGATCAGAAAACTAAGGTACAAAGAAATTAGGTCTTTACCTACGGCTAGCTACACAGTAGTTAATAGGGTTGGGATTTGAACTCAAGCAGATTTGAGTCTAGTGTGTAGATTCTTCATGATTATACTGTTCTACTTCCTAAGTCATCGCACTAATTGTTTCTGTTATACTTCCAGTTTTATATAGACCCATATAAACTGCTACCACTGCAGAGGTTTTTACCTCGACCTCCAGGTGAGAAGGGACCTCCAAGAGGTGGTGGCAGGGGAGGTCGAGGAGGAGGAAGAGGCGGAGGTGGCCGAGGTGGTAGAGGTGGTAAGTTACTTTTGGGGGAAATTTTCTAATGAGATTTTAAAGTTGCAGCCAATTCATACAGTATAATTTAATTTTTTATATAGGCAAACCTCTTTTATGCTTATTTATTTTTTTTAGAAAAGCTATTTTCAAATCTTGGCAGATTGCCGTAGTAATAATGCTCAGTTTCAATAACTTATTTAAGAAAAATCTAATAAAATATAATTTTGAGGGATTTTATCTCTTTGGGGTTATTCATGTTTTGTTGAGCATTTTATAAAGTATAAGATTATCTTGACTGAATTTTAGTTTTTTAGTTAATATTACTGGGTGTTGATTATATGCTGAGAGCTGGTCATATTCTTTTAATATTCACTAAAACCTTGTGAGATAGGTGATAGCCTTATTTTAGATGAGGAAATGGGAGGCTTACAAAAGTTAATTTGCCCTAATCAAACAATTGGCCGTCTAAAAATAAAATCCCTATCTTCTGGTGTCATGTCAAAGACTTCCCCCAAAATTCATTGCTTTGATTTCAGCATTTTGATATATGTATTTCCTTGGAGTTTTGGTACATTGATCATTATGAACAGGGTTGGGAATAAGGTGCGGTGTAGTATAGAGTATACCTAGATCTGTGAGTAGTGGTGTGGTGGGTGGGTGACAGGATGATGGCAGAGCCTAAGTGGTTAGGAAGGGGAGCCGAAAATTGGTTGGATATCTTCTGTTCCTGAAGCAGAAAGGAGAGAGAACTCTGTTTTCACCTTTGCCTTTCTCAATTTAATTATTTCATTCTAAATATGCTTTTTTGGGTCCAGATAGCTAGGAGATAATCTCTTTAAGAAATCTGAATATATGTGTATTAAATATTTTGAGAATCTAATGATTCATTCCCATTCTATATTCAGTCTCATCTATAACACTGAAAAAAATTCACTCCCCCTAGCTGCTACCCTTGGTTCTTAAGATATGCCTTAGTTCAATCAAAAAAGTAAGCAAAAGTTGAGGTACTCCTACCCTTAACAGTAGGGCTAAATGGAACTTTAACAAGCTTTTGTAATTCATTAAAACAGAATACTTGTTTAAAAAGTTGTAATCTAGGGTGTTAGGCTTATCAGAATAGCATAGGCTACAGTAGTTTTATAAACATTTCCTTTATTTTTAGGTGGTTTCAGAGGTGGAAGAGGAGGTGGAGGTGGAGGCTTCAGAGGAGGAAGGGGTGGTGGTGGTTTCAGAGGTGAGTGTGAAAAAAAAAATCTTAGAATCACTGAATTTCTGAATTGGTATTATCTACCATTGTAAATTTTTATTCAGTCTTATTTTGGTTTCCCAGGTATATAGAACACCATTGCTTTAGCCTAATTTATAGCTTTATTTTTATATCACTGTCTTACTTTCCCCTTTGAATTTTTTCACCTACTTCTAATTTGTTTTGCTGTATTAATTTGAAAAATAAAAAGGTGTGTAATATGAATGACAGTTAAATTTGGTAAATTGGTTGTCTAACCAGTATAAGAAGAGATTTTAAACTTGGGATTTCGGGTATAGTGCTATTAAAAATTTATTTTCTATAGCCTTAATACTTTCATTTTCTCTTAATCAGGGAGAGGACATTAAGTGTAACAGTTGACAGAGAAACTTCCTGCATGATCTACTTCTATGGATAAGAAACTTGTTTCTTGAGCAAGTCTTGAAGAACTGGTCATTTTCTGACAGTGGGACTGGGACTAAAATGTCAACGCCATGCAAAAATGAGTGCAACAGAATAGGCAATTTTGCTCTAAAAGAGTATGAACAAATGTTTTAATGTTTTGTACAATGCTTGGATCTTTGTGGGTGCTTAATAAATGGGCAGTTTTCATTTGAAGCATACTTGTAATTTTTAAAATAAAATGTTTTATTTCTTTAAGTTATAACAGAGCAGCTGTGTTTATTAAAACAGAGCTATTTTTTAAGTTAAAAGGAATAACTAAGCTTAAACTCAGTGGATTTCAGATAGGAAAAATGATTTGTTTACATATATAACTGATCTTTAAAAAAGTAGGTTAGGGGAACAGTACTTTAACGTTATTTATAAATTAACACCCCCTTTCAAAATCTTTGCCTTTTGTATATGAAAACATCAGCACCTTTTATTTCATTTCACTTGTGTACGTTGAGTTACTAAAGCAGTTTTTTTAATTTCAATTAATAATTGATTAGCAAATTTTAGTGTTGATTGTGAATCTATTAAAGTTGGAACAGCTCTTTTCATGTGAGAATTGAAGTTCAAGTAATTTCTGGAGAAATGTTCAATTCTCATTCAACAATCTTAGATGGGATCTTGAAAGTTTTACTGAATGTTTTTATTTTACTTTTTTAAAAGAAACTCTAAAGGTTTAAGATGTTATTTATCATAAGAAAAGATGTTATTCATTATAAATAAATATTTGTTCAGATTCCTGGCTACATGTTCGGATTCCTGGGTAGGGACATTACAAATGAAATTGATTTTTGATCCCTACTGCTAGTGTAGTATCAAGAAGTGACTATGATAGCAAGTTAGAATACTGTGATAATGGGACCATTTCCCTGCCATTGATTCCCCCCCCCAACACATGTATTCGTTCTCAGAAAGAATGATGTTTCCATCTTTTCTTATATTTTCTAGCATGCTGTACCTAATATTAATACTTGGTTAACTCTGGAATGCTTGTTTGAGTAGCATATAGTATTGTCTATGTCAGTAATTTGGTTTTTACTTATCTTTTTTGATTAGTGGAATTGCAGCAGAATTAATAAATATGTAGGCCATAAATATATATGATGAACAAATATGCTGAAAATTAGTTTTTCAGAAAATTACTTTTGGAATCTGATGAGATTCACTTTCCTAATATAGATACTCTTTGGAGTATTAACTTTATAAAGTTTTGAGTACTGGTAGCTATAAGATCTGGGACAGATCAACCTGGCTCAACTTCATTTTATTTTTTAATTCTTTTATTTTTATTTTTTAATTTTTTTTAGAGATTTTATTTATTTATTTGACAGAGACAGAGATAGTGAGAGCAGGAACAAGCAGCGGGAGTGGGAGAGGGAGAGCAGGCTTCCTGCCGAGGAGGGAGCCCAATGTGGGGCTCGATCCCAGGACCCTGGGATCATGACCTGAGCTGAAGGCAGACGCTTAACGATTGAGCCACCCAGGTGCCCCTATTTTTTAATTCTTTTAAAAAAATATTTTATTTATTTGAGAGAGCACAAGAGAACACGAGTGGTGGTGGGGGGCAGAGGGAGAGGGAGAAGTAGACTCCCCATTGAGCAGGGAGCCTGAAGACCCGGATCTCTAACCCAGGACCCTGGGACCATGACCTGAACTGAAGGCAGACACTTATCCAACTGAGCCACCCAGGCACCCCTCAACTTCATTTTATACATAGCTGGAAGAATTGAGGCAACGGATTATCTTGGGTCTTTCCTGCTGTGCCATTTTAGGAGTTATAAAATTAAATTAAGTGGGTAAATATAGCCCCCTAGTGGTTCTGTTCCATGTTTACACTGTTAGCTGGTGCATCTAGCATTTCTCTGAAGTTACTGATTTTGAAAAATTAACTTGAAAAGAATCAGATTTTAGTAATAATACATGACATAAAGAATATGGGGGGGAGGGCGCCTGGGCGGCTCAGTCGTTAAGCGTCTGCCTTCGGCTCAGGTCATGATCCCAGGGTCCTGGGATCGAGTCCCACATCGGGCTCCCTGCTCGGCGGGAGGCCTGCTTCTCCCTCTCCCATTCCCCCTGCTTGTGTTCCTGCTCTCGCTACCTCTCTCTCTGTCAAATAAATAAATAAAATCTTTAAAAAAAAAAAAAAAAAAAAAAAAGGAATATGGGGGGGAGAAGTGGTAGGGATATCTTATTCTAACAATTTTCATGCTATATTATAACCCATTTGTATAACTACTTTTTGGGTTATTACAAGGTGGTCCAGAATATTAGAATTGCTCTGTACCTTACAAGATGAATGACTGAATCCAGATTCTTTGCTGAGATATGCTCTGATTGTTATTATCTGATAATTGTGCATATCAAAGCATAGGGTAAATTAAGTAAGGTGGGCTGTGAAGTAGATCATATATATCCATGCCATGAAATAAAAGCTATTAATAAGTTAGACTTAGGTTTATTGGCCTGGACTTTATGATATGACTTTAGGGGAAAACAAGTTAACAGAATGATTTTATATATGCATATCTCCCCATTTTTGCTTAAAAGAAAAAAAAAAGTGGGAGAAACCTCAAATCCTAGTATGAATATATGTTATAAGCAAAGAAAAACAGAGAAGATACACACCAAAAAATATTACTACCTTTAAGGAAGTGAGACTTGGAAGGATGGAAGGAGATTACTTCTCTGTTTATGTCTGATTATTCAAATTGTTATGGAAAAAGAAACAAATGGAAAAACTTGAAAGGCTCAGCAGAAAGCAGCGACCTTAATCTGAAAGGTTTTAGGAGACCAAGTCTTGTTCTTAATTTCAGAACTGATTTCCAGCAGCAGTCAGTTAAGTCAGCTCCTGCTGATTTTGAGTTTGCTTATTGTTTGAATGGGAGGTGTGTACTTGATAATCTCCTTAGATACAAGACTGATGACCCAATTGTTTAAAATGTGTGGTGCTTGGTATTTCTCTTTATTTTGCTAATAAGCTTTTTCCTTGTTCTGGGAATTAAAATCCTTTCCTCTCCAGCCCAATTAAGTTTGTTAAGGGAGGGCCTCTATGAAAACACCCTTCTTCGAGGTCTGTAAGTGGAAATGATTGGTTCTGAAAATTCTTTCTTCATTGGTTCTTAAAATATTTCATAATTATTGAAGGCTCATTATGAAGGCTGTCTCAATTTCTTTCCTCCAAAATGCTAAGGAATAATTTAGACAACAGTACAGACTCTAAAAATGAAGATGGCTCTGTCTTTTCACAGACTGAACACAATGTTGTTGCAGCTTACTTGATCACAGCAGGTATGGATGTTTACTCCATTAACCATTATTTTATTTTCGAATGGGTGAAGAAAAGCAGAGGTTTTCAGCATAAGGTTGTAGAGAAAGCATGGGTTCAGAGATGTTTCAAGTTCCATGTTGTTGGCCAACAAGTCACTTACCCTTTCTGAGTTGGGGTGCGCATATAGCAAATAGGAATAATAATACTTGCCCTGTTTCTTGGCTGTATAGTAAGAGAATGTAGGTGGAAGGATAATGAAGGCATTGTTAATGGTGGTTAATGCCACAAGTTATTTTGAATCCTGATAACAATGTAACAGTAGTGAAGTGGGGCTAAGAAAAGTTTTCTATAAAATGAATAATTCTTTTATAATCATCCATATATTTGGTTATTACATTGTCAAGTTTTTATTGGGGAAGAGCGTGTACCATGGCAAAAATGTATTTTTATGTCCTTTACTGCTCTCATACATACTGTTCATAGTCTTGTCTTTGGTGGTGGAATCTAGTTAAGATGGAAAGGCCTTAAAAAGAAAATTAAAGTTGTAAAAAGAGCAGACTCTATTGTCACTGAGGACAGAATTTGAAAATTCAGCTCATTCCCAGAATATGCTGTATTGGAAAACTCTTGAGCTTTGGATTTCATCTTTTAGTATCTTATCTTTGCAACAGTAAGCAAGTTCCTTCAGCTTTTTGTTCTTCCATTTTCTTTTTTTTTTTTTTAAAGATTTTATTTATTTATTTGACAGAGAGAGCACAAGTAGGCAGAGCGGCAGGCAGAGGGAGAGGGAGAAGCAGGCTTCCCGCTGAGCAGGGAGCCCGATGCGGGGCTCGATCCCAGGACCCCGGGATCATGACCTGAGCCGAAGGCAGACGCTTAACGACTGAGCCACCCAGGCGCCCCTGTTCTTCCATTTTCTTATCTGAAAACAGGATAAGAATAAGATAGCTGTCATGATTGTTGAGAAGAGTAATATTAAATGACCTAAATGACACATACAGTAGGTATTGGACACATATACTTGTTTCTTTCTTCCCATGTGTACACATTCATTGATGTATACTGGATTAAGATAAAGGCATGTTTATTGGAAAAAAGGGATGGGGGAAATAAAATAGAAGTTGTCTAATTATCTTTTTAATGTATAGGTTGAATTGTACAAATTTTATATTGAGGAGTCACTTCATTTCCAACTTTATGCTCATTAATGAGTTTTAGAAGTAACTGTTAGTTATATTGGTTTATTGTAATTTTTTGGATTGACTTATGAAATTCTCAAATATATTCAAAAGTGGAGGGAAAAGTGTCACAAATCCTACTATACCTGGTATATTCTTTATAGTTGCTTAGTTTCCCTATAATTCATAATTACTTCTGTGCTAGAAATTGTGATTCTTCAGTTAATTTTTGTAAATTCAACTTGTTCACTTGAATACCTCTATATGATAAGTACTGGACAAGTTCTATTTTCTTTTTGATTTTTGTTGTTGCAACAGTATGAAAAAACAATATGCTAATTAAAGAGAAAGTCTTATTACAACTACACAGAAATACTTTGTATACAAACTTTTAGTTTAGTTAGTTTTTTGTAGATGACCAAGTAAAGCTGTCTTTTTTGATCTGTTTACAAAAGTAGCACGCAAAGAAAATTTCTTGTTAAGGAATTGTTCTCTCTGGTTCTTATGCCTGTAGCAGAAACAATAATTGGAATTTTACTACCACTACTATGACGATGATCATCACTACCACCACCACTACCACTGCTAGTGTTATTTGAATACTTGCACTGTTCTAAATACTTACACATACAGAATAATTCATCCTGACACAAAGTCAGTAAGTGAATTAGTTTTATCTTCCCTGTTTATATAGACGAAGAGTTTAAGTAACTTACCCAACACACATCTACTAAGTAGCTACGCTGAACTGAGGCATTTTGATTCTAGAGCCCTCATGTAACCTCAACGGTCAGTTTTATTAAGGAATACCTTGGGTATGTGTTATTTGTGGTTTTGGTAGATAAACTGAAGGGAGCATATCTAACCTCTTTATGCTTCTGTTGAAAGATTTATCGTTCTTTAGGTCCCCTAGTTTTCCCCTTTTAACAAAACCCACTTATATTTCCAAATCAAAACCAAAGCTATGAGAAGAAGAATTTAGTTAAAGCATTTGTTTCATTTGTTACTTTCATCAAGAGTTTATTAGATTTTTTGTTTAAATTTTAATTTTCAATTTAATATTTCTTTTAGATTTTAGCTCTTACAAACTTTAACCAGCTTGAGCACTCTCCCTTTCTCCAGGTAAGGCTGGGAGGCAAGAGGACATGGTAAATTGAGGATCTGAAATACATTCATTATGGATGAATTGTAAATTGAAGGGTAAGAGATACTAGGCTGCAGAGGAGGCTATGTACCAAGTAATGAAGAATCACCTAAGTCATAAAGGCGATGTGGAGTCACTGAATGACATGATTCCATTTGCATTTTAGAAATATGCTATCGTAGTAGCTAAGAGACCACATAGGAGGCCCCTGTGTGATTAGGAAGGATCCTGAGGAGGGAGAAGTGGCAATCGAGATAGAAGTAGATACATTCAAGAGCCAGAAGTTAGAATTGATGGTTGGATGTGGCAATTGAGGGAGAAGGAAAGGGAGTGTCAAAGATGACAAGTTTTCTGTTTGGGGGCTCTTGTGGTTAGATGGTGAAGCTATTCACCAAGATAGGAATACATGTGGGGAAGAACAGGTTTGAAGAAGGAACTCACACTGAATCTCTTGGTTCAGTGTGAGAGATATCCAGTAAAAAGCTGGACACGTGGGTTTGAATTTTATAAGATCAATCTGGAAAGAAGCAGCACATAGCCTCAGATATGTATGAAATCACAGATTGTGTGGTCAATGGGAAAAGAAAGGGGGTCTAAGAAGCTTGGACGAGGCACATCTTTAATAAGGTAGAGATGGAGAAAGGCAGGCCAGGGTGTAGATTAAGTAGGATCTGCCAAGAGATTGTAAGAAAGCCACAGAAGTCAAGAGGAAATTAATTTAGACCTAACTATTAAATGATCTATTGTCTACTCATTAGAAAATACCTGCAGTTAGGAAAACAGAACAGAGAGCTTGAGATAGCTGCTGAACGAATAGAGAAAAAGGCCAAATTGTTTACCTCATACCCTCCATTATATCCAATACCTCCCCCAAAGTATAGTTACTTTATTCTGGTTGTATACTTGGTAGGCAACAACTTACTGTACTATGTTTTATCTGACTTTCAAAATCGTCAATTAGTAGTTAGCTTAGGAAGATTCTTCAATTCATTAAGCTTTTTGGAGTATTTCTGGTATGTATGGTACAATACTTGATGCTAAAATTAGAGCCAAAGGGGCACCTGGCTGGCTCAGTTAGTAGAGCATATGACTCTTGATCTCGGGTTTGTGAGTTCTAGCCCCATGTTGGATGTAGAGATTACTTAAAAATAAAATCTTAAGAAAAAATAAAAAGTTAAAAATAGAGCCAAAGAATCACCAAATTTGCTATCATTGTGCCTTACTTATGCCTTGCAGGAATAATAGAAATTAATACGAGTTTTAGTTGCGCTCTGTTTATTAAACAAATCTGCTATATGCCACATACTCATAGGACACAGAAGTCATTAGGAACCTGAAATCTAGATGAGAAGACTAGGAATATCTAAAAGTTAAATATAGCATCACATAAGATGAATAATATATAATATAAGCAAGCGCTTTGGGAATTTAGAGAAGGGAGAATTACTGTGGGTAGGGGAAGGCTCTAGAGCAGAGCTGGGCTTGAATGGAACTTTGAAGGATGGTTAGCATTTGTATAGGTACAGGAAAAAAATAGGGTGTTCCAAGTGGGAGAGGCTTTACAACAAGCCTCGTGTGTTTGATAAATAATTAGGATGGATGGCTTGTTTGGCAAGTGTGGAAATTTGCTTAGAGAGGTGAAAACAGATTGAGGCAAAACCTGGATATCAGGTTGGGATGTGTGGGCTTTTATCCCACAGCCAATGGAGAGTATTGGAGCTCTGAGAAGAAACATGGCTAATTCTATGTTGTAGCCAGCTTATTCTGCCAACAGCACAGAGGGGAAAGAATAGGAATCTGGAGGATTAGTGTCACAGGATGCTAAAAGGAAGTTTTACTGAGGTGCCAAGATATAATGGAAGTTCTTCCTCAGCTGATACTTTTGTGTGTTGGTGCTTGGAAACCTTCCCTCTACAATTGTTGGGGGCTGCTCACACCCCCACTGTTAGGACCTAATATGACTCACATCGAGCTTATAGGAAATTTATGTATCCTTTGCAGGATGTAGAGGTTGTTAATTGGGCTAACATGAGTGTCTGGTTCATTCAACAATACCACTCATTGTATATTAATACACTGCCATTCTGATTATGAAGTTCAGTCATCTTATCTACCTGAATCCAGTCCATTCCAGGGCATTGACAACAGTGAGTTTCTGGACCCCCAAGGCTAACAGATCCCAGACTGTGGAACCTTGACTAGGGAGGTATCACCTGTGAGGACTCTCAATGTATGTAAAAGCCAGCCCAATTCCCTTTCTGAATAGTCAAACCTTGCAGTGTGCTTTCTGTAGGGGAGTGCATGTTGGACGAGGTACTCATGTGTGCACGTTGGACGAGGTACTCAGATTTGGACACGGTGAGTTTCCAGAAATACTGGAACAGTCATATGATCTTACACATGGTAGATCCCTAGTAAATGTTTAATGGCAATGAGCTGAATGCAAAGGGATATGGAACTGGAGCATGGGTCAGGGCTGGAAAGCGACAGAAGAGCTGTTAGGGTAGAATGACAGTTGAGGCTTGAGAAAGCAAACTATAGAGAAAGAAAAGCCTCAGGCCTCAGGAAGGAGGGGGAGGAAGTTAGACTGCCAAAAGAGATGGTATGGTCATACATATATCTTAAAAATCAGCAGAGGTGGTCTCATGGAAGACAGGGGAGGAATTTCAAGGGCAGCATGATTAACAGGGAGGACATTAAAACCAGCCTGCAGTGCTCTGTATGCAATTGGTAGATTCTTTGTTTAAATTTTCTTATTTCTATTTCAGAGAAGGGCTGGGAAGGTATTACAACCAGTTTTAAGAACAGTTGGAGCTCCTCACATAAATGAACTAAAATGGATTTGCTGTTTTTGAAGGGGCTTAAATCTTTAATTTGGATACTACTTTTAAACATTCAAATTAAACAAAGTGGTTTTTGTGTGTGTGTGTGTGTGTGTGTGTGTTTTCTTTTTCTATGTTCTCAGGTATAATAAGTATTTTCAGCAACCTAATAGTTCTGGGCATCTTCATTAAGTACAAGGAACTTCGGACACCCACAAATGCAATTATCATTAACCTGGCTGTTACTGATATAGGGGTCAGTAGCATTGGATATCCCATGTCTGCAGCTTCAGATCTGTATGGAAGCTGGAAATTTGGATACGCAGGATGCCAGGTATTGGAGATCTTTGGAATGAAAGCAAAATAAAATATTAAAGAGATGTAAATTTAAATGTCTAAAAAAAGAAATCCCAAGGGATTCAAATAAGATCATGTAGGATAATAGATAAAGTGCTGAAAATAGTTTCAGAAGTGACTGGGAAATGTATTACTTAATAAAAGAGAAATGACATTGGTAGTATTCATTATATTTTCAAAATTTCCCTAACCCAAAGGAAAAAACTAAAAAATTAGCATTCAACTAGAGAAGAAAGAAGTAAAAATTTGCATATTCAAAACTTGCATATTGCAAATTCAAAAAGAAATATCCTGTTTTCATTAGAAACAATAAACTTTAATGATAATATCATAATATCTAAGTAATGTAGTTAAGCTACCAGATTTTTTTCCCCCTATGGACAGTCCTCCAGTGGACTTGCAATTAAGTATATCCATCATTATTTTTACTGACAAGGAAATATATTAATATTAATTCATATTAGGATAGTAGGCAGATACGACTTTTGGCCTGAGGTTTTAAAACAGTTTACTATTTTAAGCTATAAAATTATAGAGAATAAAATGAGAGTAATAGAATAATGAATACTCATGTATGTCCCACCTGGTTTTGTCAAATCTTAATGTTTTGCAATATGTGCCTCAGGTTGTTTTGCTTTTTAAAGATAAAAAAAACTTGAGGGGCACCTGCGTGGGTCAGTCAGTTAAGGGACCTACTCTTGGTTTCCGCTCAGGTCATGATCTCAGGGTCGTGAGATTGAGCCCTGTGTTGGCTCCGTGTGCTCAGTGTGGAGTTGGCTTGAGAGTCCTCCCCCTCCTGCTCACTTGTGCATGTGCTGTCTCAAATAAATAAATAAAATCTTAAAAAAGAATTAAGATCTAAAACTTGAAAAATACTGTTGAAGGCCATTGTATACTATCCCAATCTTACTCCCTTCTCTACCATGAATGTTTTGCTATCTTAATACATATTTACCTGCACATAAACTAAACTGTATATTTTAAACTCTGTATAAATAATATATTGTTTACATGATGCAATCTTATTATATGATACTATGTTTTTGAAGTTTATCCATGTTGATGGATGTAGCTATAAGTCACTCATTTTAACTGCTACATGATACTCCATTTTGTGAACATACCCCAATGTATTTATTTTTCTGTTATTAAGCATTTATTCCCATTTGTTTTCGGTCACAAAAAAAGGCTCAATAAGCATTCTTATGTCTCCTACAATATGTAAGAGTTTCTTTAAACATATTGCTTAGGAGAAGGATGGTTGGGTTGTAGAGAATATTCATCTTCAATTCCATCAGATGTGGCCAAATTGCTTTCCAAAATGGGTATGCCAATTATGAGAACATCTATTATTCCACATTCTCTCCAATGCTTGGGATTATCAGACTTTTAATTTTTTTTATCATTTTGATGGGTGTAAAATGGTATCTTAATGATTTACACTTCTTTGAATACGTATTGTGGTTTACATCTTATAAACATTCAGGTTTCCTCCTGTGTGAATAGCCCATTTTCCTGTTTGTCTTTTCCTCTTGTTGAATTCTCTATCTTATGAACACTAGTATTTTGTTTGTTATATGCACTGCACCTAATTTATGGTTTGTTTTGTACTCTTTATAGAGTATGTTGTATAGAAGTTTTACTTTAAGTCTTAAAATTTTTAAAAAGTTTATTTTAAAGACCTAAAACACTTTCCACACATGCCTTTAATAAGCCAGTTACAACATGACAATGGAAAATGTATTCTAAAATTATTAAAACAAAAAAACATTCAATGTCCTTAAGATGTATTCTAGCCATGGAATAAAAATTTTAAGTGTCTCTTGGGAGGGTGTGTAGAATGGTGTTTTCTTTCCAATTTTGATTTTTAGATTTATGCCGGACTGAATATCTTTTTTGGAATGGCAAGTATTGGATTACTCACTGTTGTGGCCATGGATCGATACCTGACCATCTGTAGTCCGGACACAGGTATAGCACTTCTCTCAGCTTTCTCAATGAATCTGTTTCTTGCCTAAGTACCACTCAACACACATGCACTTTAAAATATAAATGTAATGATTGGGGCGCCCGGGTGGCTCAGTCGGGTAAGTGTCTGCCTTTGGCTCAGATCACGATCCCAGGGTCCTGGGATCAAGTCCCGCATCCGCCTCCCTGCTCAGCGGAGAGTCTGCATCTCCCTCTGCCCCTCCCCCTGCTCATGCTCTTTCTCTCTCTCTCTCTCAGAAATAAATAAATAAAATCTTTAAAAAAAAAAAAATAAAACATAAATGTAATGAGTTGCATTAAGACTGTATGGTCAGTCTCATTTCTCTGACAATCCTTGTTCAAAAGTTTCAGTGATTTCCTATGATATTAGAATAAAATCCAAATTTCACAGCACAACCTCCAAGGCTCCATGTGGTCAGGCCCTTGGCTATCTTTCCAGCTTTGGCTGGGGCCCCCTCACTTTGGGGTACTGGCCTAGGCCTTTCCCACTTCGGGATCTTTGTAAATGCTGTTTCTGTAGGCCTGGAGAGTGCTTCTCCCTGCTTGTCCTCTGGCTGATCCTTTTTATCATTCAGGTACAGGCTTAAATGCCTTTTTTTTTCCTGAATATGAATTCATGTAGATAGGCTCTGAGTGAACTAAAGTGCTTTGTAAAGAATCTACTTGACAACAACTTTGAATAATCAGTTAAAACAAAGTGAAGAAATGAATTCCATCAGTGGCAAATGATGCTAATATCTCATCTGTTTATTAATAGGAAGAAGAATGACCAGCAACACTTATATCCGCATGATTCTGGGGGCTTGGCTCAATGGTCTCTTTTGGGCTTTGATGCCTATCATAGGGTGGGCTAGTTATGCCCCAGATCCTACTGGGGCTACTTGTACCATAAACTGGCGGAAAAATGATGCGTAAGAGACACATTTTCACTTTACAATAATCAAATGCTTCTAATGTAGACATTCTCTCATCATTTCAAATTTAAGCTCAGATCAAATGTTTTGCACACAGTGTGGCCAAGTGCTTCCTGTGTAGTGGTGATGTGATTCCAGCACTGCATTATGCTTGTTTGCAAGTGAAGGCCATCAAGCTCCCTTGTTCCCTTACCCTCTTCTGTCCTCTCTCTCCTGAGCACCCGTTCAGTACTGGTATCTCAGGGGTAGAATCTGAAAGGGAAGATGGAGCGTTAGTATCGCCAGACAGCATGTGGCTGTCCCGAAAGCCGAAAGCTCCGGCTGACTCCCTACTATCTTTTCAGGATGATCTGGTGATAAAGCTGAAATGACACAGCAAACGCACAGTCACCGGAAGGACTTGCTTACTCCTTAGTGGTGCTCTTCTGTATTTACCAGGGAAAAGAGGGTAACTCAGTTTGTTAAAGAAAATGAAAGATGACTCAGAAAAACTGGTAGAAAATTTCTAACTCTCAAACTAAATCTAAATCTTAAACTTTTTGTAAAGGGTCAACAAGAAAATATTTTAGGCTTTACAGACAAGACTGTCTCTGTTATAATTGTTCAACCCTGCCTGTGAAAGCAGCCATAGACAGTATGTAAATGAATGTAGTTCCAATAAAGTTTAATTTACAAAGACAGACGACAGACTGGGTGTGGCCCATAGGCCATAGTTTTGCCACCCTCTAGTCTAAATGAACTAGTTAAATATCCTTCCTAAGCTACGTCATAATATAGTGACTATTGAACAGTGCCAGGATTATTTTTAATTATTGTCCTGTTTCCTTTCCCCTATTCAGCACATTAAACAAATAGTGATATAATGATTCCCTTTTCTTATTTTCAGATCTTTTGTTTCTTTCACGATGACAGTTATTGCGGTAAATTTTATTGTGCCCTTGACAGTGATGTTTTACTGCTATTACCATGTCACTCGATCCATTAAATGTCATATCACTAGTAACTGCACTGAGTACCTCAACAGAGACTGGTCAGATCAGGTAGATGTAACAAAGGTAAGACATTAAAATCCTTAAAATGTCTTTGTAATGGAGCTTTTACACATATGTGGTCCATATTACCATCACCTCTCCCCAACACCTGATTTTTACTTTTTGGCTCTTTTTCTTGTGTTTGTCTCCATATTTCTAAATGATGTGTTTATCTGCTGTTTTGGATATTTTTGTTTGCTATTACTCTTGATTTCCTACTATGGATCATGAGAATTTATTTCTCTTACACCATCTGTCCTACTCCTCCACCCCAACCTTTCTCTTTCCTCATCTTGTCAGCATAATGTTAATATTTGGTTACATTATTGTACCTTATTGTAACTACTTAAATTTTGTTTATTGTAGATCTCTGTATGGTTCTGTGATTTGTATTTTTTGATACAATTTTTAATTTTGGGGTTAATCATTCATTTTCTTTTTTTCTCTTCCTCCTCTCAGTCCCCTCTTTTGCTCTTCCTCTATCCTCCCCACTCCCCATAGTTTTGTTTGCTCACTGTTCTGTATACGGGTCACTAATTCATCTCTAAACTCCCGACCAGAAGCGCCAATCTCCTCTCTATTTTCAAATGCATCAGAGACTACTTGACTTTATCCTTTTCTTGGAACTGTCCCTCCCGGCATTCTCACGCATCTTGCTCTACACTGGCCCTTCTCTAAGACCACTGCCGGCATCCTCAGATCTCCTTATCGACAGCTGGGAATGCCTGTGGCCTCTCTCGTGGGTTGGATCGCCTGTTTTCTGGCTTGCATATCTTCCCTTTTTTTTTGGTTACTTGCTCTCATTTGGTGGAGCACATTCTCAAATAGATTTCTGAGGAGGTTATAGGGAGATAAATTTTTAAATATTTTGTTGCCTGAAACTGTCTTAATTCTATGATCATATTTGACTGTTTGCCTCGCATGGAATTTTAAGTAGAACAATGATTTTCGAAGAATTTTGAAGGCGTTGCTCTAGAGTCTCCTAGCTTCCGGTGTTGCTATTGTGAAAGCTGGCAGCATTATGGTGACTGACCCTTTGTAGTGTTCTGTGTGTTCTCTCTGGAAGCTTGGAGGATCATCTCTGTTTCTCCAATTTTCTGGAATTTCATGCTGATGTGCCTTGAGGGGCCTCTTTATTCACCCATGTTCTGGGTACTTGGTGAGTGCATTCAATAAGAAGACTCAAGTCTTCCCCTTCTGGAAGATTTCTTGTATTATTTCTCTGGTGATTTCCTTCCTATGTTTTGTTTTGCTTTTTTTTCTGTTCTTTTTTTCTGGAAGTTTTTTTTTTTTTTTTTTGATATTGAATCTCCTGAATATATCTTCTAATTTTCTTAAATGTTCTTTCCTATGTTGTCCCTGTCTTGGACTTTGTTTTTGTTTCTCCTTTCTGCAAGATTTCCTCAACCATGTCCCGGTCTGGGATTGGGTGAGAAAAGTGAGGCTCAAGCCTTGGGTGCAAGATTCAAACAGGCACCAAAAAACTCAGCAATTCAAAAAAAAAGTAGTTAATGTAGTATTTTTTAAAAATCAAATTTAATGTCACATCAGAGAGAGAGAGACAAAGGATAAGAGACTCTTAACTCTAGGAAACAAACAGGGTTGCTGGAGGGGAGGGGGATGGGGGGGTGGGGTAACTGGGTGATGGGTATTAAGGTGGGCACTTGATGGAATGAGAACTGGGTGTTATATGCAACTGGTGAATCACTAAACTCTACCTCTGAAACTAATAATACACTATATGTTAATTGATTTTAAATAAAAAAATAGTTAAAAAACCCATATTGAACAAAATATAAAATTTTAAATAAAGACAGGATCTGACCCTGCACTTGCATGACTCACCTCATTACCCTAATCCTGGCTGACCACATCATTCAACCTTGCCACTGCATTTTTAAAATTCTACCCTTTATTTTTTAGATAGGGTAAAGGATAAAAATGGTTTTTATAGATAAAAAGAGTTAATTTTACATCCTCTACTCCTTTCCAATAGCCTCCTCTTCTTGTTTTATGGATATATATCTTCTCTCATTTTTGTGATGGTATTATGTACATATTTACATTTTCCTTCTGTTCATCACATATTTTTTGTTTCCCCTGAATTTCTGTACCACTGTTTTTGGCCATCTTTTTAAAAAAATTATTATTGAAGTATAGTTGGCATACAATGTTATATTAGTTTCAGGTGTACAACATAGTGATTCAGTGATTCTCCACATTACACAATATTCACCACAATAATTGTAGCTACCGTCTGTCATCATACAATGTTATTACAATATTATTGACTCTACTCCCTATGCTGTACTTTTCATCCCTATGACTTTATTTATTTTATAACTGGAAGTTTGTACCACTTAATCCCCTTCACCTACTTTGCCCATCCCCCTATATTCCTCTCCTCTGGCAACCACCAGTTCTCTGTATTTATGAGTCTATTTCCGTTTTCTGTCTGTTCATTTGTTTTGTTTCTTAGATTCCATATATAAATGAAGTCATATGGTATTTTCTTTCTCTGACTTATATACCTTCTAGGTCCATCCATGTTGCTACAAATGGCAAGATTTCATTTTTTATGGCTAAGTAATATTCGTGTGTGTGTGTGTGTGTGTGTGTGTGCACGCCATTTTCGTCTCTGCCTGTCAGTTTGTTTCCTCAATGTCTGGTGGTCAATGACTGTCTTCTGCATATTTAAGAGTGATGCACTAAAAAGCTGATTGTAAGCTCTGGGCATCCTTGTTCACTGGGATGTTCCTTTGGGGGAATTTCTGATGCTCTGTATCCCCATGTATTTTCTTTTGGGCTGGTCAATTTTCAAGGAGAAGATTCTTTCATGTTCCTGAGTGGGAAGCACAAGTCTGTTTCCCATACTCTTATGGCTCAGAACAGGGAGGGGACAGCATGCAGCACCCCTCTTTCTAGTATAGTGCTCCAGCTCTCAGCAGCCCAGTGCCCCCTAGTTTCCTGTCTTTTACACTGAACCTCTGGATTCTTCTGGGGAGAGGAAGGGGAGTTGCCTGGCTGAGTGAGGGGGTTCAGAAATCTAATTGCTTCTTTCTGCAGGTTTCAGTGAGTTCTGCTATTTTAAGTTCCATGTGCAGCCCCACATTCAAAGCTAGCTTGTTACCTCCAATTCCAGGGACTTTATGTAGTTCTGTGGAATGGATTAGTCTGTATTTAGTTTTCCCTCACTGCTGGCTCTTTTAAAAAAGTTTCACTTATTTTTAAATTATTCTTGTGTCTGATAAGTAATTTGCTGCTTGTCCAGTGATTGTTCAGTTTTAATTTTTACAAAGCTATTGTCTAATCTGTGATTCTCAATCCTTATGGGTTTTTATCTTTTTTTTTTTAAAGATTTTATTTATTTACTTGAGAGAGAGAGAGAGAAAGAGAATGAGCAGGGTGGAGGGGCAGAGGGAGAGGGAGTAGCAGCCCCCCACCCCTGCTGAGCAAGGAGCCCGACGTCTTGGGGGCAATCCCAAGAGCCCCGGATCATGACCTGAGCCAAAGGCAGATGCTTAACCAACTGAGCCACCCAGGCACTCCTGGGTTTTTATCTTTTTAAACCTCTTTCCATCATTTTAGTGGACAATCAATA
Source organism: Phoca vitulina (assembly GCF_004348235.1). Taxonomy (NCBI): domain Eukaryota; kingdom Metazoa; phylum Chordata; class Mammalia; order Carnivora; family Phocidae; genus Phoca; species Phoca vitulina. The sequence continues at coordinate 84,786,954 of NW_022589706.1, forward strand.
AGGAACAATGTAAAAGTTATAATTTTTTATTTAAACAAGATGCAAGGGGAACTTCTTTACAAAACTATCTACACTGTACATGTATATCAAGCTCAAATTGTCTGTATTAGAATACAATGAACTCAAAATAGGATTTTGTGTTTTTCCAGATTGAATTTAGAAAGTTAGAAAGTTGTTTTTTTTAGATGAGCATATGATGACAGTGCGGGGGAAAAGCACAATGCCAGCAGTCCATAGCACAATTACTAGAAGTGGGTTAGGAGTGGGTTTTCATCTGCCTCTCATCAAAGCCAGCTTTTGTATTCTTCCCTAGCACACTAAAAGAAAGAGGTCATTCTTTACATTTGTTTAACGTTCTATCCATTTAACAAGCTCTTGTTATCATAGAGGACTTGAGGCACACAAGCAAAGTGCAACGAGGTTTGGAAAAGTTCAGTTTTTCCTCTATGTCATCAACAACATAAACTTATTCAAATTCCGATCTAGATAATTTTTCATGCTATTTTAAATATATTAGCTATTTCAATATTTTAGATATTGGGTTTGCCAAATACTGATTTTTTTTACAGATGTCTGTGATAATGATACTTATGTTTCTGGTGGCGTGGTCCCCTTATTCCATCGTGTGCTTATGGGCTTCTTTTGGTGACCCAAAGAAGATTCCTCCCTCAATGGCCATCATAGCTCCGCTATTTGCAAAATCTTCTACATTCTACAATCCCTGTATTTACGTGGTTGCTAACAGAAAGTAAGTAATGTTTAAAATGCTTTTAAATAAAAAACATGGATATAGAAAGAATGTTAAAAAGATTTTTGGGGAGGTAAGTGACAGAAACTCACTTCAAACTAGTGTAAAAATTATTTGGCTCATGCAACTGGAGAAGCATCTAGGCCTTTAAATGTCTAGAGCTCCAGCTCTGGGACAGCCTCTTCCCATATGGAGGGGAGATGATTACGGCAACCCAAGACCCAAGTTCTACCAGCTAAGCACCCCCAAATTCGAGTGTCATCTCAGATGGCTTTCTGGCAGAAAAGCTGCTGGAAGGTGGTTGGTGGGCTCAGCTTAGTTCTCATGGCTACCCCCCTCCCCAACACATGGAACTGATTTTCCAAAGAAAAGAGTGGTTCTATTATGAGAAAATGGACAAGGTGAGGAAGGCAATGTTGGGCTCCATAAGTGGGTGGTGTAATTGTATATTTACTAGAAAGAAGATATTCAAATGCAAGAGAAAAACTCAGTGCCAAAACAAAACGGTTTCAGGAGTGGGTAGTCATTCAGGACAATAAAGAATACTTCCTTCTCCCTTTGTTGGAACTCAGCAAAGATTTCTGTCTCCTCAGTGAAGCCTAGATTATTTTACTTCCTGTTACTGCTAAAAGATGGAATAACCAATTTATTGTCCTTAAATATTTGATCAAAAAAAAAATCTCAGTAGAGGCCAGGTAATTTGATCCTGAAATGCAAACGTTTGTATTTATGCACATGTTTGGGAGAGCAGCTTTAGCTACAGGTATACAAAGAAACATAAAAACTTTTAAGACCAAACAGATCACATAAGAAGAATAAAGAACATATTTTAAATTCAGATTCTATTGGTAGTTCTTTTGGAAAGGTTAGTCATTCTCAAGCTCCCTTTAATTTCAACTGGCCTTTGTTCAGAAGAACAAATGTGTGAAATGCATATCCTTAGTTCAAGTAAATTGTAACTGACATTTGAAGTGTCATCTTAAACAGACATAATTTTTGATTTTTATTAAATGTCTTCAATGTTTATAATCAATGGTGCAAAACTGGTCTTTAACTATACTTTAACTATACCTTATACATTTATGAATGTTCTTAACGGGGGATGTTAAAGTTGGAGGCAAAAGTTTATTTGGAGATGTCAGTTAGCAGTAGAGGTGTCTTAGACATATTCGAAAATGCTTTAAGAGTTCCAAGTCATTATAGGATAATGCCAGATTTCCCCTTTCTTACTGCAGATTTCGGAAGGCAATGTTTGCCATGTTCAAATGTCAGACTCACCAAGCAATGCCTGTGACGAGTATTTTACCAATGGATGTATCTCAAAATCCACTGACTCCTGGAAGAAACTGAAATAAGAGAAAAAATACACAGCATCAAAATATCTTATTTACTTTTTTCCCCAGTGGTTTAGTTTTATTTTAAATATGATCCTGTTTAGACCAGATGCAGACATAGATTATTGTTTTATTAGACCCTAAATTCCTCAAGTGTAGCTCCTGGTTCTTCTGTTTGTGGGATGGCTATTCTAGTGATTGCTTATTTCCTTCATGTAAACTTAACTATTCATCTCCTTTGATGAATCTAGGCACATGAGATTAAGGCCCATTCTCTTTCTCCCAATCATGGCATTCATTACACTGTATCAATGACCTCGTAACTTGCCTGGACTCTCCATTAGACTAGAAGTAGCCACTATTTTAATGTTAAAATAAATTAATAATAATAATAATAGTCTTCAATAAGTAAATTACTGAAATGAGTTGTTGGATGTTCCTAGGCAGATGGAAAACATTTTTAGCATTTCACACTTTTAACATTGTAATACAATTATTAACTTCTGCTATTTGACAAAAATATTAAACACTGTTGCTTCTAAATCACATTAGTTGATGCACATACTTTATATAGCAATATAATCTCTGTGCATATTTTATGTATTCTGCATTTTTAATTAACATTTTTCTGTATATGTATTTCCATATATTTGCCACTCGAATTAATTTAATCAATCAATTTTTTTGTATATTTGTTCTCTTTTTCCTGTTGTTTGTCTGAAATTTGTTTTATTCTGGCAAGAACGCAACATGTATCTATCCTCTTAACCAGTTTTTAAGTGTACAGTACAGTATTGGTAACTACGTGTACAGCAGATCTGTAGAACATATTGTCTTGCTTAACTGAAACTTTATGTCCATTGATAGCTGTATGCTTGTTCTTTGATGTATCCTTAACAGGTAGATGCATTTTGCCTGGCACATAGTAGGCACTCAATAAAAAAAATTGTTGAATGTTGAATGCATTTGTAGACTCAATTATTTGTTGTTTTACATAACCATTGTTTAAATAGTGGACATTTAAAATCTGTGGCATTTTTTTTTTAATTGAGCAAATTTTTCTGACTTCATTGTTTCTATATGTATCCTATCAATTTTAAATAACATTTCCCATAATATTCTTATTTTTATAGAATTGACTTTCTTTTGAAAAGATTTTTGGTTTAAATTGTTGATAGAACCACCCAATATAATAACAAGATTAAATTATATATATGTGTGTGTGTGTGTGTGTGTGTGTGTGTGTTATTGGGCAGGGCCATTCAGGAGGTACCTGATGTGCCCAGATGTGTGTGTGTGTGTGTGTGTGTGTGTAAAACCTAAATCCTTGATTGTCAATTATCCATGAGGATTTTCCATCTTATGTACATGGAGGTAGTTTTTAATGATTGAATTTAATTTTTATTTTCTGATAGAGCCTAATTTTGCTAAAAGACATGACAGTTGATTTTCAGATATGGCTTGATGCCTGTATTGAGAAACTAGTTGAGAATAAAATATATTCTTGAAGATAGATCATGGCCTTCATTACAAACTGCTGGGATAAGCCTTACACTGCTCTGAAGTGACCTGGGAGAGCCAGAGTCTTAGTCCTGCCACTTAGTGGTGGATTGAAGCATTTTGCCTAAAAAATCTAGGTGCTAGATTTTTTTACTTTGTTTTTGGAGATCATAAACGCAAAAAATAAAATGTATAATGTTATAAATAATCTGCAGTATTTTCTAGCATCTGTTAAAAGATTGAATTATTTTTAACATTAAGTGTATCTTCAAGACATAGTAGCAATTACATCCACAGAAAAAGGACTTATTTTCTTGCAAATTTGGATATGGGCACCTATTGAAATTTTCTTGACATGTGCTTCATTTTCATTTTCCTTAGAATGTGTTACTTTGCTGAAACCATATTCAAAGGCTAGGTCGATTGATCCCCTGTAAAATACACTTGAAGGTTAAGTAACTACAGATCTCAGCTAATCCCATGTAATCTGCTGTTACTAAATGGCTGTTTGTATTCCTGGCACACCAGTTTCTGAAGCTTAGGATTTGGTTTTTACTTTTTGTTCAAATAACCTCTAGAAAGAGTGATGCGTCTCTCAGCATGTCTGTGCATTGTGCTTATTAGCTTTTTGGAGGGAGTGAGCTGTTTCTGTCCTTCACAGTGCACCTGCGATTATCATGGCAGAAACGACGGCACGGGATCAAGGTATGCTCCTCTCCTTGCTACTAAGTGTTCTAATGATTCTAAGGAAAAGAACTCCACCTAGACAGCCTTATTTTGAAAGCAAATTGTTGGCCAGATATCGGAGGAGAGAAGGTTTAATTTACATAGCTTTAACTCCATTGTTTTAATACCGGTTGCCCACTCCATTGTTTTCATTTTGAGCAGCTTAGCTTTTAAAAGCCCCTCAAATTATTTGAGATTCCCAAACACATTCTGTATTGCAAAAATATCCATTGCACTCATATTCACAACATGTCCCTTTCAGGAGGTCAAAACCACTGAAATGAGTGTGGCCAGCTTAGCTTGTTTATAGAAAGAAAGCCCAGGAGGGAAGGCAGGTCAGGAGGTACTTGACGTGCCCAGATGATTTGCTTCCCTGATTTTCCACTTCATTTTGAGGGTTATTCATGCCAACTAGATAGATTTTAAAAAGCAGGAAGGAAGATCACAAGGGTGAAATTAGAGAGGTTCATAATTAAGATTTTTCATTTTAAAATTTTGGAGTTTACAAAGAAAAGAAGTTTGAAAGATGCGGATCAATTCTGTCGCAGATACTGGGGGGCCTCAGAGAAGTTAGTCAACCTCTGGGTTGCTTTAACATCTACCTGTGAATTGAGAATAATTACATACTTATATATATGTAAGTCCTTTGAGATAGAAGTTAAATGCAAAACAGGACTTTTGTTAGCTAAACATGGTAGAACTTGATTTTTTTTTTTTTTTTTGGAGAGGATATTTATTTGAGAGGAGAGAGAGCGAGAGAGAGAGCATGGGGTGGGTGGGGGGGAGGGCCGGGTGGGGAGAGGGAGAAGCAGGCTCCCCGCTGAGCAGGGAGCCCAATGCGGGACTCAATCCCAGGACCCTGAGATCATGACCGAAGCCCAAGGCAGATGCTTAAGGACTGAGCCACCCAGGTGCCCCTGGAAGAGTGTATTTAATAACAAAGTAAGATTATTTTGTGACTTGGCTGAAGTGAACAGTGAGACTCTTACAGAAAATAATTTGTTGAAAGAATCGCCCAATTTATGTCTTACAACTTTAAACGAGTAAATAACAATTAAAACATGTTTTTGAGTAATTTGTCTTGTTATTGTATGAACTTTACTTAACCAACTCATGGTATCTTTTTGAGATATTCACTAGGTGGTTTAAGACAAAGAGAACAATGTAACAAATTAAAGACCTACTTGGCAAAAGATATGAAGCAGTTAATGACTCAGGGCAGGGTACTTTTGAGAAAAGTCACAGAAATGTTTCTTGGTGGTGGCCCCATTATTGATGGATTTTATAAAAACTGTAGTGTATTAGGACTAGCAAGGACTCTAGAAATAATCTAGTTCGACTGCTGTCATTTTATAGACAAAGAAACACAACCATACAGACATTAAATGACTTGTCCAAGGTCACAGCACTGAACTGATGCAGGGACTAGTTGATAAGACCTTTCAGCTTCCTATGTAGGCTTTCTTCCATCACACTGGAATGCTGACCTAATGAGTAGAAACCAGATCATTCCTGTATAAAGTAGCAATGGAATTTGTAATACAGAATAGAGATGAAGAATAAGAGGTGTTCCCAGAGAATTTCAATGATTCCATAGAGCCATCTCCTAAAGTTACAGAAAGGAGATGACCCTGTCGTCAGTACACCCCAGCTTTATGCTATCTACCTCTCTTCACATTATACGCTTTTGAAATTCACTGATCTAATGTCATGTGTTTTTACCGAACGGCTGTTTCATTGTTACTATGTACAAGTATAATGTATTTGTGCATCTAATGTATTTATACATTATACAATTTAGGCTATGCTTGGCAAAATTTTTATTGTCTGTTTTCAGCAATCCAGTGGGGGTGAGTATATAATGATAAATAGGTCTTTTTTCAGGCTAAAATGAATCTAAATTCTCTGATTCTTCATCCTTCACACCCACACATGGGACAGGCTTGTTTTTCTATGCCTGTTTTACACGTGCTACTAAACAAGATCACAATGTGACTTATTCAAGGTCACTTGAGTTAGTGAGTGGTAAAAGGAATAAACTCGCAGTTTCTGGTTTATTCCTTAGGCTGAGAGCAATGCGCCAGTCACATTATTAAAATAGAGTTCAACTTTAAGCATCTAGTGTGAACACTTCCTTTTTCTTTCTCCTTCCTCCCTCCCTCCCTTCCTTTTTCAAATTAAATTACCTTCTTAAAAAGGATCAATTTATAACTTCAACAGGGGATTTTTAAAAAAAATAGGCCATTTCCTAAAGAGGTTAGGAGTGTGTATTTTGGAGTTGGACAGATGTGGGTTTGAAAGGCAGCTGTGTAACCCATTAGCTATGTGACCTTGGGCAGGTACCTCGTGTTGGTGGGCCTCAATTATTTTCTCTGTAAAAATGAGATTGATGATAAAAATAGCAAATAGCCATTAAGTGCCTATTATGTGCCAGGAAGGTATAAAACTTTATATCCATTTCAATTAATCATCCTAACAGTGCTATATGGGAAACTGAAGTTGAGGGACTGGTGAAGTGGCTTTTCATGGCCACAGAGGAAGTGGCAGAGCTTAGATCTGAACCAAGATCAGCCTGACTCCAGAGTCCGTGCCTTTACCTATTACCCAGTATCTACCTTATAGGGCTGTTGATGATCAGATAAGGCAGATGTGGTATGCTGCACAGGCCTGACACATAAAGAGCTCCATCTGTATTAGGTTGAACCACCTGAAATTGCTTATATTTGATCATTTTTAACCTACAAAAATGACCATTTCATATGGTTCAATCTAGAAGAAGATGATGATGAATTATGAATAGGTCAGTCAGGCTGAACGAATATTTTGTGAAACCAGTAGGAAATGAAAAAGTGATGCATGTTTCAGGTATTATTTTTTCACATGGGTCTTGGAAAGCAAGTTTCCTTCCGTTGGTCTTGTGACACTAGGTCGGTGCTATGCAATGACCTGGATATGAACGAGGTCCCTACGAACTTACCTGTGGACACTGTGAAGCTACGTCTAGAGAAGACTGTCATCCGCAGGATCCCCGCACAGGCCTTCTACTACCTGGTGGAGCTCCAGTACCTCTGGGTGACTTACAATTCCGTGGCCAGTCTTGATGTCAGCAGCTTTTACAACCTAAAGCAGCTGCGTGAGTTGCGCTTGGATGGAAATTCTCTGGCTGCTTTCCCTTGGGCATCTCTGCTGGACATGCCCCATCTGAGGACCCTGGATTTGCACAACAACAGAATAACCAGTGTGCCAAACGAGGTGGTCAGGTACCTGAAGAACCTTGCCTACTTGGACTTATCAAGCAACAGGCTAACCACACTACCACCAGATTTCCTGGAGAGCTGGTCCCACTTACTTACAACATCATCACGAAGCCTGGACCTTACACCACGAAGAATTATTCTTGGTAAGTTCAGAAGCCTTCAGTTGTCCAGTCTTTTCATATGTATTGAATTTGGCTCCTTGCTCTCTACTTGCACTTTTGTTGGGACGGCACTTTCTTTGCTTGACCTAGGTCAGCTGACCTGTTTACCCTGTGTAAGGTGTAATGGCTGTGTGTGTGTGCTGCAGGAGGGAGAGGAGAGCGCCTCATAAACTGAGAGACTAATGCTGCTGTTAGCGAGCCTGGGGCTGAGTGATAAGATCTACCAACCTGCCCTGATTCTGAGAGCACATCAGTGCTCCACGCTCTGCCACAGTCAACCTGCTCTGTTCTCTGTTCAGCCCTTCAGCAGGCTCTTCAGGAGTGGAAGAGGGGCACTGGCATCTTTATGAGGTGGCAGCGGATTTATTAGTTAGGGAGAATAGCTTCCAGATTTTCTTAATCTAAAAAGAAATGATGAAGACAATCTTCTAATGGATTAGTGTAGCTGTGATTTGTTTTGTAGACTTTGATCTTGACTTTGTTTAGGTTCTGTGGGTATTTGTCTTTGGTTCTTAAAGTATAAACTCCTTCCACTAAGTCTCTCTTCCTTTTTTTGTATCTTCCCACAGTGCTTTGCATGGCGCTCTGCACATGGCGAATGCCCAGTAAATATGGTTGCAGATTGAAATCAATGAGCTGAGACCCTTCTCAGGGGTACCTGTGGGCAGTGAGGCCTCTCATACTTTTGTGTGAGACATAAGCCTAAGGCTCTCATCAATCAATTCGATCTCCTACTAAATTCTTGTTCACCCAGTAAGGCTGTGTTGTCAGTTCACTCGTGATGTCCATCAGGGCCACGGAAGAGGTTGTATTTCACAGGATGAAAAGAACTGAGTGTTTGGCCAGTGAAATGACTTTTAAGCCTTTTGGTGTGAGAAGCAACTCGATGCTAAATTTGTGCCAGGAATCCCTACTGACCAATATCACATGCTCAAATATTTGCTGAAGCGAAGTACAAATAAATAAAGATAACTTGAATTTTTTTTTTTTGATAAAAAGGAAAATGCTGTGGCAGCACTTAAATGATTTTAGCATTGCTTTGGTTGAAATGTAAATGCATTTTGGTGCTTATGAGACTAAAAGTATGAGTGATTAGAACCAAATAGAAAGAGGAAAAACCATGTATTTATTCTATACCTATTTTATGTTTGCCTACTGCTTATCTAGTGCTTCAAACATTTTTATTAGAGAATAAAAGAAGTATTGTAGGGTGAGTGGAAAAAACATTAATTTAACGATAGTTGTGGAGTCCTTCTTATTATGTATACCATAATAGGCACCATGTAAACCTATACGATAGTATTTATTTACTCCATTTTAGCCACTAATTTAGTCCTTAGGACTAATAGCTGGAAACTGTCTTAATTTAAATATTGAGATTCTGTTTCTCTACACATTTTTCTAAGTTTCTTTAGATTTACCAAGAGGAGATATATAGTAGAAAATAAAATCAAATTACCGAATTGCTATTAATAGCTCTGTAATGATTAGTTGCTAATATTGCTAGTATCACTATAAAGAATTGATTTAGAGGACATTAATTAACTCATTTTTAATGAGTTAAATCTGGATGAAAAATTAGGGATGAAATGAAAAGGGTTATGAATTTCACTGTCAATGGAGATAAACAGCTTTATCTATGTTATAGGGTTCAGATTCTGCTTCAAAACCATTCTTTAAAGGGGTAACATGAAAATGCTTTTGGTATAACATTAAATTTAAAAAGCAGGGTGTGTAATTGTACACGATCATACTATTTTAAAATGTGCAAAGAAAAAGACTGAAAAATACACTAGCTGGTTGACTGTCCTCTTTGGGTGATGGGACATCTTTTCAGTATTCTGTATTTTCAAAATGTTCTGCATTGATCATGCATTGCTTTTATAATAATGATGATAATCATGATAATAAATAACAAAAGACATTTTGAAACATGACCAGTCATATGTGGCAGCCGGTCTTAGCAAGGCCTGCCTGCTATGTAATGAAAGGGAAAAGACGTGCTCTCCTCTAAAAGACTAGCTCATGGGCGCCTGGGTGGCTCAGTTGGTTAAGCGACTGCCTTCGGCTCAGGTCGTGATCCTGGAGTCCCAGGATCGAGTCCCGCATCGGGCTCCCTGCTCAGCAGGGGGTCTGCTTCTCCCTCTGACCCTCTTCCCTCTCGTGCTCTCTGTCTCTCATTCTCTCTCTCAAATAAATAAATAAAATCTTTAAAAAAAAAAAAATAAATAAATAAAAAAAATAAAAGACTAGCTCATGTGTGTGAATCACACACAGAAAACTCAGTTTTCGCATCTGGAAAATGGAGGTAGGAGGACTCACTCTCTCTTGCTCATAGGATTGTAATGAGAATATTATGAGATAGTTTATGTGACAGTTCTTTAGAATATGAGGTAAACAGCCTCTAAGGTTATGATTTTAGATCGACAATAATCTATAGCAGCTGAGATTGAGATGGGAGTGTCTTATAAAGAAAGACTCCTCTATTTTAGCTTTTTCTGTTATTTTACCTATATCTGAGTCTTCCAATTTCATCATTAAAATATGGTGATGAAAACCAGTTCTAGCTTTTCTAGAATTCAGTGTTTAGCTGTAGCAATTATATCTTTCCAGGTGCCCTGGAGAATTTACTTTTCTATTATTATAGTGGAATATAGTCTGTTTTATTTGTTAGTGTCTTGTGTTTATTACTGTTAGCAGATGGAAGTTCTGTTTGTAACAATAGTAATAGCTAATATTAATGGAGCTCAGGGCCAAACCCAGTTCTTATACTTTATAGATATAACTTTTTCCGGTCTCATGTTAACCCTGTGGTAAGTACCATTTCATCCCCATTTTATAAAAGAAGAATTGAGATACACGTTAAGCCACGTGTCCAAATGTACCCATCACACAGTGATGGAGCTGGGGTATGAATACAGGTGGTTTGGCTCCACAGCTCTTGCTGTTCCCCATTCCTTTGTCATGCAAGGTATTGTATGTAATAATACCAGAGTTCTCTTCTTCATATATGCATTACTGATCTCTTTAAGTCATGTCTTTATTTTAAAAAAAACAATTAGGAAGAGGCTTTTCCATTACTCCTCTTTTCTACATGAGTAAAAATATCAACTTAATAAAATTGTCCTCTAATGTATTATACAAACATAAACTAGTGTCCTGCAAGTAAACATTTAAATGAACTGTGAAACTAGACTGGATTTTTTATTTGCAATACAGGTAAATTTCCATGGCCTCTTCCTCAGGGATACACAAATATTTACACAGGCAGACTCTGTAAGGCCCAATACTCTTTGTCTTGGAAAAAGCATGCAGGAGGAGAGGACATAAAATGCTTTTTGGGGGGCTTTTTACTGGTACTCGAATTTGCTCAATTGCAAACATGAGTTCTTTTCCTGTTCAGAATAAAGTTTACCTGAAGGGCAGTAGCCACACGAGTATTCCCACAAAATTTTTCTAAAATGGCATTCATTTAATTCAAAAACACTCCTCAATCCCTGTTGATATGCCTGTTCTTTTCGAGGCACAGAGGAGATAAATCCACATAGTTAACTCCTTGCCAGGTGCTCTTTTGGGGACTCCCTGGCAGTATCTCAGCCTTCAGGACAATGCCGTAAATTGGGTCTGTGATTATTACCTGCTTTGTACAGCTGGTGAAGACGCAGAGTCAAGCTTCAAGTTCAGTCCATCTCCAGAGATATCATTCTTTTGTTTTTAAAGCCTTTTCTAAATTGAGGAGTTGAGGTATAATTTGCACACGTGGATCTTAAGTGTACAGCTTAGTAAATGATGATAAATGAAATACCCCCACGAAACCCACACCCTCATTAAGATATGGAATAATTTCATCACACTGGGAAGTTCCCCTGCTCCTCTTCTCAATCAATGTCCTCCATTTCAAGCAACCACTGTTTTTATTTCATTGCAATAGGTTAATTTTGTCTGCCCTAGAATTTTATGTAAATGGAATCATGTAAGATGGCCCTTGTGCCTGGCTTCTTTCATTTAGCATTATTGTTTTTGAGATTCATCCACGTCACTGCCTGTATGGGTAGTTCCTTCTGCTGAATCATTTTCAGTTTTATGAATATATGAATTGTTCATCCTTTCTCCTGTTTTTGGACACATGGGCTGTTACCAGTCTTTAGCTATTATGAATTAAGCTGCTATTAACATTCTTGTGCAAAGCTTTTTGTAGCACATATTTTCATTTCTCTTGGATAAATTCCTAGTCTTCAAATTGCTAGGTCACAGGATGGCTATATATCTTTTTAAGAAACTGCCAATTTTCCAAAGATGTTGTACCATTGTACACTCCCACTAGTACTGTACAACAGTCTACTTGCTCCATATCCTTACCAACACTTGATGTTGTCAGATTTTTCTCACTTCAGCCTTTCCTGGGGGTGATGGGTCAGGGAGTGATTTGACATCGTGATTTTAATTTGCATTTCCCTGAAGACTAATGGTGTTGACCATGCTTTCATTGGCTTATTGGTCATTGCTATATTCCTTTATGCCAATATATAACTAAAAAAAATTTTTTTTAATTATTAAATACAAGCCTTTTGTTAGTTACATGTGTTATTGATATTTTCTCCAAATCTGTGATTTATTCATTTTCTTCATGGTGTCTTTGGTAAGAAAGTTTTAAATTTTATTTTATTTTATTTTTAATCTTTTTTTCTTTTTTAATTTGACAGAGAGACACAGTGAGAGAGGGAACACAAGCAGGGGAGTGGGAGAGGGAGAAGCAGGCCCCCCGCTGAACAGGGAGCCCGATGCGGGACTCGATATCAGGACCCTGGGATCATGACCTGAGCTGAAGGCAGACGCTTAACGACTGAGCCACCCAGGCGCCCCAAAAGTTTTAAATTTTAATGACATCTGATTTATCAGTTTTTTTCTTTTATAGTTAGTGCTTTGTGTGTCTCATCTAAGAAATATTTGCCTGCCTACAAGTCACAGAGATTCTATTTTCCTTATAGTTTTAACTTTTATATTCAATTTCTGGCTTTAATATTCTTAGCTTTTATGCTTATGACTGTGGTCCATCTCAAAACAGTTTTTGAGTATAGTGTGAGGTAGGGGTTGAGGTTTTTTCCATGCAGATGTCCAGTTGTTCCCCCACCATTTGTCGAAAAGACCTTACTTTCCCCCGATTTGTTAAATGCCACTGCCACCACAAAACTGACTAAGGCATGGTTTTTGCTTTCAAGAGCTTATAGTCTGCAGAATTACTTTTGAACAGAAATTTATTGCTGACTTTTCACCAAAAAATAGCACATTTAATTCAACTACTGTGATGCATGGAAAACATTATCCTTTTAGAAAAGGAATAAGGCAAAGTTGATTTGCCCCTATCCAAGAATAGTTAGATGACCTAAATTTTAGTGCAAATTACTGTGATTGTGGTTGGTATGTTGCCTTGAAGGAATGCAGTACAAATAACAGTTTAACTTCAGGGAGTTTTTGTACCTCTGTCCCCAAAAGGAAAACAAAACAAAACAAAACACTTGATGAATGGGTTCAACACTCAGGTCACTATTATTATTCGGGTTTTAAAAGTTGTGCCTTTGACCTTGATATTTCAAAGCTAGAATAAATTAAATTAAATTAAAAATATTTTCCTGTTTTATGTAACTTTAAGACAGAGCCAGTTGGATTTTTATTTTTATTATTTATTTTATTTATTATTTTATATATTTTTTTCCCAAAGATTTTATTTTATTTGACTTTTTTATTTTATTTTATTTGACAGAGAGAGACATAGTGAGAGAGGGAACACAAGCAGGGGGAGTGGGAGAGGGAGAAGCAGGCTTCCCAGGGAGCAGGGAGCCCGAGGTGGGGCTCGATCCCAGGACCCTGGGATCATGACCTGAGCCGAAGGCAGACACTTAACAACTGAGCCACCCAGGTGCCCTGGATTAATTTTTAAAAGAATTTTGTTTCAGGGGCGCCTGGGTGGCTCAGTCAGTTAAGTGTCCGACTCTTGATTTCAGCTCAGGTCATGATATCAGGGTTGTAAGATGGAGCCCCTGCATTGGGCTCCATGCTCGCAGAGAGTCTGCTTGAGATTCTCTCTCTCCCTCTCCCTTGGCCCCTTTCCCTGCTCACGTGTGCACGCGTGCTCTCTTTCTTTCTCTCTCAAATAAGTAAATAAATCTTTAAAAAAAATTTTATTTCACCATTAACACATGTTTATGATAGTTTCAAAGCATGAATAAAACTGTTAATGTTACAGTTCTTGGATCTTTCCCTATGTAGACATTTGTGCTCCAGACATCACTGCTTTGACATGTGTTTATAGATAATAGCACTTACAGCTGCCACCCATGGCTCTAGATGTTTTGAGGTGACGAAATGAGTTATGGTGGAAGGAATATTAGATTAGGAGGCTGAAACATCTGGGACTTAGGATTCTAAGCTACTTACAGAATCAAGGCAATAATCTCTTTGTGCTTTAGTGTCCTCTCTGATGTGAAACTCAAAAGAATCATACTAACTTCCTGAGGTCAGGTAAGACAGATAGAGTTTGAGAATGAAAGCTTTAAAATCAGGATACCAAGGTTCAAATCCTGACTATATCCAGTTGTATGACCACAGGCAGATCCCTTAACCTCTCTGAGTGTTGGCTTTCTCCTCTTTAAAATGAGGATGGTACTAATGTTATCTACCTCAGCTATTGTCAGGATTGAGGTAGACAAATCCTTTAGCATGCTTAGCACTGTTGGAAGATAATTTTCCAAGGCCTCTCACATTTCTGCAAGTCTTCTGAGCCAGATGCTGTCACTGACTGTCTTTTGTCCTCAACTATCTTTTTAAGGATGTTTGTGTACAGAACTGCTTTGGAAGGTAAAGGTATGTCTCCCTCCAGAGAAAGGGTAGGCATGTTTACTGCCCAGTATAATGAAGATAATGTCTTCCTCCAGAGCTGTAAACTATCCTCCGTCTCTGACCAACTGAGAGGTGTTGGCCATCTAAAGTAGGATAAAACTTGCGTCTTCTGCCAACTGGGAGGTGTTGGCCATCTAAAGTAGGATAAAACTCAGACCCTTTACAATTCCTGACAGGGTACAATATTTGCCACATAGGAAGCAATCAATAACTGTCAACTTGTTTTGTTATTATTTTATAAAGAAAAAATCTAGCATAACAAGTGTTTTGAGAGCATAACATTTACTCACATAGTAATTATTACATGACAGAATGAATTTGATGTTTGCTGGCAAGTTGGATATTAGAGACTGGTCATAGATTCACAGGACTAAATGTAAGAGGAAGAAGTTCAAGGTAATTCACCCATAAATGAAATTTCTAAGATAGAAGATAAAAAAAAAACACTGAGTTTTTACCAATACTGGAAGAAAAATATGAACCAATCATGAAGTGCTATTATGATAAAAATAGACATAAATATAAACAAAAATAGATGTAAAAAGAACTTACGAATGAACGTTTAAATCTTCCAACATGGTCAGCATTTTTAAAAATGGCAGTTCTGTCTTTTCTCCTTATTAATCAATGTATAATCTACTCTACTGGTAAAAAGCCACAACCACAAACCTTTTTGAGATAAAGCCCCTGCAGCCTTGGGCTTTATGTGAGGCTGCTGTGGGACATCATCACACTTAACATCCTTAGAGACTTTTGTCTGCCAAGGGCTCTGAAGCACCGTCTTAGATCTTTCTGGGGTCTTAGCAAATAATTTTATAGTTTCACCCTCCCTGGATCTGATTTTTGCTCAGAAGGCCTTTCTTAGTTTGAGAACTTTGGAGAGGCCAGGAGTAAGAAGGAGGCTGTTTTTTTTTTTTTTTTTACTTTACTATGTTCAGTTTTATTATTGAACCCAGCAAGTTTCAGCTCCTTTCTCTTTAACGGTTCTTCCTTACCTGCTGTCTGTCCTTTCCCATTTTACCGTGAGCAGCAAGAAGACGCCAGGTAGCACTCTCAGCACTTGGTGTGGAAATATCCTTAGCGAGAACATTCGTTTCATTGAGTGCACTTTATACTTTCCATGTTAACCACAGGTGACAGTGTTTCTCAACTTTCTGCTACTCCATCAAAGGTCTCCTTTCCTCTAGTTTCCAATAGTTACATTTTCCTCACTTTCCTTGAAAGCTCTCACTGACGGTCCCCTTGAAGGCCAACGCACTTCTGCTAACAGTTCGAAAGCTGAGGGAGGCAGTCCTCCAATTGGAGGCTGTCAGCTAACTGTATTCCTTGCTGCTGATTCTCTCGTGAAGGGGATTTGAGCAGTGCACCTTCTTGGCCACCACGCATGACATTCATGCCAAGCTCTGTTCCAGCCTCTGCCCGTTTCCAGTCTTATCTCCCGACATTGCGTGCTTCTCACTCTATACTTCTGCTACACAGAACTTGTACTACCTTCACAGGTCTTCAAATCACACAAAACCATGACATAGTGTGGGCTGAATTAGGTGCCTCTCTACACCCTCCAATATCTACAATAATATTAGTACTTTCCTAGCACCCTAGAACTATCTCTAGCCCTGTATTTCTAGTGTTCGGTGGTACTTGGATTAAAACCTTGGCTTGGATGCTGATTAAGCTATATGGCCCTGCTCAAATCATTTGATTTCTCTGTACCTCAGCTTCTTCATTTTTAAAATGGGAGTAGTAATCCTCTTCCTCATCTTTTGGGATTAAATGAAACAATACAGATAAGTGCTTAGAACAGAGCCTTGTCCAGAGTAAATGCTCAGTAAATGTTAGCTATGATCACTAATGACCTGACCTGACAGGCTCTGTTCATTCAGGTAGCCAAACTGCAGGGCAAAACTGACAGGGAGGTGATTCCATTTCATCTCTCAAAGCACTTCTGCTTTTTAGGGAGACAGTGCAGACCCCTGCTTGCCCAAGAGGCTGTGATGTAAGCAGAAGTCAACAGAATAACCTTTATCAATCTTTTCCTCCCTTCTGGTTTAGGTCTGCAGGACAACCCTTGGTTCTGTGACTGTCACATTTCCAAAATGATCGAGCTGTCAAAAGTTGCAGACCCTGCTGTAGTGCTTCTCGATCCACTGATGATCTGTAGTGAGCCTGAGCGCCTGACAGGGATTTTGTTTCAGCGGGCTGAGCTGGAGCAGTGTGTGAAGCCGTCTGTTATGACCTCGGCCACCCAGATCACGTCTGCTCTGGGCAGTAATGTTCTGCTGCGGTGTGACACTTCTGGCTACCCTACCCCACAGCTCACCTGGACCAGATCCGACAGCTCGCCAGTTAATTATACAGGTATTTTCTTTTTTCCTGTCTTTAAAGATTTTATTTATTTATCTGAGAGACAGGCAGAGCACAGGCACGGGGAGGGGCAGAGGGAGAGGCAGACTCCCCGCAGAGCAGGGAGCCCGATGCAGGCTAGATCCCAGGACCCTGAGATCATGGTGTGAGCTGAAGGCAGACGCTTAACCGACTGAGCCACCCAGGCGCCCCCAAAATTGGCTAGTTAATTCTAATAAAATATGCCAAGATTGTTGGATGAAAGGAATTTGAAAGGTTCGTTTTATTGGTTAATATTTTCCTCAGTATATCTAACTACATAGATGAAATTAGACAATCTGATTTTTTTTTAGATAGAAAACAACATGATCCAGTGGCTGGATGATTGCAAGTAAGGCCCTTTGTCTTGCTGCATCATCTTGGATATGGCTCACTTTAAAATGTGTAACTATTACAGTTTTCTTAGAAAAGATTTTCATACAGGTTTCTCATTTTTGAATGATCATTTAAATAATAAATTACATGCAAACCTTATCATGAAGCAAAAAGTATAATTTTTAGAAATATTGGTTACATAGACTTTTTAGATCCTACTATGACCAACTCAATGTTTTGGCCTTAGTTTCAATAGTGATATTCTGATGAATTAAAGTGATACATATTTTAAAAACTCCTTAAAATTAAATGTAAATCAAAGTAAAAATAATGAAACCTGATGGAATAAGAAATAGTTAAGCCCTAATATTCTTATAAGTAGATAGTAAATGGCCCACAGCTTATGGTATTAAGTTAAATTTTGGGATACTAAGATACCGCTTAGTACATTATTATTCTACAGAAAGCTTCAGAAATCAAGACAGAATGGTAATATGTTAGGTTTTAGTGTTTAGGAAAGTAAAATTCCAATTTTGCAAAAACTATATATTATTCTACAAATAAAAGAATCCATGTTTTACTAATTTATCTAGATTAAATATAAAATGAAAGACTGAGAATACTAATTATGACTTCTCTATGCCAGAAAATGATCTGCTATGCCATCTGGCTGTGTAGATAGATAGCATTTTATTACAATGAAAAAATATTTGGGGAAATATTTAAGATCTTGTAAAAACCATTTTATGGGACCACAGTGAGTTAAAACTGGAGGGCATCCTTGAGATCACTTTGTCTTATCCCCTTATTTTAAAAGTACAGAAACAGAGGCCTAAAGATGCTAACTGACTTGTCTGAAATTACATACTAACCTGTGAACAAACGTTTACTAAAACCAAGTCTCCCAATTCATACCCTTGTGTCTTTTTAAAATACCATTCTCCATACAGACCTCATGGTACTTGACATGTCCTAGACCTTCATGTAGACAATATACAGAACTACCACCTTCTATCAGAGACTGGTGATAGTGTGCCATTTCCCTCTTGGTTTATATGAAAGGGATGCAGGTAGAACCAGATCGGTTAGCATGTTGCTTGAGTTTCTCCTTTTTTTCCCCTCACAGAGTATATATATATTTTTTCTTACAGTAATTCAGGAATCTCCAGGGGAAGGAGTCAGATGGTCCATAATAAGCTTGACAGGCATTTCTTACAAGGATGCTGGGGATTACAAATGTAAGGCCAAAAATTTGGCTGGAATGTCAGAAGCTGTGGTTACTGTGACAGTGGTTGGTGTTGTCACGACCACCATATCATCAGATACCTCTGAAAGAACTGGAGATCACCCTGAGGAAGAAGTCCAGCCAGGAGCTAGAGCTACATCCGTACCTGGTTCATTGTCATCTCCCTGGCCTTCTTCCTCCCCTGCTTCTTCCATTTTTCTTTCTACTTCTACTTCATTTCCTCCCTCCACTGCTTTCTTCTCCTCATCTCCTTTCCTCTCCTCCATCGTTTCTTCAGCCACAACTCTAAGCACTAGAATTTCAACAAGCCCCACCATGGCCAGCCAGCAGTCACTCCAGCTCCACCCAGATGGGAAAAGAAATTTAAAGGTGGAGATGGGTGGAAGTAAGCTTCCCTCAGCCAGTGCAAGTAAAAAAGAAGAGTTGGCATCGGTGGATCAAGCGACGCCAATGGAAAAGAATGCCACGATAGAAAATCTCAGGGTAGTCGGTGAGACTGAAGAGAGTGTGACTTTGATGTGGAACACCATCAACACCACACATAAGTCTGAGATGACAGTATGGTACTCCAAGTATGGTGAGAAGGACCTGCTGCTGCTGAATTCAGACTCCAGCAAGAGCCAAGTAACCATAGATGGCTTGGAGCCTGGTAGGCAATACATAGCATGTGTCTGTCCGAAAGGAGTGCCTCCCCAGAAAGACCAATGTATTACCTTTTCTACTGACAGAGTTAAAGAAGAAGGTGATTCTCGAGTGTCTTTTCTTGTCGTGGTGAGCGGTACTGCCTGTGTTGTTGTCTTGCCATTGATTTTTTTCCTGTTGTACAAAGTTTGTAAACTGCAATGTAGGTCAGAATCCTTCTGGGAAGATGATCTGGCAAAAGAAACTTATATCCAATTTGAGACCCTGTCCCCCAGGTCTCAAAGTGTAGGGGAACTTTGGACGCGAAGGCATAGAGATGATTCAGAAAAACTGCTGCTTTGTTCTAGGTCAAGTGTGGAATCTCAGGTGACTTTTAAAAGTGAAGGTTCGAGGCCAGAGTATTACTGCTAAGGTTTTACAGCTTAGGTACATGTGAACTCCACAAAATTTCTTCCACGCAATTAAGGATCTGAGGATGTAGATGACCCTCTGATTGGATGACTTTTGTTCAGACTTTCACATCCTCTATGAAAATCACAAATGGAGTGCTTTTAACTGTGCTTAAAAAAAAATTACCTAGTGAGGGGCACCTGGTTGGCTCAGTCAGTAGAGCCCGCAACTCTTGACCTCGGAGTTGTAAGTTCGAGCCCCACGTTGGGTGGAGAGATTACTTAAAAGCTACCATGCGACTTCTGAACCGAAAAAACAAATAGTCTTGATTTTTGTTGTGTGGAAGATGTCCATAGAAATAATTTTTGGGGTAGTGCTTAATAAGTTAATAGTATGTTTTAGGGTAATGTTTTAGTTCTTAAAAATAAATTGATGTGAGAATTGTTGTAAAAAAGTGAAGTCTGAATTTTAAAAAGATAGTTTTTCTGGGAAGTGAAGAAAGATTAGTATAACCAGCTAAGCCTTGATGTTCACCATGTTTGAAGTGCTTTATGGTATTTGCTGTGGGTATTTATTGCCGTTGCCTAGTGGGCGAAAGTGAGAAAGTACAGAATTTTGCATTCACTAAGGTTAAGTCCAACCCAATGGAGAGGGAGGGCTCCAACTCTTGGTACCATTATGCATTACAAGACTGTAGAGTTGTATTAATATTGTAAGAAAAAATTTTCCTTTATCCTTAGAAATATAGGTATTAGCAAAAAGAAGTTTAAAAAGAGGATCATGAAAATAGTAAGGCCAATTCTAAAAATATTAACCACTGCATCCTAATACATTTGCTAATAGACTGTATGGATCTTTAAAAAAAAATAAGTGCTCATTTTGAAACAATCTAATATTGTGATATTTACTCTTCTCTTCCTCTCCTTTTCTCCTTCTCTCCCTCCCCCTTCCTTCCTTCATTTCTTTTTTTCCCTTCTGCTTTGTCAGAAGATATTCAGGTAGCCAAAGGACCACATCTAAGCTGTTTGTCTTCTGCCATGTTATATTTTGATTTCCTGGCTACAGGGAAGAACTTTGAAAGTCTTTTTTAGATCTGAAAAGGATGTTTTAGGATTTTGAAGAGCAGTTTCAATCGATTAACTTGGTCAAATTTTCTAGGTAAAAAACATCAGGGAAATTGAACTGGAGTTGGGCACACAGATAGGAAAGGGGCTTCGTACATAAAATTTAGGTTTTTTTTTAAAAAAAAGTTTATCACCACCTTTACTAAAGATTATATTCTCTTTACACTGGAGACATTGGAGTACAGAACGTATTTATTAAGGTGTGTCAGGAGTCTTGAAATACTCTGAGAAGCAAGTTCTAAGAAAATCCTATATTTTGCATAAGCAATAGATTGGCTTTAATGTAACATACTGTGGATATTATAATACAAGGAGCTGGACAATGAAAAATTGTTCATTCCAAATGGCTCTTAATTAAAAAGGAAAAAGAATTCCAGTTTAGACATACTCTATATATTAGGAGGAGACCAGCATGGATGGAAGGCCTGTCCAAAATGCCCAAATGTATAATTTCCTCTCCTTTCCTTCTCTTTCCTTTCCAGCCTGTTTGTCCTTGGTGCTTTCATCACTGAGTGCATTGTCTCATCATCTAACAGTTTTAAATTCAGTATGCATTGTTAAGATTTGTTAGAAAAATACCTTTTACAGACAATTTTGTGTCTAGCTTCAAATTCTGTCGGGATCAACTTATTTTAAATTAAAAGATTGCAAAAACTTGCATTTTTTTACTCTAAAGACATGATGGAATTCACTGCCATATTTAAAATGTTCATACAGACTGCCAAAGTACTACCAGGTTAGAAATAATGACTACTGGAGAATGTTACGGACTACTGAGGCAAGTGGCACCCAGATTGTACAAAGGAGGGTTATCTGTTAAGAAAGGAGACTTGGCCCACCCTGATCAGGTAAATTACTGACTGCCTTCATAACCAAAATCAAGTGAGGCCTGCATTTAATTTTGACCAATGAGGAAAAGCTAGCTGCTGGTGTGGAGGGGAGAAATCATCTCTGTCATCTTCAGCTTCATGGTCTTGGCCCATGAAGTGAATCCTAAGTAATGTGTTACTAATAGTGAAAGAACTAAAATTGTAAATCAGCTACTTTCTAAAAATACATACACTTGAGTGTAGTCAAATGATATCTGATGGTATCATTGCTCCTATGTTCTTACAGGTATGCTTTCCTGAGTGGGAGGAAAAGGTTGATGTAGCAAGTAGCATGAAAGTCTACGTAATCAAGAGCCTGTTTCTCAATGTCACTACCAGCATTGTAGAGAGCAATCAGAACTGACATATAGCAAATATATGTGACAATTAAATATGATTACAATGTTTTACTTTCAGACAAGGTATATTTGAGGTTTGTAAAACTTGGGTAAATGGTGAGGGTGTGTCACATGGGAGACTATCATAAATGATGTGCTATGATATAAAAAATGTTGAGAACTCCAAGCTCATGGTTTATGATGGCCACAAAAGAAAACCCTGGACTCTAGAGTCAGACAAGTGTCCTGGACTTTGGGAAAATTTTACAAAAGTTCAAAGACAAAAAAAAATTTTTTTTTTTTTGAAGATTTTATTTATTTATTTGACAGAAAGAGAGACAGCGAGAGAGGGAGCACAAGCGGGGGAGTGGCAGAGGGAGAAGCAGGCTTCCCGCTGAGCAGGGAGCCTGATGCGGGGCTCCATCCCAGGACCCTGGGATCATGGCCTGAGCTGAAGGCAGACGCATAACGACCGAGCCACTCGGGCGCCCCAAAGGCAAAAAATTTTTGACCCACAGACTTGAGTCTCGAAAAGGGATTATGGCTAACAAAGGGAGATTTTAAAAATCCAAAAACTTTTAGCTGAATAATTGTGAAATAATTTAAATAAAACAGGAGACAGCTCAGGAAAGTTGAATGGCTGTCTACTCATCTGAAAGTTTAAATAATATATGTAGAAGATATAAAGAAGGAAGAGTAATCAAGGATGAAGGTAGAGGTGTAGCAAATCTATTATGAAAGTGCCATAAACTAGGGCCCCCAATAAACTGAGGATCAAAAATATGGTAAAGTTGACCAGAAGGAACTGGAATGCTTTTCTGTTGTTGTAGTTGTTACAAAGAAAAAGGAAATAATAAGTCTACTGTTTAGAGATGATAAGAGAAAGTATATCAAAGAAGTAGCAGAATCATTCAACTCCTATTTTTTCTTCTCTTTTCTAAACGGGTTTTCCAACTGAATATGGAGAAGAAACTACGAAAAGTGAAAATTTTAGCCCAAGATAGGTAAGGGATTAGTAAATTAACTCCAGGATATTTTAAATGAGGCCAGATAAATTACTATGATGGTAACAGAATTTTCAGCCATAACCTCAGAGCTACTGTTTAGTAGTCTTTGAAAAGTCATGGCAAATAGGAGATACCACAGATCATTAATGACTAACTTTCATCTTTATTTTTGAAGATTAGAATAGGGTAGGTTTTGGAAATTATGGGCACCTTGATTCATGCATGCAGAACTGACAACAGATTGTTAAAAGGCTTGTTTTTGAGCATGCAGAAATGAATGCTACGGTCATTAGCAGCCAACAAATGTCAACTAAGGAGAAGCTTTAATAAACCAGTATGGCTTATTTTTTAGGAGGTTACTAGGCAGATAGATCAAAGGAGTGCTTGAAAATCAAATAGTAGCTAGCTATTGTTATTTGTCCTTCCTTGATGGAGTACTAAGGGTTGCTTCCTCTCAAAAATGTTTAGTAATGGCTTTAAATAACACGAGAAAGTGTCAGGGTGCCTTTTCCCTATTTAGCATTTTTGTAAATGACTGGATGAACACAGACTTCTCAGTTCTGCAGAGGACATGAAAATAGACAGGATATCTTAAGTAGGTCCTTCTCAAACTTTTCCACACAATATTCCTAATGGAAGGGGAAAGTAAACATGTACATCTGAGAAACCAGGGCAATTATCCTAAGTGGCTGCCAAAAGAGAGACGTTTCTCTGAATTATTTTGTCTTAATTAAAAACTATGTGAATTTCCACTCTATTTCATATTTTTTAAAAATATAAAATAATTCTCTAATCAACTTCTTTCCTTCCTTCCTTCCTTTCTTTTTCTTTCTTTTTTGTAAAAATTGGCATCTCTGTGCCTTTGAATACTTTGGCACATATTCCCCTGAGGTGCTCTGCTTATCCTCATCCAAGTCAATCATAAAAACCTTAAATAGAATAGGGTAAAAAACAGAGAACTATGGCTCTCTATTAGAGGCTATTTCATGCTGAATAAAGCCGCCAATGAATGCACTTATAGGATAGGTAAGACACCAAACTTGAAAAGGATCTTAATAAGATGGCATATTAACAGAATTAAATCTAACAGGGATAAATATAAAAATTTGCATTTAAATTGGCACAAATATAGGTGTTCAGTGATAAAAAAATCTGTGACTTGAGATTTTTAATTTAGATTTAGAATGATTCCAATCATTCTATGAACCAACAGAGTTATGTAATTGCTAAGTATGGTAGCATTAAATTACTTTAATATGAGTGGTAGATAGACCAAGAAAGGTAACAGTCCCTCTATGTTCTGCATTAATAAACCATTTTTATAAGAGCAAGTTTAATTTGGGTGCCAAATTTAATAGGGACCTTGATAAACTATGGAGTATCCATAGGAAGAAAACTAAGATCACCAAGCATCTAGAAACTTTATCATGCAAGAAAGGGTTAAGAACCTAGAGCATAGACATAGACTATGAGGAGACCAGATGAGCTTGGTGCAGCACATGTCACTAAATGTTGTCCTAGAGCATGGTGCTGAGGAGCATCTACTTACATCGTCAAAATGGAGGTTACTGGGTTCTGCAGGTAGAAATTTCGATTCAGCAGCCTGGGGCCTTGGAAGCTGCATTTTGATACTCAAGCCAGGGGAATGA
Organism: Phoca vitulina; assembly: GCF_004348235.1. Classification (NCBI taxonomy): domain Eukaryota; kingdom Metazoa; phylum Chordata; class Mammalia; order Carnivora; family Phocidae; genus Phoca; species Phoca vitulina. Next base: position 84,811,560 of record NW_022589706.1, read on the forward strand.
TACAGGTGAGGTGAAGACTCTGAGAAACACTGTTCTATGTAATGGATGTAGTAGCAGTATTGGAATTATAAAGAAGCAGAGTGGCTCCACATGAAAAAAACCAATAATCTTTCTTGGTAACAACTAGAGTTAGAAAACAGTATAGAAAGGCATATTGCAATAATATCATTCAGGACATTCATGGATATTCCAGGAGTCAGGGATGATACAGAAGGGACACTGAAGGACACTGTAGACTGAAAGTCCTCTGGTCAATCATTTGGACTATAGCAGAGAGAAAGAAAAATTAATAAAAGTATATTCATTGGTTTTAGTGGAAAGAGAATGCTAACATTTGTATTTATGAGTAGCCACTTTTTTGTTTAATTTATAATAAAGTTGATTTTGTATACAAACATCTGACTCTTGATTTGTTTAAACAGTGCATATGTTGATGTTGTTTTCCTTTTATGCAGTTAATTTCAATTAAGTGGTTGGATGAAAGAGTTATTGTAATTTTTTTCTCTTTGGCATAGGATATAACATTGATTTCTTAATTATTCAGGGAAAAACCCCCCAATGTTTATGGATCATTTTGGTACAATTTGTAAGCACAATTTAGTCCTTAGAGAAAAGCAGCAATTTTTGAGAATACCATGAACTACAAATTGCCTGCAAAAGAAACATCAAATTCCCATGAATGTCCTGCCATTGGTGCAGACTGGTGAGTATGGAGAGCAGGAGAAGGAAGTGTTAAAGGACTGCAAGAAAGAAGAGAGTCAAGAGTATATGCAAAGCAAAGGCAAAATCACCAGAAAACAAAAGGCAGATATCAAGTGCAAATATATGGACCTTGCGTCTGAGACTTGGCAGTTCCAGCATGAGCTATAGGGAAGAGACATGATAGTGAGTGGGACCAGAGTTGGAAGCCTCGGAAAGACATTGCTTCTAGGAAAGAAGGAGCTAGAGTACGGTGGTAATCACCAAAGACATGGTATTAAGAAAAAAGAAAGAAGCAAGAGGGGGAAATTAAAGCCAATGCACTGACATTGATCATTTAATACATTTAATTGAAGAGCAAAGACTAAAACAAGAGTGGGTACATGAGTGGAAGAATTGTATGTGAACAGTGTACAAATGGACAGAGTAGGAAGAATGCAACTAAAAAATGGAAGAAGGAAGAGAGAAATAGGAGAGTAGAAGATTAATTGCCTGCTATATAAGTAATAAGTGGAAGTCAAAGGATACTATTTAAAAATTATAGACCAGAGAGTAAAATGTTAAGTAGGAAGGAAAAGAATTAAAAGCACTATAAAAGACCCTTTAAAACAACAAAAACAAAATGCATGCCTTTCTAAAAGCCAAGTGAAATTAAAAAACAAACAAACAAAATAAACAAGCAAGACATGAAATAGAGAAAGAGTAAAACTATTTGTTTTTAAAGACAAAGAAAAATACCCTCAGGGTTTCCAAGCAAAAAGGTCAAATTACTTAAAAGGTTAAGAAAATTAGGTAGTCATCAGACTTCTAAAAAACAACATACTAGGGCGCCTGGGTGGCTCAGTTGGTTAAGCGACTGCCTTCAGCTCAGGTCATGATCCTGGAGTCCCGGGATCGAGTCCCGCATCGGGCTCCCTGCTCAGTGGGGGGTCTGCTTCTCCCTCTGACCCTCTTCCCGCTCGTGCTCTCTGTCTCTCATTCTCTCTCTCTCAAATAAATAAATAAAATCTTTAAAAAAAAAAAAAAAAAAGACTCTTTAAAAAAAAACAACATACTAAACAATGTACAGCAGAGATGCCTTTTGAGGAAACTCAGGGCAAAGAAAATGTAAGCCAGGAATCTTCTTTACAGTTAAGCTACGCTTTGAGTTTAAAGAGGATAAAAAGCTATTTTCCCCTTTTCCTAACAGGTTTAGTGGTTTAAAGCATATTTTGCACATGATTTTGTCAGGGAGGAATCTGGAAAGAGCTTAGCTGGGTTGTTCATTTCTGATGCTATCATGTCAGTTGGGATGGCTGAGGCTGAAGAATACACCTGCAAGATAGCTTCTCTACTCACATGTCTGTGCACTGGTGGGGACAGTGGAAGGCTGGGTTTAGATGGGTCGCTCCCCTTCTCTGCATAGTTTCAGGGCCTCTGCACAAGGTCTCTGTAGCTGAGTTGTCAGACTCCTATGTGGTGGCTCAGGGATTCAAGAAACCAAAGCAGAAATGGACAGTCCTCTTAAAAGATACACCCAGAACAACATATTCTGTTGATCTAAGTAGTTACAGCCCAATCCATAATCAATGGGGGAGATAAATAGAACCCCACCTGTCAATAGAAGTGTGTAAAAAAATGTATGGCCATCATCTTCAATCCAGCAAGTAGAAACTCCCACCTAGACATTAAAAAACAAAACAATAAACAACCCTTGGTGAAAGCTAAAATATGAGAAGTTTCAGAATTTCTGAAAAATAGGGATAATTTAAAATTCTATATATAAAAATCAAGATACTTTAAAAAAGCAATCAGCAGAATATTCATAGTGGCAAATACATATGTCAATTAAAAAAAGTGAATAAAAATAAGTAAATTAAATTTCCAAAAAAATTAGAAAAAGAGCAAAAAAGTAAGCAAAAGAAGCAAATACTGAAGGCAGAAATAGACATTAATGAGGCAGAAAATAGAAAAATAGGAAATCAAATAAATCCCATTTTTTTGAAAAAAATGAAGAGATGAATCACTAAGAAATTTAATTTTAAAAGGGGATAAAGGGCAAATATACAACATAAAATGACAAGAGAGAAATTACTGATACACAGAAAATTTTAAAAATCAGAAGACTATTTTGCATACCAATATGTAAATAAATAAGAAAACCTAGATGAAATGCATCATTTCATAGGAAAATACAACTTACCAAAATGGACCCAAGTATTGATAGAAAGCATAAGCAAAGCAGTTATAATAGAGTTAAAAGAAGCTATCAAGGAACTGTCCCCCAAAAGTCACTGGGCCCAGATGATATCATAAGAAAATTCTCCAAAAGAGACCAAAAGAGATAATCTTAGTGTTACTTAAACCATTTCAGAGAAAATGAAGGAAAATTTTCAAATTCTTTTTACAAAGCAATTATAACACTAATATCTAAATATGACAAAGATAATTTAAAAGGAATATTTCACATATCATTTATGAATACTGACATAAAATAACCCAAAATAAAATTTTAGTGAAGAGACTTCAACAGCACATTAAGAAAACAGCATGACCAAGTAGGGTTTATAAAGAAATGCAAGGATAGTTCAATATTAGGAAGTCTATTAATATAAACTACTATATTAATACATTGATAGTTCTGAAAAGCCTTTGAAAAAAGTCAACACTTATTCCTAATAAAAACTCTCAAGAAAATAAAAATGGGTGAATAATTCCTTTATGCATGATATTCATATATCCATAGATCACTGATTAGGAAATGCCACATATCATTGATATGATTAGGGTTGACATATACACACACATATATTTTTTTTTAAAGATTTTTAAAAAAAATTTTATTTATTTGACATAGAGACAGAGAGAGAGGGAACACAAGCGGGGGGGTAGGAGAGGGAGAAGCAGGCTTCCCGTGGAGCAGGAAGCCTGATGCGGGGCTCGATCCCAGGACGCTGGGATCATGACCTGAGCTGAAGGCAGACGTTTAACTGTCTGAGCCACCCAGGCGCCCCTACACACACATATGTTAATGTATACACACACACGTAAGTGTATGTGTCCATATGTACACACACACACACACACACACACACACACACACACATAAAGGCAACATTTTACCTAATGTGAAAACACAAAGGCATACCCAACGGGACTCCTGGTGGCTCAGTAGGTTAACTATCTGCCTTTGGCTCCGGTCATGATCCCAGGGTCCTGGGATCGAGCCCGGCATGAGCCTGCTTCTCCCTCTCCCTCTGCCTGGGGCTCCGCGTGCTTGTGCATGCACTGTCAACTAAATAAATAAAATCTTAAAAAAAAAAAAGCCATACCCATCAAGAACAGGAACACAGCAAGAATGCCTACTATCTCCACTATTATTTAACATAGTACTAGAGGTATTAACCAACTCAATTAGACAAGAGAAAACAATTAGAGGTGTAACAATTGGAAAACAAAAAAAGACGTAAAATCTCTATTTGCAGATGATGTGATAGTAATGCTGAAAAACTAAAGAATTAGTGATAAAAACAACTCAAAAAAACAAAAGAAATGAGCAAGGTGGTGGTCTGTAAAACCAACACATCAAATTTAATAACTTTTGTATGTACAAATAATAACCAATAGAAGATAGTACGGAAAAGAAAACCCTGTTTACAATAGCAAAACAAACAGACAAATAGCTAAAATAGGAAAAAATGAAATGTGAAATATTTAAAATTCACTTGAAAAAATCGTACCTGAAAGATATAAAAACAAATTTGAACAAAGCGGAAGGCATTCCTTATTCCTGATTAGGATGTTTCAGTGCCATCAGGATATGTTATCTCCAAGTTAATTTATAAATTTAATATCCCAATAAAAATACCAACAAACCCTTTATTTTTCTGGAGCTAGACACTAACTACTTAGAAAAAAAAGGGAAATAATAAAACATACACACATATCTGCTTATTCTTTCAAAAAAACACAGGTAATAAGAAAGCAATGAAATAGATTGCCTACTAAGGATGTGTGTGGAGAAGCAGGGGGTGAGGAGGGGGTGATTTAGGGTGGGAGGAATAGGGGAGAGAGCACACTTCTCTGAGTATACCTTTTTGAAAGTTTTTTCCTTTTGAAAGCATATTAATCTTCTACGTATTCAAAAATTAAAATTGAAACCTCAAGTATGGGAAAAGAAGTATGTAAACTAAATGCAAACAAAAACAAATGAACTCCAACTGTATTTCCAATTCATAACCTGTCCACATTGAAGGGGGGCAGGAAAAAAGAATTTAAATAATTTTTTCATTTTCATTTAAAATTAAAATTTTAATTTTGAGATAATTGTAGATTCACATGCAGCTATAGTGAGGGGAGGCTAGGATGCCTCATTACAGCCTGGCAGGGATGAAAGGCTAAACTCCTCACTTGGCCTTTGCTGGCGGTGAAGATGGGGTGAAGATGGAGCCCCAGCTTTTTCTGTGGTATTTGACTGGAGTAGAGTGGTTATTATCCAAAAGTTTCCTGTCTTGCTAGGCTGCCCTTTCCTAATCCTTTGGCTACAGAAAGCAGCCTTTTGCTGTTTTTGTCTGTGCTTGTTGGCATTTCGGGATTGACAGTTTCTTCAGCTCCAAGTGTGGCATACAGAAGGCAAAAAGAAAAGCCAGGGAACTCATCATCATGTTGTCCCTTGGGTCTTGAGGTACCTCGCTAGTCTGCCTTCTCTCTACCTTTCAGAGTCTTCTGTTTAAGTATAAAGTCCATTTTTTTTTAGTTGCACTGAATAGAAGAAATAAAAAACAGTATGTCTATTCCATCTTACTAGAAGTGGGGGTTTTTCCCAAGTAACTTTTGAATATAGTCCTTTTATAATCTTGGTCTAAAGGGGGGAAAAACCCACAAATAAATCTTAAACTCTTTCTTTTGGTATTTTTTTGGAATATTATAAGTGTAACAATTCTAAAACTATTTCCTATGTATTGTAGGAATAAGAGAACAGTGAATGGGTTGATATTCTTGGAAGCCCGGATTCTTACTGCACAGGGAGATACAAATATGGGGAAAAGAGAGAGAAGGAAAAACCTGGTGGGGTGGATTGAAATTTGGAATTGAAGGTATGAACTTATTATTTCATATCTCTATCCATCCATCCATCCATCTGCATATATTTGCCTCTTTTAGCTCTCTATCTTTTGAACCAGCTATAAGCAATTATACTCCAATAGTAATCAGCACACCTAGTACCAAATCTTGCCTTCTAAATACCATTCCCCACTGAAAGGAACATTCCTTGGAGAAATAGCTAATTTCAAGACGGTGGTAAGGAAGGTAAGAGTTGAACCAGAAGCATCTTATTGTGTCAGAATATAAAGAAGTTCTTAAAAAATGGGTAACATCAAAAGCCCCCTTGAAACCACTTTGCAGGTTTTTCTCCTGGCTAGATCTGGGACAATTTGAGCATAAAAATAAGTGAAGATGGTAATGAATTATAACCCACTAAGTAAAATAGAAATCCATGAGTCAATCCATGGATAGTATATAGTGGACAGGTAGGTAGGCAGGTAAGTAGGGAAGTATGTAGGTAGGTAGGTAGGTAGGTAGGTAGGTAGATAGATAGATGAGAAGTCCCAGCTCTTCCATATAGCAGAAAGCTGACTGATAAATCAGGAGTTGGAAAATCACCATTTTGTAATTATCACACTGAAGATTGGTTTGAGCAAGAATCACCAATGAATGGCAAATCTAGCGGGAAAAGTTTGAGAAGGATTAGGATATTTGCATGGTTTTCCAAATGTCTCCCCACCGACTGCTCATTATTGCAATGGGAAAAATAATAACTATACAGCGGATAAGAACAAACCATTGGGAAACGAAAATTAAGATCACTGGTAAGGGGGCAAGAGACATAACCTGCCTTGATATATTATTTCCTGAGAAGGGCACAGTATCACTTACATAGTATTCTGGCTGGGGATAAAATAAACAGAAAAAAAGATTTTATTTATTTATTTGAAAAAGAGAGAGAGAGAGAAGCAGGTTCCCTGCTGAGCAGGGAACCCAATGTGGGGCTCGATCCCAGGACCCTAGGATCAGGACCTGAGCTGAAGGCAGAGGCTTAACCAGCTGAGCCACCCAGGTGCCCCTAATAAACAGAATCTTATGAGAAAATAGTAGACTAGCCCAAATTGAGGAACTCTTGAAAATAACTGACCTGTATTCTTTAAAAGTATTTATGTCATTAAAGATAAAGAAAGACTGACAAATTGCTCCAGATTAATGGAGACTAAAGACTAAATAAGAACTAAATGCAGTATGTTATGCTGGACTGGATCCTGGACTCTTTGAAGAGAGAAAAAGTGTAAAGGACATACCTGGTGAAATTGGGATAAGGATGCTTGATTAGATAAAAGTGTTATATCAGTGTTAAATATTTTGAATTTAATAGCTGTACTGAACTTATGTAAGGGAATAAAAATCAAAACTCATGTTCTTAAGAGATGCACATGTAATGCTGAGGAGTTAAACGGTTTGATGTATCATGATGTATGCAACCCATACTTCAATATATATTTCCAAAGAGCAAGAGGTTGATCGCGCAAATGTGCCAAAATGTTAACAACTGGTGAATCTGGATAAAGGATATTTTGGAGTTCACTTGTAACTTTCTTATGAGTTTGAAATTGTTTTAAAGTCAGAAAAATAAAAAACAATAGAGGATAGTAGATCAAAGGTCAGAATGAAGGTAGGAAATGAAAACCCTGCTAAAGCCCCGGCTCTGAATTATAGATAAAAATCTGGAATGAAACTATTTTTGTTCAGGTTGGCAGAGGTTATGATTATAATCATTTTTCATATATTCAACATATACTGGAAGAACAAAACTTCAATGAATGTAAGTGGTTATATCAGGTTCTTTGGCTTGTTGGGGAAGATGAACATTTAAGAAGTAGTGAAAAATTGAAAATTGGTTTTGATATTAATGCAATTAAGGTGTATCCTTAGATAGAATTCAATGGTGCAAATGCATTATTAGAATACAACCACTTTAGGCAGGCATTTTTGGTATTTGTTTAAACATGATCTGTGCCATATGTCCCAACACACTGTATCTATAGGCAGTGCCCAAACACAGCAGCTGATTCCCTTTCTTCTGGACAAATGGAGTAGTTTTCTTAGCCCAGGAAAATGCTTACGAACTCAACATTCATTGAATTCTCTTTCCTCAGGACTCCTTCCCCCACCTCCTCACACACTCCTGCCAATCCTGATATCCTTTTACCCTTAGCAGAATCTTACTTCACTTTAGCAATTTGCACATTTGTAAAATTGGACACCTGGGGTTTTAGTTTTCAAAGCATTACTCAACGGGTGTGTCCCAGCTTCTTGGCTTCTTTGACTATGTGTGCACATCTAGAGTGTGCATGCTTATGCACATGCCTGGCAGTTTGCTCCTTGATAAACTGGCCCTCTAGTACTCTCTTGGAATTAAATTGAGTTCTTGATGTATGGCTACAAATGTATTGACTGTAGTCATGTTTGAGAGGCCAAACTCTCAGAAGGAAGCAACCATGTCTGTTGATTTGCTAGGTGTCATATAGGACTGTTTAATAGGTATTTCATGATGACCAAGGATTCTTTTGGACAGTTTTATGGCTCTGATATCCACTTATACTTAACAAGTATGACCTAAATTATTAACTTTTTGCTTGATGGCAGAAAACAAATTCTAACAAAGGATAGCAAAAGATTAAAATAGAGATGCACATGTCAAATTGAGTAAAGGGGCATGATATATTATGATGTATGCAAACTATTCCTCAATATTTATTTGGAAAGAGCAAGAGATTGATGATGCAAATGTGGCAGAATGTTAACAACTGGTCAATCTGGATAAAGGATATTTTGGAGTTATTTCCCCACCAAGAGAATCAAGGCCTCCTTGCAGTCCGATAAGTGGCCAAATATTTATTACTTCAATTTGAATTAATTTTTTCTTGCTGAGATTGAACACCTATCTGCTCATATATTTTGGTTGTTTATTCTCTTGTGAATAGCTTATTTTTTGACATTTTTTCTATTGGGTTGATCTTTACCTTTTTAATTTGTAAGAATATCTAAATATTAAGGATATTAACTGTATATCTGCTATACATATTGCAAATATTCTTCCCTTCTTTTCATATGCTGTTTAGCTTTATTTATAGTGTTTTGCACAGAGAAGTTTTATATTGCTGTGTAGTTAAATCAGTTCATATTCACACTTATGGTTTCTGGCCTTATTACTGTACTTAAAAAGTCCTCCTTGTCCTCAAATTGCATATATATTCTCCAAATGTTCTCCTGAACTTTTTATAGCTGTATTTTACTGTGAAGTTTCTAATTTACATGCAATTTTAATTTATGCATGATGTGAAGTAGACAGCAGATATAATCCAAAATTTTGGTGAATTAATTTTTTGGTGAATTAAAATTAACTTAGTTTTGTAAATTTAATATTTCTTGTAACTTTACAATGGAAGGATCAGACTATGTTTAAAATATATTTATAATGAAAAATTTAAATAATTATTTTGTTCTCAAGGGGAGAAATTATAGAGATTTTATTTATTTATTTATTTATTTGAGAGAGAGAGAGAGAGAGAGAGAGAGAGCATGAACAGTGGAGAGGGGCAGAGGGAGAGGGAGAAGCAGACTCCTCACCGAGCAGGGAAACTGCCCTGTGGGGCTGGATCCCAGGACCCTGGAGATCATGACCTGAGCAGAAGGCAGACGCTTAACCAACTAAGCCAGCCAGGTGCCCCGGAATTTTGTTTTTCTATCTTGATATTTTCATGTAAGGAGGTATTACCATGAGCCCTTTGGGTATTTTTTTTTTCTTTTTCTCTCCTTCTCCAAGCCTCTTTTTCAAAGGGGGGCTGCTAATGTGAAAGTCAAGTGTCAACTGGGTCCTAGTTGCAGGCAGCAGCCTCACACACCTGAGCCAGCTCCCACCTCCTGCACTGCCTGCCTCATGGATGGGTCAGGACCAGATGTTTTCCAGGGTGTCTGGTTTTGTGTGATGTGCACATCTAGGGTAGGAAGGAGACAGGCCTACTTATCTGCCCTGTGCTCCCAGGGTGGCTGTCAAGGCAGTTTGCAGTCCTCCATTCTCTTAGTCTCTTTGTCCATCTAGCTCTTCATCCCAATGGCTCCCAAGGAAGAAGAGAGGACGCGTGAAGCCTCATTTTGGTCTAAGCCCAAACCATATTTGCTAATCCATCTTCACCAAGGTGTCCTGTAGGCTGAGATTTACTGTGCCTCCAATAATAGGCCTGTCACTGTTATCTTCATGTATGTAGCCATGGTTTGTGTTTATGGGCTATTGGAGCAAAATCTAGAAGGGGAGTAGAATGGGAGTAGAGGGAGAGTAAATTGTTGGTACCCCCAGCTTTTCATACATTCTCCTAGAAGCATTCATGGGTGACATCCAGCAAATATTTATAGGGTGTCCACCATGGGTAAAACACTTTGGAGTGGACAAAGCCCTCTAATAGTTCACAATCTAAGTATGCATAAGTGCCTGTGGGGTTGAGCATGCTTGACTCTATATGTATGTTCAAACCTGCACTCAACTAATTACAATGCAATGTGGTAAGTAGTAGAAGAAATGTTAGCAAAGAGCAAATATTAGCACAGAGAAGGGGGCATTTGACTCCTCCACTTCTTAGTTTATGCCAGACTTCCATTTTCAGTAGGAGACTTGACAAGTGTGCTTGACTACCTGTTGTAGACGAGTTGGCTTTCCATGATTCCTTATAAAATGCTGTGATTTATTCCTTTCAGGAGATGAACAACGAACTGTAATTGGCAATTCACTGCCAATCACAGCACATACTATCTTTGAGTCAAAAGACACTTTACCAGCCATCTGGTACAGCCCTCTTAATTCAGAGAAGGAAACCAGCACCCAGAAGGATGAGTATTTTGTACAAAGTCAGAGCCATTCTTGGTCCCCAGGTTTCCTCATGTTAGTGCAGCTGAATTACTTAGGCTTCGAACAGAATTCGGTTAAGAGTTGCTGGACTAGGGGGCACCTACGTGGCACAGTCAGTTGAGCATCCGACTCTTGGTTTCAGCTCAGGTTGTGATCTCAGGGTGGTGAGATCCAGCCCTGAATTGGGCCCCGCGCTTGGCGAGGAGTTTGTTGAGACTCTCTTTCCCTCTGTCCCTGTGTGCTTTCTGTCTCTAAAATAAATAAATGAATCTTAAAACAAAACAAAACAAAACAAAAAAAGAGTTGCTGGACTGAATGCCCAATAGAATTTGACTCAACACAATCAGTATAAAACAAATGCATGCAATCCAAGGGATTTCAGGTGAGATACATTCCCTTGAGCAATCAACTGGACATTCTTGGCAGGAGGTAGTAAATGTGATTGGGGAAATATCTGTGAATACCATTCTTTCTGTGCTCCAGAAATGTCACCCTTCTCAGGAATGTGATTAACTGGGTGTTTAGAAACAAACAAACAAAAAAACCATGTGAAATAGACTGCTAAGATACCGAAAATTTTCCTCTATTCACTTTAAAACAAATAGCATGTTTACAGCAGATTAAGTAAAAGGCATACTATTGGGTTTTGGTGAACTTGGTGTTCTCTCTTGATCTGTTTCTTGATTTTATCAGTAACTTCTGGGGTGAATGTTAAGTACAGAGTCAGTAAGTGTGAACTGCTCCAAGCAGTGTGTCATGCTGGAAAAAGGAACAGAGCCATTAAATAAAGTTCTGGTTTAAAATAGATTAAGTCTAGCAAAGATCAATTTATTTAAATATTAAGTGAGTCCAAGCACCAAATTCACTCCTGTGCCCTCTGACTTTGCTCTCAGTTGGCCTCCTCCTTGTCCCCATCCAAGAACAGCATGGACAGCTGTGGTAGAAAACAGGGTGTGTCTCTGGCTATGGGGCTCAAATGCCACACACTAGATTCTCTCTCATCATGGCATTTGAGGTTGAGATCCACACACTGGCTTTGTTCCCTAGGCAGCTGGGAGGTTGTATGGGGTCACCGGGCTTCTCACATGGGTGCTCGGCTTCACCTTCCCAGTGGCTTCATTTCCTCCTAGGGTAGAAGTGATGCATCTCCATTCCCCGTTAGGATTCCTCAGAATTTTCCAAATGATGAGGTGGGGTTTTACCTAGAGTTGATGCCATATTTGGGGGATGACTTCTGTGGGGGACAGGCACTTTACGTAACTATCACCTTCACAGAGGATTTTTCTGTTGTTGGGTTTTGGGAAACTATTTGTCTGTGGGTAGATTTTTGACTCTCCATATTTGCATGTGTGTGTATTCATACACACACAAATGCATGCACGCATACTGCAAGATGTTTTCCTCTGCTTCTTTTTTACTTTTCACCTGCTAGTCATTCATTTCTTCACTTGACAAAGAGACACTGAGTGTCTGCTCTGTGCCAGGCACTGTCTCCATTGACAAGATGTGTGTTTGGTCATGTGACTTAGCAATCTGGTAGGAGTACTTTGGGGTAGTTCCATTTAGATAATTAACTTCAAATAAAAATAAGCCAGTCATCCATATGAAAAGATGCTCAACTTCATTCACCATCAGAAAAATACACATCAAAACTACAATGAGATACCATCTCAAACCTGTCAGGATGGCTAAAATCAACAACACAAGAAACAACAGGTGTTGGTGAGGATGTGGAGAAAGGGGAACCTTCTTGCACTGCTGGTGGGAATGCAGACTGGTGCAGTCACTATGGAAAATAGTATGGAGTTTCCTTAAAAAGTTAAAACTAGAACTACCCTATGATCCAGCAATTGCACTACTAGGTATTTACCCAAAGAATATAAAAATACTAATTCAAAGGGATACACGCACCCCAATGTTTATAGCAGCATTATCTACTGCAGCCAAATTGTCCATCAACTAATGAATAAAGATGTGGTATATATGGGTATATATGTATGTATATGTACATATGCATGTGTATATATGTGTAGATATGCATATGTATATATATAAGATATATATTACTCAGCCATAAAATACCATACGTGGTAGATATGTGTATATATGTATATGTGTGTATATATATATTATATATACAACAAAATATTACTCAGCCATAAAAAAGAATGAAATCTTGCCATTTGCAATGATGTGGATAGAGCTAGAGAGTATAATGCTAAGTCAAACAAGTCGGAGGAAGACAAATACCATATGATTTCACTCATGTGGAATTTTGTTTTAGATTTTATTTATTTTGAGAGAGCGAGAGAGAGAAAGCGAGAGGGAGCACAGGGGAGCGGGAGAAGAGCAAAGGAAGAGGAAGAGAATGTGTAGCAGATTCCACACTGGTCACAGAGCTCAAAGCGGGGCTCAATCTCAGGACCCTGAGATCATGAACTTAGTCGAAACCAAGAGCCAGACACTTAACTAAATGAGCCACCCAGGCACCCCTCACTTATGTGGAATTTAAGAAACAAAACAAATGAGCATAGGGAAAAGAGAGAAAGGCAAATCAAGAAACAGACTCTTAACTACAGAGAACAAACTGATGGCTACCAGAGGGGAGGTGGGTGAGGGATGGCTTAAACAGGTGATGGGGATTAAGGAGGGCATTTATGATGAGCACTGGGTGTTGTATATAAGTGTTGAATCACTAAATTGTACATCTGAAACTAATATTACACTGTATGTTGACTAAGTGGAATTTAAATAAAAACTTAAAAAAAACAACAACAACAAAAAAAACCAGGGGGCGCCTGGGTGGCTCAGATGGTTGGGCACCTGCCTTCAGCTCAGGTCATGATCTCCAGGTCCTGGGATTGAGCCCCACATCAGGATCCCGGCTCAGCGGGGAGCCTGCTTTTCCCCCTCCCTCTGCCTGCAGCTCCCCCTGCTTGTGTTCTGTCTCTCTCTCTCAAATGAATAAATAAAATCTTAAAAAAAAAAAAAAAAGCCAGACACCAAGGAATAATAATTTTAGAGAGTCATAAAGGAAATGGGAAATTTATAATATCCAGGTACTATTCCCAGCATCAACTTTCTTAGTTATGTGATGAGTTAATTAATGTAGTTGATCTTTTCCTCAGAGTGAAGGAGTTTTTTGGTTTCAGAAGTAGAACATGATTTCTGTGGTGCTGCAAGACTGATTCAAACTACACCAATCCTTTCAGATAAATGCCAAGCCTATTATATTTTTCAAATCCAGAAGACCTTGTAATTTCATAGATAAATTATCATTGATACATTAAAAAATGATTTCTAACTTTTAATTTGATTCTATGCTTTTGGTATACCTCTCTGTACATGTGGGAGATTAAAAAAATTATGGTTTTCCCCATAAATGTAAAAGTCTTCAATTTACAGCCACAATTTCTGCCTTTGTCTTTTAATCCCTGGGCCAATATAATCCAGATTTGACTACCTTCTTGGGGGCTATATTTTCTACTCTAGGCACTGATTTTTTCTCCAAGAATGGTGAATCATGAGACAAATTGTTCTTGTTGAAGACTCAGATGTGGATAAAGATTATTATGTATCTACTACTTGCTACACATGAAACATTCCATGTGGAAGTTTGTCTTAAAGCTCCATAACTGTATTACATTACTAGTTTAACACTTATTTGAATAGAGAGAGAAATGTTTAACACTATTAAGAAGACAAGCTTGATAGGAAGTGATGGAAAAGTCTCATCTTGAAGAGACACAGTGGTGGGCCAACTCCAAATATTCTCAGAAGGAATTTTAAAGGAAATCCTTTAGTAAATCTGTATATATACATAAAAAATGGACTGAAAAGAAACTAGTTAAGGAAGGCAGAGCTATGAAATTATCATATAAAACAGTACTAAGTGCATGTTTCTACCCACACATGCCTAATTTCAAGAATTATGTCAAGTAAACAATCTACTTAGTAATTGTCAGGGAAAAACTGTCCTGTCGAGGCTTATTATGTTTCTCCTCCTATGTTGGAAACACGTAATATGTTGGATAAAAATTAATTTGCTAGCAATGGGCAAGACAGAGATTTGAAATGTTAAACCAAGCATCCTTTGGAGAATCATTTTATCTTATGTCCCAGTTTCTAAATAGGATATATTGTTTTGGACTCCTGAATGTTCTTGACACGAACTACTGAGGCTGATGCAGAATCCTTACCTGTGAGGTCTTGAATTCCAGATGGAATTTTGAGTAAAGTATGGCTCTGTCGGAGGCAAGGAAACATTCTAAGGGAATTACATTCTAAATGTAATTTTCCTTTTAATAAACAAGGCAGTCCAAAGGACAGCACTATCACAGGCAGCACACCTGAGGGCAAGGTTTTAGGTTATAAGAGCACTGAACATAATGCTCTTCATCTGAAGGCCAGTGGGTATCTTACTAAGTCTCCTTTGAAACAACAACTTCAGGCCTTGTAGATTGGGACTGGCTGGGATTGCAGAAGGATCGACATCCCTTTGGCTACAGATTTATTACATCAACCTTGGAAGAGGAAAAGAAAAAACAAAAAGAAATGGCTAGTTCAAAGCCCAAATTCCTATTTTATGGATATAAGCTGTCCAGGTTCCTATAAGAGTACCACCGTTTTCAGCCATGCTGAGATGGTGGTTCTTTGTGTAGCCTGTTCAACAGCGTTGTCCAGCCAATAGGAGGAAAGGCCAGACTCACAGGAGGGTATTCATTTAGAAGAAGGCAGCACTAATGATCCACACCACCTCTTGAATTTGTGTTCTGTCGCAAAAAACCTTAACAGTTCAGTAATTCAATTACTCTACCAAGATAATGTAATTTAATTTTGTAAGGTATACAACAGTGATCTCCTATTTTGGTGTCAGTTTTTCAATAAAGTTTTGGTTATGGGCAATAAATAAATACAATAAAATTACAACTTTAAAAACCAAATCTTAACTTAAAAATGAGGGAAAACCCATAATCTTACTGCCTAGTCAAATAAATTATTATCAGTTTTTCTGTGTCTCTTATCTGTTCTACAAAAATAAATACTAAAATTGTAGGACAGATAAGAGTTTGTATATTTTTCTATTAATATTGTGGTAAACATGTCCCTTTTAATGAGTATGTCATATTCTCATAATAATTTCTTAACTATTTGTTATTGTAAATGAAAACTCTAATTTTTGCTACCATGAATAACATTACAATACCTTTTTGTATGATTATAACTTCTTTTTTTAGTAGAGAGAATATTCCTTTAGCGAGAAATTGCCAAGAGTGAGATTACATGGTCAACGCCTATGAATATTTTTATGGCTCCGAAATGTGTTGCCAAATTGCTTGCTAAAAGGGTTGTACCAAATGCAAGTTGACTTTTAAAGGTCAGACTTATTTTGATACAAGATCAACATATGTGCTATATTAAACTAACCATTTATCAACTGGTGAGAAACAAAATATATCATTTCCTAGTACATAGAATAAGAATATAATCCAGGAATCATGCCAAAGTCTGCCATATTGTGAACGGGCCAGGCAATCACAAACCTCAGTTCTGTTCATTTTGGTCACAATTCTAAAGTGGATCCCTTCTGGAAGTTACATTTTGGACAAGCTGTGGCCTGATGCCCAGAGAAGATAATTTCAATGCTTCTTTTTGCCTCAGCACACAGCAGGAGGACCGAGGTCGTAGTTTTACTTGTATATATGCACAGTGACCTCAATTTTATTTTGTAATCTCCTTCATTTGAGAGGATTAAGAATGAAGATTACAGCTAATTCCCAAACTCCCCGGAAACAAGGTAATTTTCCTTTTAAGAAATCAGGGAGTCAGATTCTGATGCATAGTTTAAAAATACACAGGCACAAGCAGTTCTATCTGTACAATGCCATAGTTGTATAATTTTGTTATTCTTGGTTTAGCTGATACATTTAATGAAAGGGCTAAAATGAATACATGAATGCATCCAGGGAAACTGGAGCCACAGGTGACCTATGAGAGAATGAATCCTTTCTATGACATAGATTTAACTCAGGTGAATGATCACAGGATCTGAGATTCAGTGTTTTAACAACCGCCCCAGGATGTCTTGGTCTCAGTAGAAGTGGCTCAATCCCTTCCTCTCTTCTTTCTCTAATATACATAAAGTCTTTGTGTAGAGTTTGGAATAACACCATTTATCTGTTATTCTACAAACACTCATATTCATTCTTCGGTTGTTTTCTTACATTCTCATTTGACTTCCCTGTCTTGCGTACTGAATTAAACTTCCTTGATAATCAGGATATCTGTTTATTTAATGTAATGGCTGCCTCTTTTTTCTTATTGTCTCCAGGCACATCTTTATGGATCACTGAAAAAAACAACTTCGTTTCCCAAACAACACAACCAGCAGCCAGAGGGACCTTATCAGGTGGAATTCTCAATGCAGGGGAGACATCAAGAAGTTGGCAAGGATATGGTAACCCATATTTTCCTGTTGGTGCCCTGGCACAGGGGATGGGGGAGATGAGCGCCCATCTTAACATTTTTAGCAAAATAAAAGAAGCCCTAGAAACTAGAGGTTTAGGCAAAAGTTCTAGAGTCAGACAGACTTGTGGTGTATGTCTCTCAATCACTTCATAGCGTCTCCATTACTCAATAGCTCTGAGACTTTGGGCAAGATCCTGAACTTCTCCAACCTCAGATTTACCTTCCATAAAATGGAGTTAGTATCTACTTTTCATAGGGCCAGGTAGAGGTTTTCTTTTCCAGTCTTTTTCCTGATGGTGGCTCCTGACTGATGGCAAGCAAAGGTAGCTGATAGCTGAGAAAAAAAACATGACTTTGTATCTTATTTTTAATTTTACTTCTGGTATTGTGGGTAAAACATTAGGCTTTGGACTCATTGAAAAAACTCCTTATATAATGAATTATTTAGTGAGGTAGTAGGATACAAAGTCCCTGTATAAAACTCAATTTTATTTCTATAAAAGAGCCACAAATAAGTAGAAAATAAAATTGAAAAACTATTCATTTACAGAAACATTCAAAAACATAAAATACAAATAAATCTAACAAAAGATACGTAAAGTTCTACACTGAAAAGTGAAAAACATTGATGAAATTAAAGAAAACTTAAAATAAATGGAGAAATATATAATGTTCATAGATTGGAAGACTTAGTATTATTAAGATGTCAGTTCTTCCCAAATTGAACTATATATTCAGTGAATATATATGTGGAGAAAAATAAACTTCTACTCCAACCTCACATAATACACAAAAATTAACAAAGATGAATCACAAACCCCAACATAAATGCTAAAACTCTAAAAGTGCCTAGAAAAAAAACCAGGAGAATATACTGAGCCTGGAATAGGTGACAACTTATTAGAGAGAACACATACAAAAAAATGTAAGCATAAAGAAAAAATTTATTTCTTTTTAAGAAAGAATTAGGGAATTAAATCATCAGAATTAAAATCTTTTGCTCATCAATGAAAACTATTAAGAAAATGAATGGACAAGCCACGGACTGGGAGAAAATATTTGTAATACACAGATATGAATTTATATCCAGAATATATACAAAGAACTATAAATCAATAAAACAAAAAAATGAAAAAACCCAATAAAGAAATGGGCAAAAGATATGAATACACATCTCACAAAACAGGCATGATCAATTAACATATGAAAAATGGTCAACACTATTATTCATCAGGGAAAGGTATATTAAAATTGCAATGTAATATTAAGTCATGCTTATTAAAATATTTAAAATTTAAAAGATGGATAATACCAGATTTAGGTGAGGATGTGAGACAACCAGAACTGACATGCATTACATGCATTTTATACACTGGTGAGTGTATAAAATGGAGCAGCCCCTTCAGAAAAATGTTTGGCAGCTTCTTATGAAGTTAAACATATACTTAACCTATGAACCAGCAATTAGGTGTTAACAGAACAGAAATAAAAACATTCATTGAACGAAACCTAAAAACAATTCAAATGTCCATCGACAGGAGAATGGATAAATTATGATACATTCATACTAAAGAATATGCCCTACAATAAAAAAGAAGTACCAATACATGCAAGATGGATGAATGTCAAAAACACATTGAACAAAAGAAGTCAGATACAAAAGCAAACCTACTGTGTGACTGCATTCTTCTCAAGTTCAAGAACAGACAAAACTAACCTATGATAGACATCAGAACCATGGGTGCACCTGTGGATGTGGGTGGGATTGACTGGAGGGAGCACGGGGGACATTTTGGTGGTTTTGGAAACATTTTTCATCCTGGTCATTGTGTTGGTTTAAAGTGTATATACATTTACCAAAACTCATCAGATTTTATACATAAGATCTGTTCTCTTTAAATTTTATTTTAATAAAAATAAAAAATGAATGCATCTCAATTGCAAGTCAGGCTGGGAAAACCAAATGAAAGCAACTTTATTTTGTTTCTCTGGTATTCGAAATTTTAAAAATATACCATTTACTCAAATATTTTCTACCATCTACTTTGTACATCCTTCCAATTTTAAGTGGTAAACTATGATTATTTTCCCCCCAAATAATTTCTATCCTTGGAGGTAGAAGAAAGGAAATAACTATTTCACAGTTTTATAAATATTATAAGAACAAAGAAAGAACTGCAAACTATGGTTTACATTTTCATTAGTTTCCAGCAAGCAGTTTTTTAAATTTTTATTTTAGAGAGAGAGGGAGAGAAAGAGCATGAGCGGGGGGGCGGGGGGGGGGGGGGGGGGGGGGCGGGGGGGGGGGAGGGAAAGGGGGAGAGAGAGAGAACCTCAAGCAGACTCTGCTAAACTCGGAGCCCAATGCGGGGCTCAATCCCACAACCCTGCGATCCCTGAGCCAAAACCAAGAGCGAGAGGTTTAACTGAGCCACCCAGGCGGCCCAAGCAAGTAGTTTATAGCATCTCTAGTACTCCTGTCAGCCTTCTAACAGTCTATACTAAAAAAAAAAAAAATTTTTTTTGAAAAAAGATTTGAGAGGAGAGAGAGAGAGCACGAGCGGGGAGGAGGTGGCGAGGGGCAGAGGGAGAGGGAGAAGCAGATTCCGCGCTGAGCAGGGAGTCCGACTCGGGACTCCATCCCAGGACCCTGGGATCATGACCTGAGCCGAAGGCAGACGCTTGACGCCTGAGCCACCCCGGCGCCCCCAATCTATACTTAATGGAACTATGCTTCCTACAGATTCAGTGGAATTGAAAATCAGGGGAAAGAGTGTATTATGGATGATTAAAAAAAAAAAAGCCAGAGTTCTTTCCCTAAACCTTAACATTTTTAGAGGTTAAAAATAGGGGGGCCTGGGTGGCTTAGTCGGTCAAGCGTCTGCCTTCGGCTCAGGTCATGATCTCAGGGTCCTGGGATGGAGCCCCGAGTCAGGCTCCCTCTCCTCCCCGCTTGTGCTCTCTCGCGCGCACGCTATTTCCTCTCTCTCACTCTCAAATAAGTAAATAAAATCTTAAAAAAAAAAAAACAGACGATAAAAATACCTGAGAGCACGGTGAAGGAAGCATAGTTGGATGAGATCATGGAGAGGACGCGAGGCCGGTTGACCCGCCAGATGGACCAAGCAGCGGGAGGCTCCCACCTCCTCTCCCGGCTTGGAAGGTCCGTTCCGCTCATTGTTCCTGTAGCCGGAGCCATTTCAAGGATGCACCCTTGAGAGAGCAATGTGTTGCTGAGACTATCTGTAGGATATATGCGATTGAACCCCGTTACGGCTTCTGTATAAACTTTTAAGATTCTGGCGAGTGAGTGCAGAGATCCACTTGTCTTGCAACCTCCTATGACGAGCCTCCTAAGTAAGTTCCCTTGCTTATTAAAACTGCCACCTCCCTAGCTTATCCTAAAATGTGTGTAAAAAGCAGGTATTTTATGATAAAATTGTGTAGTGCATGCAATGTGTGGAATTCAGAGGAAAACCCAGAGTCAGTGATTAATAATGACAAAAAATGCAAGTAAATTAGCCATTGTTCAAGGAAAGCAGTGGTGCCATTTCTCTTTTGTGGCTTTTTAGACTTTTGTTGCCCCGAACTTCCATTTTATTGGAAACCCACTTTCTACCTGGTCTTCCTTTTTTTCCTTTCTTGGAGAGAGTGTGGGGAGGGGCAGAGGGAGCAGGAGAGAGCACTTTTAAGCAGACTCTACACCCAGCACAGAGCACCGCCGCCCCCCGGGGTTCGATCCCACAACCTTGAGATCAAGGCCTGAGCCGAAATCGAGAGTCTGATGCTTAACCGATAAGCCACCCAGGTGCCCATTCACCTGGTCTTTCTTGATAGGTTTTTTTCTTTTTCTTTTTCCTATTTTAAACAGTTTCTAAATAAAATTCTCCATTTCGGGAGTAAAACAAAAACCAAAAAGCTTCCACTTACCCATCTGGAGTGGCCTGCCCCTTTCTTGGCCTCTCCCTGCCCTTCCAGTACAGGGTCAGTTTCAGATTTCACCCAAGAAACTCCTCAGGTTGCAAACAAACAGGCAGGCTGAGATTATGTAGATAAATGCAATACAGTCTAAAATGAGCTTTTCTTTTAATTTTAAATTTTGCTGCTGCTTCATAGAATTATAAATTATATATTATAGATTGTTATGTTCTTTTTTATTTGTCCAGTTTCTGGAGTCTTGTTTCTTCCTCTTGGTCAGAGGAACCTTTCTAGGTGACTGGGGTGGACTTAGCTGAAAAATGGAGCATGGTCAAGATTCCTCTTCTACTCTTGTTTATCAAGTGCTTTTTAAAATCTGATTTCATTTGGTAGAAGAAGCATGGCATTACTTAATCTGTGCATTAAGCATAGCATTGCTTAACTGGATAGTGGATAGTGACTCCCCTCCTTTTCTTAAAAAAATAGACCGTTTTTATAAAAGCAGATTTAGACTTACAGAAAAACTATGCAGAAAGTACAGAGAATTCCCATATTCCTCCCTCCCTCCCTTTCCCCTGTTGTTAATACCTTGCATTGGTGTTCTACATTTGTTACAATTGATGAGCCAATATTGATGCATATTGTTATTAACTAAAGTCTATAGTTTAGAGTTCACGCTTGTTGTACATTGTATGGGTTTTGATAAATACATAAATGTATAATGGCATATATCCACCATTATTATATCATACAGAATAGATTTAGTGCCCTAAAAATCTTTTGTTCTCCTCCTATTGATCTCTCCCTACCGCAACCCCTGACCACCACTGATCTTTTTTACTGTCTCCATAGTTTTGCCTTTTCCAGGATGTTATAAAGTTGAATTCATACAGTATGTAGCTTTTCAAGTTGGCTTAACAATATGCACTTATGATTCCTTCAAGTCTTTAATGGCTTGATGGTTCATTTTATTCATGAGTGATATTCTGCTGTATGGATATACCACAGTTTATTTTTCCATTCTTCTCTTTTTTTTTTTTTTTTTAAGATTTTATTTATTTATTTGAGAGAGAGTGAGAGAAAGAGCACAAGAGCGGGGAGCGGGAGAGGGAGAAGCAGACTCCCTGCTGAGCAGGTAGCCCGACGCGGGACTCGATCCCGGGACTCCAGGATCATGACGTGAGCCGAAGGCAGTCGCTTAACCAACTGAGCCACCCAGGCGCCCATTCTTCTCTTGAAGGACATCTTGGTTGCTTCCAACCTTAGGCAATTATGAATAAAGCTGCCATAAATATTTGTGTGTAGGTTTTCTTTGTGGACATAAGTTTTCAGCTCATTTGAGTAAATACTAAGGAGCACAATTGCCCTTCTTTTTCAAGAAAACTTTTACATCTGTTATTTGTATCTTGATAGATTATAATTTGCCTTGTGTAGCTAACTCCTGTGACTGTGTCCCTCCCAATTTCTTTCCCTTAAGACCATTTCAATTTCTCTCACATTTGAATCACAAGAATGCCAGACACATGTCGACAACTTTCTCTTTGAAAAGCAAGAAAATGTTTTCAGACTTGTAGGAACTACCCTGATACACCTGATAGTCATTGACAGAAGCAGCCCATGAAATAGCTTGTATATTGCTTCTGCAGGTGGATGTTAAGTGCTAAAAGTTATTCATATGGAAATACACTGCCTTGTCCCTTCGGGTTCCTGCAGTCATATGCATGTGTGTAGTATAAGTTTTGCTCTTTCTTTTGATGATGGCCCAGCCTGTTTATTCCTATCAAAACCACTGTCAAGAAGGAGACAGTAATGACTTCAGAGTTTATGCCCTCTATAAATGGATGTGATACTGGGGAAATTTCTCAGTCTTTCTGATCTCCAGTGTCCTCATTTGTGAAATGGACCTCATTTGTGAATTGCAAGGTGGTGGGGAAGATTGGAGGTGCTGTGAATAAAGCATCTACTTCCTCTATGCCTGGGAACATAGGCATAGAGGGAACAATCTGTTGATGGTGTGGTAGTGGTGATGATGAACAGCAGCTGGGCATACAACAAATCTGTAACCCAGGAAAATTAGGTGCTTTGTGCCTCAATAGGAAAATTTTATCTGCAGAGTAAGAATGGTGACCAGCACATATAACCATGTCTCCCAATAGCCTACCTTCTTCTATTAATGTCCACTTATGCTTAAAAACATTCACAGCTGTCTCCTTGCCATTAATGCCTAATTCTCTTACTGACCCACCAGTAGGGTTTCCTCCCATCCATCCATGTCCTCTCAGGATCTAAGGATCCAATAAATAAGCATTTATTTTCTTTGTCCATTTCCTGTTCCACGTCCTATGGTCAGCCTGGCTTTCCTCCTCTCCACTCTGATCTGAGATTTCCTGTTTATCACACGAAGCTTCACTGCATGCTCCAGTCCACAGTTTGCTGCAGTTGCCCAGAATAATTGGTGACTGGCCATTCATTAGCTCATACTCATAAACTATTTTTTGTTGTTGTTAATCTGCCTAAGCAAGCTCTTAAACTTAGGGGCCCATGACCTCTATTTCGTGTATAATATCCTATCATATATAGATGTTTAATTAATCAATGAATCAGTTAATTTGACTCAATGCCAGAAACTGAAATGGGTATTTGGCCCATAAAACTGATTTCTTTTTTTTTTTTTTTTTTGCTTTTAAATTTGTTTTTTTAAAGATTTTATTTGAGAGAGAGAGAGAGGGAGAGACAGAGCATGAGATGGGGGGAGGGGCAGAAGGAGAAGCAGACTCCCCGCTGATTTCTGGGCAACTTTAAAATACAGGCGATGTTCATCTGCCCAGGAGAGATTCAGGTTTATCTAGGAGTAAGAATATGGAGTAATAAAATATCGCTGCAAGTCCTTCCTGCATGGGTAGCTCTGGCTTAAGATTTTGCTATCTGGGCAACTCTGGATTTTCTGTGGATTAGCTGAGATTGATCTTTTCCATCAGTCCCCAGTCTTGATGTCCACCATAGCCATGGCTGTCTCCATTATCTCCTAAGGGGCTTATGCTCAACATTAATGACCATATTAGCCCAGGTGACATGTAATTAGGAAAGTGAGCCTTTTTATGACCAAAAATAGTACAAGAGATTCTACATCCAAATAGAATATAGTTGTGGATTACTTCATATCTGTGCTCATGTCATTCCTCCTCCTCTCCACTAATCCAGCCTGATGCTTGACTGTCCTTCTAATTGTTGTCCTAACACTGACTATGCATTTTGCTGAAGGGGAAGCTTAACAAGGTTAGTAACTTAGTGCAGGTTATTGGTAGGACACTCATTCCGAGTCTCAAGTCCAAGTGAGTCCAGAAAGCAATGGAATATTCCATATGTCCCCCCACGTGACTTCTGCTGCCCGCCAGGGTCTGCTTCTCTTGTGAGAAATCAGAGCTGTCTGGCAGAGGCCGGCTAAAATCAGAGAAATCCTGACTTTAGCCGTTTCAGAAAGCAACCCGGTATCTGAGGAATGATGAGGACATAATTAAATTTGACTGAAAGGCTTGGAGTTCTTCCCATTCTCTGCCAGAATGGGTGTTCACTAGTGTGACTGTTGTTTTTGTGACTATCGCTTTATCTACATTTTGACTAGCACTTGGAACACTACCTCTGGGCAACTTAAATGAAAGCTTGTTTTCCAGGATGAAGTAAACTGACAGAAATTTCCATTGTTCTCAAATCTGGTGTAAATGGTTTGCCTGAGCTGGATATTTCTGGGTGCATTCCTGACAAAATAACTGAGACAACTAATGGGTATGTCAAGCTTTTATGTTCTATCCCTGAGAGGTGAAAAGAGAGCCTAAGTTGTCTGGGAAGGAACAGCGGTCAGCTCTGCTAGATTTCCAG
Organism: Phoca vitulina; assembly: GCF_004348235.1. NCBI lineage: Eukaryota > Metazoa > Chordata > Mammalia > Carnivora > Phocidae > Phoca > Phoca vitulina. The sequence continues at coordinate 84,836,455 of NW_022589706.1, forward strand.
TGCTTCCCAGATTTTGCACTGTTAGCTTATTTTTTCCAACGTGGCTCTGTAATAACAACCCACTCCTTTCCTTGCACTCCTGGCCCCTCATGATGTTTTATTATGCTCATGCTGAAAGAAAAGGTGTCTGTGCATACTGTATCTCTTCATTTGGCTTCAGGGATTTCCCTTTGATTTGGAAAGAATAATCTTCCAAATTCCGCTATAAAATATACAGGAGAAAATAAAAAAGATAAAGCTCCAGGAATGTGCACTGGTGTTGACATTTTGTTCTAATATTGCTCACGTGAATGATCAATTACTCCAAGTCTGAATTATCAGGCACTGTTTTTCACTATTGATTTGTACTGCACAGTTTAACTTTGTTTCCATCCTTCCCTGTATTAAAACATAGCCACTCTTCAGCAGGTACCCCCTAGACACCAGGAGCAACTCCACAGCCCCCTAATTGCTCTCTCCCTGGTTCTGCCCAGAATATTTATGGTGAGTCGCCAGTTATCTCCTCCCTGGCAGCCGTCCCCGCTTTCCTGCAGCGAGCAATTGACCACACTCACATTTGCAAACAGAGGCTCACTCAAGTGTCACTAAAGGAGAGAGGAGGTGGAGCCAAAAGGGCTTTGAAAAGGAAAGGAAGTCATTCTACTTTTCAAAAAGAGAAACTGTTTGGGGAGGAATCCTATCTCTGTATTTCTTCTTTCAGCCTCATCAAGGGTCGCGGTCGGAACTTTCCATCACTTTCCCTTTTTCCTCTCTCTAGCCGTGGCCTACACCACTCTGCCTGTTGCCGCAAAAGTCAGCGGCAGAACTCTACAAGTCAGTGGCCGTGAAACTGCGAAATTTGTCATACGGGTGTCAGGTATTTCTTACTGACTTCCCAAGAACTTCGATAAAGAAATCTTTCCCGAGGGTCCCTTTCTGGCTGCAGGCCACTGTCTTGAGTTGAAGGAGGACGAGCTGGAGGACTACAGCAAAAAAGCAGAGTGAAAGATGCCCCAGGGCTGCCCGCCAACCCAGGGGGGACACGCTTGGGGTCCGACGTAACCACTCTGCCCCGGCTATGCTCAAGCAAAGTCAAGTTATTTTCTGTTGAAAGCTCAAGCCCATCAAGATTATGCTGCTCTTCCTAATCATTCTGATGCCGGTAGTTTTTAAATGTAGTTTTGCTAGTCTCTCAGTCCTGGAACAATGGAACTGTCCTGGAGGCTCTCCCCCAGGAAAGAGGAATTCTACTTGTGTGGGTAAGTAATCTCATTAAAAGGAATTCACATCCTCCCAGAAACTGCCTTCATATACCTGTTCATTCCGTTTTGTATACTTGGGCATTTTTTTTCTGATTTGCCTTTGGGTGGGTACATTTGTGTAATTTTTGTTTTCTAATGCATGTATATTTTCTTCCTGGCTGTTAGAGGAAATCTGCTACCGACTATAAAAATTCACGGCTCTCAAACTGTTCTTGCGTGTGTGAGTGAATATGTCTCATGTATAAGTAACTGAACATTTCTTTTCATGCAAACTTCTGTCTTTACTCTGACAGGAGTAACTACTCACTTAGCTGGTCAGCTTTATGTTGGAAGCTGGGGAAACAGGAGTTTTTTGGGAAACTGTTTCTATATAAGCTATAAAGAAAAAATCCTTCTTTCTGATAACTTTGTATAAGAACTCAGAAGTTGCTAAAACACCAGAGGACTATGGGAAGGAAATAGGGAATAAATGTGATTCTATCATTTTGAAAGCTAAGTTTCAAGTTAAACTTCCTCTCCTCTCTCCCCTCTCCTGCTGTTTCTGGAGCTCTGAGGGCAACTTCAGTTTTTGAGTAACAGGTGCATTGAAACTTTGAGCACTGCTAAGAATGACAGTATGCCACACCCCTTCCATATTAAATGGGTTTTTCATCAAGGAGAAATGGGACTTTTACCACATGCAAAGAATCATCTTGTTTAAGGACTTCACCTGAAAAGCATCTCTCTCTCTCTCTCCACCCTCCCGCCTCCTCTTCCCCCTTCCCTTCTTCCCTTCTGTCCCCTCCTCCACTCCTCCTCTCTCCATCTTCCTTTTCTCTCTCTCTCTCCCTCTCTTACTGTTGATTTGGTTTGTTTACTTCTTGGGTGTGTCTCCAACCTGTTGCTCAAACAAGACAGCCATTTCTACTGATTAGAGGGCATAAACTCCCCTGACATACCTTTTCTGTCGTCCTGACCTTCTGAAAAGGGGTATGGATCCCAAAAAGAGGTAGAGGGAGGGAAACACGGTAAAGTTTCCAGAAGAGAAACCTCTGGAAGACAGCACAAAATCATGGGAATAGAGAGAACAATTCTGAGTCAAACTGCTGACTTTGGGCTCCTGCCCTGGCTCTCCCATGAAGGAAGTTCCGAATAAGGAAGTCAGGTGCTCTTGCTCAGAATCTCAGGACTCTGTCTCCAGGCAGTTCTCATTGTAACAAATGAGCAGAACCCTAGGGTACTGGAAGGAAGGACAGAATTCTAGTGACCTCTATGTCTCTGGCACCTAGAACATTTCTGCTTTTATAATATGTACTCTATAAATTCTTCCTAAATGAATGAGAAGTCTCTCCCTGGCCCGCTAATCACATTGTCCTAGAGAATAGCTACGAAAAGGGGGTGACAAAAGACGAAATGACCCCACGAGCTTGTTACTCAGCTGTTGGAGCAGAAGTAAAAGCTTTTGGACAGTTATGTTAAGTGGACTGGAGCCTCTCTGGGGTGGGAGAATTTTCTGAGAGTAGTTGGCAAATGACCAGAGACAGGCTCTGCCATCTGCATGGGATGTGAGGGGAGATGGTAGGAGCCAGTCAAGAAGCAGAACCTGAGAGAGGAAAAAAAAAAAATGACAGAAGTGAACTGCTACACATAGCTTTAGAGTCTCAGGGAACAAACGGATTCCTGCTTGCAAAGGAGCCTCCGCCTTGTGCTTCTCGCTGCCCCTGCTGGTGGCTCAGAGGCGCCTTCACTGAGACTAGTTGCACCAAATAAACCTGAAGCCCAGGCTAGAGACGGTAGGTGAAGTGGGACTGTGTCACAGAGTGAAAGGTTTTAGAAGCAAACACACCTCCTTTCAAATCCATTCTACCTACTTAATACTTGAATAATACTGGAATATTGCTGGGAAATAATAAGACCCCATTTCAGCATTGTTGTGGGGATCACATGAGATAACACATAAAATGCACCTAGCATAGAGGCTTGCAGATGGTGCTCAGTAAATATCCCCTTGGCTCCTCCACGTCTTGGCTAAAACCCTTTGATCAGATCATACCAGACAGTGCCTTATTTGAACAGTGACATGGCACAGACCCCACAGAGTGTAGAATGTCTGGATGCCACTTTGTGACTCTGCCTCTGCTCCCTCGTTCCTTGCAAGTCACGGGTTTAAACCCCCTACTTTACACTCCACGTCTCATGTTAGCTGATAACTGCCTGGGTCACATCCTGGCCCCCCTGCGTTTCAGAGGATAGTATTTCTCCTCTCTAAATAGGTAGAGTGCTATCATTGATTTTTCTCCCAATTAAATTCTACTCGCCTTTTTACTTGCCCTTGGCATTGACCATCTCTGGCCAGCAGGAAGAATGCTTTGTGGTTGGACAAGATTCAGGTTACTTTACGCCAGGTTGTCATTCATGTGACTGCTAGCCAGGTAAACCACTTGATAACACAGAACTGGGTTTTCTTCTCATTTCCTACCACCCCCACCACCCTTCCTTTTTTTTTTTTTTTTTTAAATTGCGTGAGTATTTTATTAGCCTCTATTTGAGCTAGAGTAGGTGAGGGGAGCGCAATAAGGAAAACTGCTTGGCAAGGGGCTTCTGAACTTCCAAGCCTATTTGCCCTGGAGGAGAAAAATGAGCTGAAAAAAGGAACTTTTCCTGTTTGCCATGTGTACCTGTATTATTTATTTGAGCTTTCTTAGTAAATAAAGGGTGAGGAAGAAGTACAAGCTAACCCTGAGACAGCTGACTGCAGGAGGGATCCTGGGGCACTAAGTTAGCCAACCGGGGAGATCACTCAGTAAACAGTGAAATCCCTGATTTCAGCACTGACTACGGCTTGGTCAGCCTCCCAGTCATGCGCAAAGCGGAGTAATTCCAGGATCAGAATCTTGTTTGTTTTTTCAGCCAAGGTTATGCAAAAGTTTGGTTTTTTTTAATCTAACTGCAAAGAAATTATAGAAATGATCTTTTATGCATACCATGGGAGTGAAACCCCCCCCTCAAGTACGCAGTGGTTTGTGGTCTTTGAGGGGTTGTCGAGCTTAGCGGTAAAAAGCTTAAGTTTTGGAGACAGACCTGGGTTCAAATCCCAGTTCTGCTGCTTGTGAATCCTGTCTCATTTTCCTTAGTGCAAAACAGAGATAATTACCCCCTCGGGATTGTTGTTGTCAGGATGATGTTAATGTATTTGTTTTCAATGCTGGCCACACATTACAATCGCCAATGTCTAGGTTACCACCCTGGTCCATCTGGGTCAGAGTCTCTTCTGGGGGTGAAATCCAGGCATCATTTTCTTTGTTATTCTCCTTTGGCAATTCTAACAGGCATAATGGGCAGCCTCGGTTCAGGACCACTAAATTAATACATAAGAAGTGCATAAAACAGAGCCTGGCATATAATTAGCTCTCAATAAGTCTTAACTGCTATTAATATTTTTATTGTTGTTAACATTATTTTTATTGGTGGTAATAGTAGTAGTATTTTATAAATGTGGCTTGGTTTCTTCTACAATAATTGAATTTTTTTTTTTTTTTACACACAGAAAAATGCCACATTGAAAAACTTGAGGATAGTTTTACCACATTAAAAAATGTAGTCAAAATAATTTCAGCATCTATAACTTGTATTTTTGTAATCAGAAGAAATGTTTATTAAAAATACAAAAACATATTAAACTGACTTGAGTCAGTGTTCATGCAGACCTGCAATTCCAATGTTAGCCTTTCTGTGATATCAACTGATAAAAAATTGCACTAAGCACAAATTAAAACTGCTTGCTAGATTTCTTACCAGTAGTAATTTTATTTTAATAACAATAACAAAAACAAGCCACTTGAAAATGATTATTTAAATTTCTTGCATATTTTTTCCTTATATTTGGAACCAGTTTCTCTAAGATTTTTAAAGCGGTTGAGGTCATATAAAAAAATAATAAAATAATTCTTTAAATGAATTTACATTTTTGAACAAGTTGGGGTTGTCCAAATATTTGACATTCAATTTAGAAGTTGGAAGGTGGGAATTCTTTGCCTTTGTTCAGAAGAGAACAGCTAGTTGTTTCCCATTAAAAGTAAATGGACTAGTAATTTGGCTCACATAAATTCAGAATCTTGCTTTACCATCTACAAATTTGCCTTCATGAAAATCCATTTGAGATAATTTCTTGTTTAGTATGAATGGTTGTTTTCTTTTCTTTTTTAAAGATTTTATTTATTTATTTGACAGGGGGGTGTGGGGGAGAGAGAGAAGCAGACTCCCCGCAGAACAGGGAGCCCGATGCGGGGCTCCATCCCAGGACCGTGGGATCATGACCTGAGCCGAAGGCAGACGCTTAACTGACTGAGCCACCAGGCACCCCTCTTTTTTTTTTTTTTTTTTTTTTAACATCAGTAGTCTCCAAACTCCATCCCGTTGAGCAAACAAAATGTGGGCACATGCTCTCAGGATGTGTTTCTTTGTCAGTTCCTTACATGCTATCGATACTACAATGATGAACATTACACAACACATAATATTTCCCATATTTCCTTTCCACACAATAGTGAATCTTCATACAGACTCTAAGTAGTACACATCCTACTTGGGAGAGACTGTTCTAGAGAAGTCATAAAATGATGGAACAAATGCTTTAGCTTCCACCTAAGTATGAAGAGATAAACAAAAGGATTGCTAATTTTTTTTTTTCAAGTAAAGGGGACTGATTCATAGTGAATGACTGTTCTCAGAGTGTATAAGAGAAGAAATAAAAATGTCCTGTGCTTCCATCCTGGGTTAGGGGGGAACCCAGTGTCTCCCTCCTTTATCTTGGAGGGTTCCTGGGCATGGGGACAGTGATGATTAATAATCAATAATTCAGTCCTTGCACTGAATTATTGATCTACTCTGTGCCTCCCTTCCCTCATGTGCTGTCTCTTTCCCACAGTCCATCACCTCACACTGGACACCACCCTGTTATATTTCTCATATATGAACCATGAGGGTACAGATTCTAACTGAAGGCTTTGGGCAAAAACTTCTAGCCACATCCTGATCCAGCACATCAGACACTTAAAATATTTTTCATTCTTGTTCTTAAAAAGTAAGCAATTGTTCTCTGGCAAAGTCTTACCAGCCATCTCTCTTTCTTGGCATTAGCCTTCCACTGCGGTAGCTGGCCCCCCTTTCTCCCTGGGTTGTGTTATCTGTACCTAGCCCTCTTCCCTTAATCTATTAAGGAAATCAATTAAGGCCTTCTTAGTCTATTTCAAATGACCTATGCAGAACATTTTATTTATTTATTTTATTTATATTTCCAGTATAGTTAACATACAGTGTTATATCAGTTTTAGGTCTACCATATAGTGATTCAACAATTCTGTACATTACTTAGTGCTCATCATGATAAGTGTACTCTTAATCCCCATCACCTATTTCACCCATCCCCCCACCACCTCCCCTCTGGTAGCCATAGGTTTGTTCTCTGTAGTTAAGAGTCTGCTTTTTTGTCTCTATTTTTCTTTGTTCATTTGTTTTGAATTCATATAATATTTGTCTTTCTCTGACTGACTTATTTCACTTAGGACTATACTGTCTAGATCCATCCCTGTTGTTGCAAATGGTAAGATTTCATTCTTTTATATGGCTGAGTAATATTCCATAGAATGTGTATATATGTGTGTGTGTGTGTGTGTGTGTGTGTATACACACACACACCCCTTCTTTATCCATTCATCTGTCAATGAACACTTGGGTTGCTTCCTAATTTGGCTATTATAAATAATGCTGCAGTAAACATAGTGGTTCATGTATCCCTTTGAATTAGTGTTTTGTATTCTTTGGGTAAATACCCAGTAGTGGAAATACTGGATCATAGGGTAGTTCTCTTTTTAACCCTTTGAGGAACCTCCATACTGTTTTCCACAGTGGCTGCACCAGTTTGCATTCCCACCAATGGTGCATGAGGGTTCCTTTTTTTCCACATCCTTGCCAACACTTGTTGTTTCTTGTGTTTCTAGTTTTAACCATTTGGACAGGTGTAAGGTGATATCTCCCTGTGGTTTTGATTTGCATTTCTCTGATGATGAGTGATGTTGCACATCTTTTCATGTGTCTGTTGGCCATCTGGATGTCTTCTTTGGAGAAATGTCTGTTCATGTCTTCTGCCCATTTTTATTTGGATTATTTGTGGGTTTTTTTTTAGTGTTGAGTTATGTAATTTCTTTATATATTTTGGATACTAACCCCTTATTGGATATGTCATTTGCAAATATCTTTACCCATTCAGTAGGCTGTCTTTTTGTTTTGTTGATAGTTTCTTTGCTATGCAGAAGCTTTTTCTTTTGATGTAGTCCCAATAATTTATTTTTGCTTTTGTTTCCCTTGCCCCAGGAGACATATGCAAAAAAAATGTTTCTATGGCTGATGTCAGAGAAATTATTGCCTGTGCTCTTTTCTAGGGTTTTTATGGTTTCGGGTCTCACATTTAAGTCTTTGATCCATTTTGAGTTTATTTTTGTTGATGGTGTAAGAAAGTGGCCCAATTTCATTATTTTACATGTAGCTGTCCAGTTTTCCCAGCACCATTTGTTGAAGAGACTGGTTTTTTTTCCCATTGCATGTTCTTGTCTCTTTTGTTGAAGACTGTTGACCATATAACCATGAGTTTATTTCTGGGCTCTCTATTCTGTTCTGTTGATCCATATGTCTGCTTTTGTGCCAGTACCCCACTGTTTTCATTACTAGAGTTTTGTAGTATATCTTGAAATCTGGGATTGTGATACCTCCAGTTTTGTTGTTCTTTTTCAAGATTGCTTTGGCTATTTGGGGTCTTTTGTGGTTCCATACAAATGTTAGGATTATTCTAGTTCTGTGAAAAATGCTGTTGGTATTTTGATAGGGATTTCATTAAATCTGTATATTGCTTTGGGTTTTAACAATATCTGTTCTTCCTATCCATGAGCATGGACCATCTTTCCATTTGTGTCATCTTCAATTTCTTTCATCAATGTTCTATAGTTTTCATAGGACAGGTCTTTTACCTCCTTCATTAAGTTTATTCCTAGGTGTTTTATTCTTTCTGGTATGATTGTAAATGGGATTGTTTTCTTAATTTCCCTTTCTGCTGCTTCATTATTAGTGTATAGAAATGCAATGGATTTCTGTATATTGACTTTATATCTTGTGACCTTTGAATTCACTTATCAGTTCTAGGACATTTTTGGTGGAGTCTTTAAGGTTTTCTGTATAGAGTATCATGTCATCAGCAAATAGTGAAAGTATTACTTCTTCCTTACCAATCTGGATGACTTTTATTTATTTTTTTGCCTGATTGCTGTGATTAGGATTTTTAGTACTCTGTTGAATAAAAATCTTATAACTTCTGTCTTTTTGTGGTGTTGGTTGTTATTTCTCCTCTCTCATTTCTGATTTTGTTTGAATCATCTCCCCCTCTCTCTCTCCTTTTTTTTTAATGAGTCTGGCTAGAGGCTTATCAATTTTGTTGATTTTTTCAAAGAACTATCTCCTGGTTTCATTGATCAGTTCTATTGGTTTTTTTTAGGTCTTTTTTGTTTATTTTTGTTCTAATCTTTATAATTTCCTTCTTCCTGGTTTTGGGTTTTGTTTGTTCTTTTTCTAGCTCCTTTAGGTGTAAGATTAGGTTGTTTGTTTGAAATTTTTCTTGCTTCTTGAGGTAGGTCTGTATTGCTATAATCTTCCCTCTTGGACCAGCTTTAGCTGCATTCCAAAGATTTTTTTTTTTTTTTTAAGATTTTATTTATTTATTTGACAGAGAGAGACACAGTGAGAGAGGGAACACAAGCACGGGGAGTGGGAGAGGGAGAAGCAGGCTTCCCGCAGAGCAGGGAGCGTGATGCAGGGCTTGATCCCAGGACCCTGGGATCACAACCCGAGCTGAAGACAGACGCTTAATGACTGAGCCACCCAGGTGCCCCCCAAAGAATTTTTTAAAAGATTTATTTATTTATTTTGAAAGAGAGGGAGGGAGTGCACATGAGCATGCATGAGCCGGGGGAGGGGCAGAAGGAGAGTGAGAGGGAGAGAATCTCAAGCAGACTCCCTGCTGAGTACAGAGCTGGATATGGGGCTCGGTCTCACAGCCCTGAGATCATGACCTGAACCTAAATTGAGTGAGACACTTAACCAACTGAGCCATCCAGGTTCTCCTTCATCCCAAAGATTTTGGACCATTGTGTTTTTATTTTTATTTGTTCCATGTATTTTTTGATTGCTTTGTTTTGAAATAGGCAGGCTGGATCCAAGAACCCGGAGGGGGTCCCACAGGATCAGCCAAGAGGGTCCTTGGGTATATGCAAGACAGAAATCAAACTTGAGCTAGGAGGGAATGAGAGCAGAGTTTATTGAAGATATAGAGAGAATGCAGGTACAGACAGAGGCTGGGAGATTGCAAAAGGAAAAGAGAGTGTCTCATCTTTGCTTGGGGTCTGGGGTTTTTACTGAGGATTGTGGTCTGGTGTACGTGTCCTTCCAGGCATCCAGGAGCTAGTCAGATCAAGGACAAGAGCTCAGGTGTCTTCCATAAGTCACTTGGAGCCTGGGGGTCTCGGCGTCTAGATGTCTAACCCCGGTGGTCTGGAATATGCACAGGATGGCCTCACCCAGTCATTCTTGCCCAGTCTTCCCTTAGATGTTATCTATTGTGCTGGAAGACTCTAAAGAAATCATTAACTCCTTGTCCCTTACAAGGAAGACATACATTATTTGTACTATGAGGCATGTGTAAAGCGGGGGTACAGGTCCTAGCAAGAATAGAAGCAGGAAAGGGGCAAAAAGCAGATTTTTATGGAGCCCTTTAGTTTTCCTATCTCACTTTGATGCTGGAATGTATTGAAACTTCAGTTGTTTTAGCCGAGTACTAGGCAGAAACTTTTGCTCTCATCACCTCTTGACCTTCCTTCTAAGCCTGGAGTCTGAATTGGTGTGCACGTCTGTTTTTACTTTATGACCTTGATTTTCTGAGTCTCCCAAGCCTGGCTAACCATGCTAATGTCTCTGTGTCTGGGTTTCCCAAGTATTTCCCAGGATACTGAGTACGCTGGAATTTGTGTGAGTGTGAAGGCATTTGAGAGCCAGCAGACCCCTGTGACAGTGACTCATGGTTTACATTGATTTATTTGCAAGCCCCCTCCCAGTGACAGGATAGAAAAAGGCCTCTCAGAGGAAAGCACTACCTTCTTCCCTCCATTCAGAACAGCCTATCAAGGGCTATAGATCAGCTTTGTGTGGGTACCTGGGTTTCATTCATGAGGTGGTTCTTTTTGTGGGTGGATGGTTGCTAGGATACAGATAGTCCGAACAATATCATGGCAGCTGCCTTGTTCTTCAGCACATGGTATGGCAGTTGAGAAATATTTTATTTTATTCATTTCAATACTTTTCTGGTTAAAATTTCAAAAGCTTGAAGAAGGATCTTTCTTCTGTAGATTCCATCCTTGTATAAACAGATCGATGATAGAGGATCAATCAAATTTGACACTATATAGCTGCTGACACCAATCCTGTGTATTATGGGCCCTTCCCTTATGAGGTTTAAAAACAGGCGCAGAGACAGAAGCTACCAGGAATCTTCTGGTGTTTTTCTCCCTCCCTCTGAAGCATACAGTTATTCTGTTTCCTGTAGAATTTTCTTTCTTTTTTTTTTTTTTTTTAAAGATTTTATTTATTCATTTGAGACACAGAGAGAGAGAGAGAGAGAGCGCACGACAGGGAGAGAGGCAGAGGGAGAGGGAGAAGCAAGCTCCCCGCTGAACCAGGAGCCCAATGCGGGGCTCGATCCTAGGACCCTGGGAACATGACCTGAGCTGAAGGCAGACGCTTAACCATCTGAGCCACCCAGGTGCCCCTCCTGTAGAATTTTCAACAGAAAGGAATTTAACCTCTCCTTGGTCTGCAGGGAGACTGCAAAGGTTACTGTCATTAACGTTAATTTGCCCAGTATGTGGAAATGTAAATCTTTTAGATTCAAGCGACATTGTTGAGAATTTTAAAAGCTCTAAGTGGATCCAAAAGTTTATTGTATTTTGGAAAACAAATTTGAAAAAATCAACTGAAAGTTTTATGTCTTGGTTATCCTAATGAATCATGACTAACAATTTCATCTAAGAAGAAAAAAAGGTCCATAAGAAAAATTTTCATCTAAAATTTCATCGTATTTAAAAAGCACCCAACAATGCTCAAGAAAGGATGATAGGTGACTGTCTTTTCTTTTTTTTTTATTATGTTATGTGATTTTATTTATTTATTTCAGAGAGAAAGAGTGAGAGAGAGCATAAGCAGGGGGAGGGGCAGAGGGTGAAGGAGAAGCAGGCCCCCGCTGAACAGGCAGCCCGATGTGGGGCTCGATACCAGGACCTTGGGATCATGACCTGAGCTGAAGGCAGATGCTTAACCGACTGAGCCACCCAGGTGCTCCTACTGTCTTTCAATATTGATATATTATCTTCTGGAAAAGAAAGCCAAAAAGAAGAACACTGTTCATGGATATCCCTCTTTAACATAAACACATCAATGCACATGAAATGACCAGGTTTTATTACATCCAACAGAGAGGATGAAATGTCATTTTGAAACAAAGGACACATTTTAAGCAGAGTGAATTGTGGTTGGTACATTACCCAAGTAGGTTGATCTTGTCACCGGAAAAAGTGGGGCAGTTGCAGACAGGTGGTTCTGGTGTCACCTTGCTTGTTGTCTTATTTTGCATGAAAGTACATGTAATTAGTTGATGAATTTTCTAGACTTCCTCCAGAGGGTCGAGCATGTGTCACGGCAGGCGTGGGCATTGTTTGTTTTAGGTTATTGTTTTATTTCCTTTTGTAGAGCGCATAGTGACACATTATTAATTTGATATTTGAAGTTTAGAGAAGCAGAAAGAAGAAAACATTTTACAGAAAATAGGTGTTAAGGTGAATAGCATTTATTTATGAATTTACCACAAGCTCAGGCTTCTTTACAAAATGCCCCAAACAAGGAAACTATTGAATTCTATAAGACCAGCAGGATAGGAATTGAATTGTTAATGTTAGATTAGAAAGACCTGGAAGATCATTTAGCCCAACCGTCTCCTGTTACTGATGAGAAGTTGAGATCCAGAGAGGTGAAGTAACTCATTGGGATCCTGTAATACTTTGAACTCAGGACTGTGGACTCATAAAATCTACCATGTACATGCCACCTCCTGTGACTGATGTTTGAAAGCCCACCAATGTAATGATTAGTTCTTCCTACCAAAAAGTATTAATAATATTAAGTTGGTTTAGGTTAAGTCTCTTAAATTATCTAGTGGTTTATCTTTAAATCACCTTGAAAGAAGGACTAAGATTTCCTTTTATATAAATTATACCAGCAAATTAATTCAAATCAATTAAACAAATATTTATTCAATATTAGTTATGTGTTTGGATGGACAGTGGTGACATCACTGATCCAAATGCCCAGGATCTCCTGGGGGGACAGTGGGGTTCCCAGCTCAGAGAGCCAGGTGTGGAGCGGGCTGCAGTTTACCTGATGACTTATAGACCATATTAGTTGGATTTACCAAAACTAATTTTGACAAAATCCAACAAGTGGCTTAAAAACCTTCCTGCAAAGGAACTAAAGATTGCAGACAACGCTACTAATTCAAACTCAAGAGAATAATGATGGAAGGACAGAAGGACCCTTCTCTCTTTCCTAGAATAAGCTCTTTCTTGGTTTCATAAGAGACGAAAACAATGTAAGTCTCTTTAGACTTGACAAAAAATAAGAAATAAAAGAGAAAAATTAACAAGAAGACAGCCTGAAAAGTGGATTTATGTTTATTAATGTTAGCGATGAACCACACAACAAGTGTAAAATTTGCCTTGAAATGTTAGCTAATGGTGATATGAAGCCTTCAGGACAAGCATGATATTTTAAAATGAGTATCCAGCAATGTGAAACGACTTTTTCTGATTTTTACAATTGTGTTCAAAGTTTGGGTATATAAGACTATAGTTACTAAGCTTAATGATAAAAAGTTAGAAGTCTCTTGAGATTTCTGACATTACAGCAAAAATAGACAAGCCTCTTACTATTAGTGAAATACGTATTTCCCCTGCTTCCTGCTGTGGTAGAACACAGCTAAAATAATACATGGAAAACCGCATAACAACAGATTAAAATGTGTTCTTTTGTCAGCACTGTTGAAAACTTCACAGAAAGCATTACTGAAATTTTGAAGAAAAAGTATTATAAAAATTACACAGTTGAGTATAAGTAAAGGTGTTTCTAATATATCTTGGCTTATGGTATTTTCCAGAAAGTAATAGTCAACGCTTAAATGACTACTCCATCTCCATTTAAAGATGATGAAACTGTGGGGTGCCTGGGTGGCTCAGTTGGTTAAGCGACTGCCTTCGGCTCAGGTCATGATCCTGGAGTCCCAGGATTGAGTCCCACATCGGGCTCCCTGCTCAGCATGGAGTCTGCTTCTCCCTCTGACCCTCCTCCCTCTCATGCTCTCTGTTTCTCATTCTCTCTCTCGCAAATAAATAAAATCTTAAAAAAAAAAAAAGATGACAAAACTGATACACAGAGAGGTTAGGTAATGAGCTAAAGGGTCGCACAGCTAATAAGTAATAAGTAGTGGAGCCAGGAAATACTCAACAGTGATCTTAGCCACTCTTTGTGCATTTGTCTTTGTTTCAACAATGAAATGCACAAAGAACTAACATTTCTCTGTTTCAACAATGAAATGCACAAAGAACAGATACTTTTTCATTAACCAATAAAGGAAAAATGCATCAGAGAAGAAATTTTCTCCATAGTCAATGACTTCTTTATATATTGACAAATGTATTATGAAAAACAAGTAGCATAAGTGTACCAGCGACAATGGAACCACTGCATTTACTGGCACATCAGCAAAAAAGATTCTTAGGTAAGATCATGGCAGGACCTATAGGACAGTCCTTGGCAGTCTCCCAGGGCAGCAGTATTGTCAAGAAATTGAAACTGGAATTGCACAAAGTGCTATGCGACACCACTGATTGTCTTTACTCCTCTAAAACAAGACTAAACTGGGTTCTTTGTGATACTTTATATTGGATGGGGAGTAACTATGAAACTATTCTTCCCACAGGCTTGCCATAGAGCATCCTGAAGCAAAGCACTTAAGAGGCAGTGTTACATAGTTTTCTTTTTAAAAAAAGGATAAGTTTCAATGTTGTTGTTTTTTTACCTTTTCTGTGATTACAAATAGATGTTACTAGTATGCTACTGAAAAAAATAAAACCATAGAAATTTATCCCTTCAAATTGAAGGTGACGTTCTAACAATGAGGAAGTGACTGCTGATTATAAGAAACTTGTGTATGAAAGAGCAGTTTGAAAACAGGTGTTTGGAAAAATCTCCATTGTTATGTGATTAGGTACCTAATGTCAATATGCCACCTATTAAAAATTCTTATGTCTGCACTCAAAAAAACAAAACAAAACAACAAACCTTGTAAACACATTTCTTGGAACTTTAAAAAACTTCTAAATATTTTTGTTCCTTTTAATTGCTAAAAATATAAAATATGACACTTTCTGGTTAGTTTGCACTTACTGGTTGAAATCTAGGAAGATAGAGATTTGCTAGTCTAATTCAATAAAATTTGTGAGTGATTGATATATTTTGTGATTTTTGTGCATATAGCCAGTGAAGCATTTCTTTCATTTGACATAGATATAATTGTGAATGAAATATGGATGGTTTTTTTTGTCTAGGACAGCTATCAAAGTATCAAAACATTGAACTTTAAGCCAATTTTTAAAATTCTTATGTTACATTCAATCTTTTTAGTAAATGCAAACTAACCAGAAGGTATTGCATAGTCTCAATTTTTCACATGCAGAGGGACTTTTGGGGCTGTGGGATATCCCCAGCTGGAAATGCTCAGCAGAGAGTAGGAAATATAGTAGAAAAATAGTGATTTCTGAGTCTTATCACGTGTGTATTTGTGTGTATGTGTGAACATCTGGAAAAACTTTTCTAATGCTGGTGAGTGTATTTTAGTCTGGTAGCAGCAGTCTTTAAATAAAATTGAGCATAATTTACAGTGACAAGATGAGAGATACTTAAACATGCTTATTTGAGATGAGGGATTACCTACAGCACAGGAACCTTATAACAGGATTCACTGTCCTACAAAACTGCATTTTTATGAGTTTTTAAAAAGTTATACTGAGCTGTGGTATTAACCAGGAGATGGATACATAAATTAATGGAATGGACTAGAAAGTCCAGAAATGGACTTGAGCTAATATGGTCATTTGATCTTTGACAAAGGTGCAAAAGCAATTCAATGGAGAAAGGATAGTCTTTTCAACAAATGATGGTGGATCAGTTAGGTATCTATGAGCAAAATAATGAACCTCAACCTAAACCACATACCTTATGCAAAGATTAACTCAAAATGGATCATAGTTCTAAATTTAAGATGTAAAACTATAAAAATTTTAGAAAAAAGCAAAGGAGAAATTTTTGTCTTGGGGTTAACAGTTCTTAGAAATGACACCAAAAGCGTGATCAACAAAAGAGAAAAAAAGTTGATAAATTATACCTCACCAAAATAAAAACTTCTGCTCTGCCAAAGGCAACCTCAAGAGGATGAAAAGACCTGCTACCTGCTGAAGGAAAACGTCTGCAAATCACGTATCTGACAAAGCACTTGTATCCAAAGTATATTTTTAAAAAACCTTTCACATGCGACAATAAGAAAATAAATAACATAGTTAAAAATGGGCAAAGAATTTTTTAAAATTTTATTTTATTATGTTAGTCACCATACATGACATCATTTGTTTTTAATGTAATGTTCCATGATTCATTGCGTATAACACCCAGTGCTCCATGCAGTACGTGCCCTCCTTAATACCCATCACCAGGCTAACCCATCCCCCTCCCCCCTCCCCTCTAAAACCCTCAGTTTGTTTCTCAGAGTCCATAGTCTCTCATGGTTTGTCTCCCCGTCCGATTTCCCCCCTTCATTTTTCCCTTCCTACTATCTTCTTCTTTTTCTTCTTCTTCTTCTTCTTTTTTTGACATATAATGTATTATTTGTTTCAGAGGTACAGGTCTGTGATTCATCAGTCTTACACAATACACAGTGCTCACCATAGCACACACCCTCCCAATGTCCATCATCCAGCCGCCCCATCCCTCCCACCCCCCACCACTCCAGCAACCCTCAGTTTGTTTCCTGAGATTAAGAGTCTCTTATGCTTTATCTCCCTCTCTGATTTCATCTTGTTTCATTTTTTCCTCCCTTTCCCTATGGTCCTCTGTCTTGTTTCTCAAATTCCTCCTATCAGTGAGATCATATGATACTTGTCTTTCTCTGATTGACTTATTTAGCTTAGCATAATACCCTCTAGTTCCATCCACATCGTCGCAAATGGCAAGATTTTTTTTGATGGCTGCATAATATTCCATTGTATATATATACTACATCTTCTTTATCCATCTGTTGATGGACATCTTGGCTCTTTCCATAGTTTGGTTATTGTGGATGTTGCTGCTATAAACATCGGGGTGCATGTACCCCTTCGGATCACTGCATTTGTATCTTAGGGGTAAATACCCAGTAGTGCAATTGCTGGGTCATAGGGTAGCTCTATTTTTAACTTTTTGAGGAACCTCCATCCTGTTTTCCAGAGTGGCTGCACCAGCTTGCATTCAAAAATGGGCAAAGGATTTAAGCAGATATTTCACCAAAGAGAATATAAGTATGCTAATTAAGTTCATGTAAAGATGCTCAACATTATTAATTGCTATAGACTGAATGTGGCCTATGTTTATGTTTTAATTTCTGGAACTTGTGAATGTTACCTTATATGGCAAAAGGGACTCTGCAAATGTGATTCTGAGATGGGGTGGATATCCTGGACTATTTAGGTGGGTCCTAAATATAGTCATCAGGGTCCTTATAAGAGGGAGGCAAGAACATGAAAGGAGGAAGGAGGCAGTGGAAGTGGAGAGATATTTGAAGAGTCTGCACCACTGGCTTTAAACATGGTGAAGGAGTACATTAGATATAGGGAATACATATATATGGGATGCAATATATTATAAAATTAGAGATGCAGTTATCCAGGTGATGTAATTGTAGGAATCCATTTAAAGGGACCCACTTTTTAAACTCTTTTTAAATTATTATTATATAAGTTTCAGGTGTATAGCTTTATAATTTGACATCTGTATACAATGAAAAGTGATCACCACCACAAGTCTAGTTACCATCCGTCACACATGGTTGACCCCCTTCCCCTCTAGTAATCACTAGTCTGTTCTCTGTGTTTATAAGTTTGTTTTATTTTATCCATCCCTCCCTCCTCCCTCCTTCCCTCTTTCCCTCCCTCCCTCCTTCCTCTCTCTCTCTTTCTCCCTTCCTTCTTTCCTTCCTTCCTTCCTTTCAGATTCCACATAGGAGTAAGATCATATTGTGTTTGCCTTTCTCTGTCTGACTTTTTTGCTTAGCACAATACCCTCTAGGTCCATCTATGCTGTCACAAATGGCAAGACTTTACTTTTTGTGGCTGAGTAATATTCCGTTCTGTATATCTATGTACCATATCTTTATTCATTCATATATTGATGGACACTCCATTTGTTTTCTTGTATTGGCTAGTGTAAATAATGCTACAGTGAACATAGGGGTGTATATATCTTTTGAACTAGTGTTTTTATATTATTTAGATAAATATCCAGAAATGGAATAGCTGGTTCATATAGTAGTTCTAATCTAAATTTTTTGAGGAATCTGCATACTGGTTTTTGTAGTGACTGCACCAATTTACAATCCCAACAGTGTATGAAGTTTCCCTTTTCTTCATATCCTCACCAACACTTGTTACACTTGTTATTCCTTGTCTTTTTGATAATAGCTATTCTGACAGGTGTGAGGGGTTATCTCATGGTTTCGATTTGCATTTCCCTAGTACAATTAGTGACGTTGAGCATATTTTCATGTGTCTGTTGGCCATCTCCTTTGGAGAAATGTCGACTCAGATTCTCTCCCCACTTTTAAATAGGGTTGGATTTTTGTTGTTGAGTTGTAGGAGTTTTCTATTATTTTGCATATTTACATCTTATCAGACACATGGTTTGCAAATATCTTCTCCCATTCAGTAGGTTGCCTTATCAATTGATGATGTTTTCCTGTGCTGTGCAGAAACTTTTATTTAGGGGTGCCTGGGTGGCTCAGTCATTAAGTGCCTGCCTTCGGCTCAGGTCATGATCTCAGGGTCCTGGGATTGAGCTCTGCATCGGGATCCCTGATCCGCGGGAAGCCTTCTTCTACCTCTCCCACTCCCCCTGCTTGTGTTCCCTCTCTCGCTGTCTCTCTATCAAATAAATAAATAAAATCTTAAAAAAAAAGAAGCTTTTATTTGATATAGTCCCATTTGTTTATTTTTGCTTTTGTTACTCTTGCCTTTGGAGTCAGATCCACAAAGACAGCACTTAGACCAATGTCAAAGAGCTTACCTCTTACATTTTCTTCTGGGAATTTCATGGTTTCAGATCTTCCATCCAAGTCTTTAATCTATTTTGAATTAATTTTTGTGTATGGTATAAATAATAGTATAGTTTCATTCTTTTGCATGTGGCTGTAGCAGTTTTCCCAACACCATTTATTAAAGAGACTGTCCTTTCTCCACTGTATGTTCTTGGCTCCTTTGTTAAAGGGACCCACTTTCTAATCAGTTCCTGGAACGTGAATGCAGAGAATCTGGCCTTAGGGTGAACATACCTAGAGTAGTGTTTCCTGAAGTGGGTTTTTTGACACAGTTGAACTATGAGACACTATCCAGGAAGAATTCCTGTTAAATTCAATTTGAGATAAACATTACAGCATGATGTTTAAAAGCTAGACTCTGTGATCAGAAAGACATGACTTTATTATTTACAAATAACATAAATCTGTTATTTATTGGCCATGTAACTATGGCAAGTTAACTGCTCTAAACTTCAGTTTCTTCTTCTGTACAATGAAAATGCTGAGAGCCCCTACCTCCTAGTGTTACACAATTAATTGAAATAATGCATTCAATGCACTAGTGATAACACCCAAGATGTTGGCTATTACTATTCTGGTGATATTTATCACCTACCTTCTTGGAGCATCAAAAATTGTCATGGCACATTAAAGACTGAGAAGTCCTATTGAAAAAAAAAAAAAAAACAATTTTGCAGAACCTTCTAGTCTCAGTTAGTATCCTGAGAACCTGGGAGTAGACCTCTTAAGCCTGACAATGAGAATTGGGCTAAGGATTAGGTAGGAGATATTTTCTGCTTTAGATGATACATGTCTACCACTGCTCTGGGACTAGATAGGCAAACTTCATTCACATATTCCAGAAAGCAAAATTGAACCCCAGAGCTTGTCTTATAGAATTAAGATTTAAATTCACCTCTCTGGCTCCCATTTCTGGATGTATTATTTCTGGGTCACTTGGTGTCTCTCTCACCTGCCTTGAATGTTGACACTAATGAACAAGCTGAGAATACAGATATGATTGCCCCCAAATTAAATGTGTGCCCTTTCAAGTATGGTAATTAAAAGAAAAACAGATGGAGATGGACTTTTAGAGTGAAATAAAACTTTCTGCACTTCTTAAAACCCAAGTCACCACTGAAGTCAGCCCCTTGAGAGGTAGACTTTTATTAGGGGTTTATGGAAGGAGCAGTGAAAGGAGGTGTCAGGCTTTCTTCCATCAGGTCTGTCAGTTTGTTTATTTTTATTTTATTGTTTTTTAAAGATTTTATTTATTAGAGGGAGAGAGCGCATAAGCAGGGGGAGTGGCAGAGGGAGTGGGAGAAGCAGGCTCCCCTCTGAGCAGGGAGCCCGATGTGGGACTTGATCCCGGGACCCTGGGATCATGACCTGAGCTGAAGGCAGACACTTAACCGACTGAGCCACCCAGGTGCCCCAGTTCTGTCAGTTTAAATATATATTCTTTTTCCATGGTGTTGTTGAATCCTGAAGGTCCAGAGCTCCCTTTTCACTGTCTGTCCTGTGAAACTTCAGTCTGTCTCCAGATTTAGAGCAGGGAACCAGTGGTGGGGAGAGCAGGGTGCCATGCTGGCCCGAGAGAAGACGAGGATTTTCTGTTAATCTGGTTGCAGGACCATTTCTGTGTTCTGTAGTTCCTGTGAATCTTTGCCCCCAGGTAGCTGAAGACCTTTGCTTTCTCTTCTCTCTGACCTCTGTGAGGCCACTCCCACCAGTTCAGAGCCGATGTAGAGGTGCCTCTTGTGAAATACTCTGTTTCTGCTGCCCACTTCAATCAAAACCTGCTTGTCCTAACTGACCTCTGAACCAGTTCTTGGAGTCACTAATAAAAGTCTTCAGCGGGCTCCAAACATCCTGGCCTCCTTTCTTATTTCTGCAGATCCCCTGCTAATCCCCCAGGTTGGGAAGTCAGAGGTTCCGATTGATTTCTGTGACCTGTTTGCTGGCTTTGGGTTTGTATTCCTTAGAAATGATGTTTGATTTTCTATGCACTTCCCTCTTGCTGAATGGCACCCAAAATGAACGGCATAGGTTTTGACACAGGAAAGTTTAGCTGTTCAAATATGCACACCCTGCTGACATTCAAATCCATGGATTGTACCACACACTGATATGTGCAGAGTCTCTGACAAGTCTGAAAACCCTAACTGATTATCATTTCCAGTGGTAGTACAGAATGACTATTCCATCAAGCCTAATTCTCAAAGTCTTTCATTTTTAAAAAAATCGTATTACATTTCAGGTCTACAAATAATTACCCAGGCCCTGATTTATACAAAATGATGCCCGCAGTGTAGAAAAAGGAATGAACAGTGGAAGTGGAATTAAAATCAGTTACATGGGGACGTCTGGGGGGCTCAGTCGGTTGGGTGTCTGCCTTCGGCTCAGGTGATGATACCAGAGTTCTGGGATTGACCCCCCACATTGGGCTCCCTGCTCAGCAGGGAGCCTGCTTCTCCCTCTGCCTCTGCCCCTCCACCCCCCACCGCCCCTCCACTTGCGCTCTCTCTCGCTCACTCTCCCTCTCAAATAAATAAATAAACAAATAAATAAAATCTTTAAAAAGATTTTTAAAAATCAGTTACATGGGGACGTCTGGGTGGCTCAGTTGGTTAAGCGACTGCCTTCGACTCAGGTCATGATCCTGGAGTCCCAGGATCGAGTCCCGTATCGGGCTCCCTGCTCAGCAGGGATTTTGCTTCTCCCTCTGACCCTCCTCCTTCTCATGCTCTCTCTTTATCATTCTCTCTCTCTCTCAATAAATAAATAAAAATCTTTAAAAAAAAATCAGTTACATAAGTAAAATGAACATAGTAACGTCTTGACACATGACAACTCAGACCAAGGCAGGGAAAAGGGCAATATTTGACTGCTAATTCCAACTCTGCCACCAACCAGGGGTGGGTCTTTGGGAAACATCACTGAATTTCCTCATCTGAACTAGATCTATGATTTCCAGTTCACCCAGTGTAAGAATCATCTGGAGTGTCTATTCAAAAAACAGATTGCTAGCCCTTGGCCTACCCCTACTGAACTGGAATCTCAAAGGAAGGGATCTGCAAAAGACACACATACTCACAGCACCCCATGTGATTCTTTTGAATAACAATTTTGGGGAACAATGAATTAGGTAATATTTAGGGTCCTTTTCAGTTCCAAGAGGCTATGATAAACCCTGGGTGCCATGATTCACCAGTGAATGGGAAAAATCAGAAGAGAAATTTCATTAGTTAATTCACACTTAGTAATTTAATAAATATTTTCAATTTATTTTTTGAAAAATTACTGAAGTTAACGTTATGGTTCATGTTTTATGGATCTAGGTATTCTTTAGATTTCTCTTTTCTCTTTGATTTATTCGTTGTAATATCTGGCCTGTCTAGTTCATGGTGTTATGTTAAGCATAAATGAGATCAGGATGTGAAAGTTTGTTGCTATCATTATTATTATTATTGCTATTAGTAAAATAACTACTGTAGGATTGACTCTGCTTTTATGAATTTGATGTATCTTCTGGTGTCTTCAGCTTTGTTCCTATGGCTAAAGCCAGACAAATGAGCAAAACACATTTATTTATTTATTCAAAAATTTTGAGTACCTATTATGTACAAAGCATTATGCTATATTCTGTCTAAAATGTTTAGAGTGCCTTTTCTTTCTCCCTTTTTTTTTAAAAAAGCTGGAAACCTCCCATTTAGTAGTACTTTTATTTTTTTTTTTAAGTTTTATTTAATTCTTTTGTAACCTCTACACCCGAGGTGAGGCTCAAACTCATGACCCCGAGTTCAAGATTCACATGATCTTCTGATGGAGTCAGCCAGGTGCCCCCATTTAGTAATACTTTTAAATGAATAAAATGTTTTATTGGTCTTATCATGTATCAGTGCACTAGAAAATTAATAATATGGGTACATTTATTCAGTTTATAGAGAATGCATGATACACATTTCAAAGAAATGACTCCTAGTGATAAATCTACAGTCCCACAGATCAGTAGCTATCAGTTTAGGGTACCTTTTGTATTCATTCCTTTCCTCTAGGACACATTGCTATGGGAGAAATGAGTTACACCAATGCTCTCATCCAGGGGTTCAAACCTGAACAGTGGCACAAACCTATGTAGTGAGACCTTGGTTCTGGGAATCAGCAATGGCAAATTATATTTGCATAGTGCTCCACAATTAATAAAATACTTTCTCATCTAAAATTTTATTTCTGGGATACCTGGGTGGCTCAGTCAGTTAAGCGTCTGCCTTTGGTTCAGGTCATAATCCCAGGGTCCTGGGATCGAGCCCCGCATCGGGCTCCCTGCTCAGCGGGGAGTCTGTTCTCCCTCCCCCTGCTCTTCCCCCTTGCTCATGCTCTCTCTCTCTCAAAATAAATAAATAAATTCTTTAAAAAAATACAATTTTATTTCTTTCCCCATTAATCCTCTAACACAGGCAGGGAGGTCCAGTGAGATGTGTAGGGAAGCTATGGCACCAGGACTAGAAACAAGGCCTCCTGGCTCTCAGTCCAATGCCCTTCCCATTTCTTCAATGATACCTCTGGTTCTACAGCGGGAGTGGCAATAGAAAATGGGCTCTCCTCCATATCTGTGCAGGGGTCTTCTATCGTGAGAAAGATATGGGAAGAGTGATTTGAGCTAATTCTCTTAGATATGTATGCTGGCACCGATTTCAAACTCTCATGATCTTGCACTTCTTCCTTCCTCTTGTATCTATTCCAATATCCTCTAAAGCGGAGTTAATGTCTTCTGACTGTAGAACAGAATCCCTGAATAAGAGGAGGTTAATCCATCATTTCGTTTAATCCTCAGAACAATAAACACATTTACTATGTCACATTAAGGTATTAAAGGCTAATGTGAAAACAGAATAATGTAAACCTAGTGGGGAAGCAAAAATATGTTAGCATTCATCTCCAATGCCCCACTCATCCCAGAGGCTCCAGAGTTATCTAAAGGCACAGTGGAAGGAGCCTTGTCACCCTCAGGCAGAAGAGACCAAGGCAACTAACCTGGCTGTAGGAAATGAAGCTATTCTCTGGCATTCTCTTGAAGCATCAAAGGCAAGCTCTGCAGAGTCAGCCAATGATTTGTGCTGAGGTTTCCAAAGAGAGGTATTGGATTCCCAAGCAGGTGCTGACTACCTGGGAGTCTGAATGGGAAGGTGGCCATCACCTGGAACAGGAGACGATAGGGTTAGAGTTCAGGGCAAGGTCCTGCAGGAATCAAAAATCCAGGGAGGTCCACTACCCAAATCTGGCAAATAAAAATATATGGCAACTAGTTAAATTTGAATTTCAGGTAACAGTGAAATAATTTTTTAGTGTAAGCATGTCCCATGCAATATATATGCAACTCAAAATTGACTAGGCATCCTGTATTTTATGTGGCAATGCTAACAGGGACAAAACACTTCAGAGCTTTCACAGGATGGCATCTCAGTTTTCCCTGCTTCCACTTAAGACCTCTTGTTTTCGGGCGTCTGGGTGGCTCAGTCGGTTGGGTGTCTGCCTTCAGCTCTGGTCATGATCTCCGGGTCCTGGGATCGAGTCCCACATCGGGCTCCCTGCTTAGGGGGGGAGTCTGCTCCTCCCTCTACCCTTCCCCCCTGCTCATGATCTCACTGACTCTCAAATAATTAAAATCTTAAAAAAAAAAAAAAAAAGACCTCTTGTTTTCCCTATTTTCTTCTCTGTCATTACCCCGAGGTTCTGTTCAAAAGGAAGAAGAGGAGGTAGGTTCCATTTCCAAAATGATAATATCTGTAGTATTATTTCCAATTTGCATAATTAAAATTTACATTCATCCAGACCCTACCCACAACAGAGTATAGGAGGTGGTTTCTTTTTTAACATAAAATGGCATTTTACAGGTAAGAGTAGAAAGTGGTTTTCTTTTCAAATAGTTCTTTCTTCCTAACTTGGCAATGTTCATTTCTTACAATCAATTTGTGAAGAAGATGATTTATAAAATTAATGGTGAACATCCACAGGAACTTGTTCTTCATATAACATTCTTTATTTAAAATATAAACCAGGAATTACAAATTAAGCCTACTTGTACTGGTTGTCATGGGGAAATATTTAGTCTAAATCAGATAAAATATTGAAAATATACAGTTTGGTTTCTTTCTTCCCACTCAGGTCCTGCACCCTTCTTAATTTTCTCCCATGGAAGCAGTATCTTTAGGATTGACCTGGAAGGAACTAATCATGAGCAACTGGTGGCAGATGCTGGTGTATCAGTGATCATGGATTTTCATTACAATAAAGGAAGAATTTATTGGGTAGATCTAGAAAGACAACTTTTGCAAAGAGTTTTTCTGAATGGGACAAGGCAAGAGGTAAAGTACATCCCTGAAGTATTTAAGAGATTTTTGTATAGGCTGACAAACATGGTATCATTAATTAGTAATGTACAGATGAACGAAAATTACATTCCAATTCAAATGTTTCAGGCATTTGTAGATATTTGTTTAATTTGCATCTGTGGCATGTTACTGAACAAACCCACTGATATTCAGAAGACCCCAAAAGGAGTCAGGATGTCAATGGAATTTTGAAACTATACATGTTTATTAAGTCAGATCACCATTTTATGGTTAAAACAGATTACTTACATGATTATTTTTGGCTCCAGTGGTTCTCAGCTGAGGACAGTTTTGCCCCTCCAGGGATATTTGGCAAAGTCTGGAAAGATTGTTGGTTTTCACAACTGTGTTGGGAAGGAGAGAGAATGTGCCAATAGCATCTAGTGGGCAGAGGCCAGGGATGCAACTATATCCTAAAATATACAGGATGACCCCCACAACAAAGAATTATCTGACCTTAAATGTCAGTTGTGCTGAGTTTGGGAACCCTGTTTTGTCTAAAATGTCTGTCATAGGTTTTAGCACCTGATATTTAGGAAGAAAATCTTTTTTGATTCTTTTTTTCTTTAAAGATTTTATTTATTTATTTGACACAGAGAGAGAGACAGTGAGAGAGGGAACACAAGCAGGGGGAGTGGGAGAGGGAGAAGCAGGCTTCCCGCTGAGCAGGGAGCCCGATACGGGGCTCGATCCCAGGACTCTGGGATCGTGACCTGAGCTGAAGGCAGACGCTTAATGACTGAGCCACCCGGGTGCCCTTGATTCTTCTTCTTCTTCTTTTTTTTAAGATTTTATTTATTCATTATTCACTTGAGAGAGAGCACAAGCAGAGGGGAGAGCCAGAGGGAGAAGCAGAATCCCCACTGAGCAGGGAGCCAGACGTGGGGCTCAATCCAAGGACCCTGGGATCCTGACCTGAGCCAAAAGCAGATGCCCAACCATCTGAAACACCCCAGGCACCCCACCTTTTTTGATTCTTAAGGTGTTTGCACTCTGGAAGAAAAATAATAAAGCAGGTGTCAGATATAAAGTATTTTGCTTCAAGTACATACAAAAGATCTTTAATCTTTCTCTGTAACTGGTGGAACCTTTAAATGAGTCCCAGAAGGAATGTTCTCTCATTTCCTGAGAGATGGATTACAGAGACTCGTGACTGGAGAAACCTTAAGCATTTATTCCCAGCACAAAGTGCTCACTGTTTTGTTTGTTTTTCTTCAAACCTTTTTCCCTTCAGTTATTCTTAAAAGCTTCAATTAAGTGCTAATTTCTTTTATCGCATCTCTTCTCTGAGACTTAACTAATGTCACCTTTAACAAGGATGGCTACTCATTATTCTCCAGCCACCGGTAGAATAGTTTCAAAAATCTTGAGTCTCAAAATCTGGGAAAAAAGTTAAATACTTGTGAATTTGTGTCAAGTTATTAGGAAAGGATTGACCTGATGCCTAAAATCCACCATTGTATCCTCTTCTTTGAGTTAAAACACAGTTTACAAAAAAAAAAAAAAACCAACACCCGTTAAAATACAATTCACCTGGGTGAGCTAATATATTAATATATTAGCAACTGGTTCAATGGATTGGCTAGATTACTTTGCATGAGGTATAGGAATAGTGCAAGCTGGTGAGACTAATCTCTGCCTCATCCGAGTTCAGTGATGCCCTGTCAGTGGCTAGAAATCAGCTATGCTGGGAATATTTACACCAAATGGTGGGAATATTTACAAACCAAGGAAATCTACAACCACACAAATCAGGGCTTCTCCCTACCTCCCACCCTCCACCCCCCAAGAAGACTGACCGGTTTACCTGCACACGCTGGAATTAGGAGATAAAAGAGGTTTTTGTTTGGTCGTTTTATCATGAGAGAGCAGGAAACACTACACCCAAGAGGCATAAAGAGAAGCTCTGGTCTTTGGGCCATAGGGTCATAGTGTGAGGGCCCTGAAGACTTGTAGAAAAGATGGGGCCTGATGGAAGAGGAGGGGCCAGGAAAGTGGGGCTCTAATGAGAAATTCATTTATTTTAGAGCTCTGTGCACAAAAGTCAAGGGCATCTTGCCAGATTTTGGCAAACCTTAGAATTGGGTTCAGGTGAGAATATGGAAAATTCCATTAGCAAATGGATACACTGTCTTTAAGATAGCATGGAAATTTCACTGTTATTATAGTTGAAATCATTAATACATTATGGTTGATTGCCTAATTTCAAGAAGCATAGGATAATTTTCCATTTAAAGCCCAAAAATACTCATGTGGGAGGGTTAACATTGCTCCATCAAAACAATGGCACCATTTCTGTGACTATTTTATGATTTAAATAGTTTTATGAATGCACAAAAAAATGGCAAGTACTTAAAAGAATAGACTTCTATACATAAAGATAAAAAATGTTGATGTGAATGAAAAAATATTAATATTTTGAAATTTGATTTTACAGAGAGTATGCAACATAGAGAAAAATGTTTCAGGAATGGCAATAAATTGGATAAATGAAGAACTTATTTGGTCAAATCAACAGGAAGGAATCATTACAGTAACAGATATGAAAGGAAACAATTCCCGAGTTCTCTTAAGTGCCTTAAACTATCCTGCAAATGTAGCAATTGATCCAGTAGAAAGGTAACTGCTGTTTTCAGACATTGAAATAGATATCAAAATCTGATGGTAATTCATAGACTTATAATATTTTGAACTCAGAAGGACAAAGGTTGTCTGGATTTGAACCAAGGCAGGCTTCCTTCTACAAATGGTGCTCTTGATTATCATGATTTCCTACTAGAGAAGAATAATTCCTTTTTTAAAACAATTTTTTTTAAAGATTTTATTTATTTGACAGAGAGAGACACAGCGAGAGAGGGAATACAAGCAGGGGGAGTGGCAGAGGGAGAAGCAGGCTTCCGGATGAGCAGAGAGCCTGATGCGGGGCTCGATCCCAGCACCCTGGGATCATGACCTGAGCCGAAGGCAGACGCTTAACGACTGAGCCACCCAGGTGCCCCAAGAAAAATTCCTTTTTTAACTTGAAATCACATGGAATGTCCACAGCAGGGCAATAAATATTTGTTGAATTGGAATTGCATTCAAAATAGTCCAACTCCTCCTGTGCGGACATCCAGGGACTGAAACACAGAGAGTTGGCCATTTAAGTGACTTTACCTTCAATTATGTGTCTATGTAATGTGTTTGCTCTCAGGTTTATATTTTGGTCTTCAGAGGTGGCTGGCAGCCTTCACAGAGCAGATCTCAATGGTGTGGAAGAGAAGATTCTGTTAGAGACGACAGAAAGAATAACAGCTGTGTCATTGGATGTGCTCGATAAACGGCTTTTTTGGATTCAGTACAACAGAGATGGAAGCAATTCTTATATTTGTTCCTGTAATTATGATGGCGGTTCTGTCCATTTTAACAAACATCTTACACAGTAAGTTTTGGTTTTAGTGCAAACTAAAGTAATTGCCATTTGAAGTTTGTCCAGCTGACCTAGTGGAGTGGCTTAGCACAGATTTGGAAGTCTAAAAACTTGATGAGTACATGTCCTAGATTTACCATTTATTGGGCAGGTGGCTTTGGGAAGATTACACGACTTCTCAGTTTGTTTTTTTTTAAGATTTTATTTATTTACTTGAGAGAGAGAGCACAAGTTGTGCGGGAGGAGGGCAGAGAGAGAGGGAGAAGCAGACTTCTCACTGAGCAGGGAACCTGATGTGGGGCTCGATCCCAGGACCCCGAGATCATGACCTGAGCTGAAGGCAGACACTTAACCAGCCGAGCCACCTCAATTTCCTTTAAGGTGGGGATAATAGTAGTAGCTATTTCTTGGGGTTATTGTGAAATGTAAGTAAAATTAAGTAAAGACATGCAAATAAAAATAATTAACAGATTTTTGGCAACTAATAAGTTCTCACTTGTTGGTTATAAGTTATAGCTAATCTTTTGGAATTACTATGTCCTGTATTTGTGAAGCACCTATTTCATTTGATATGCTCTCTTGTCTGTGACTGACTCACCAGCTTGTGGTAAGAGGCCGAAATTAGTCAAGTGTGAAATGGATACAACCAGAATCCACTCTTAGAGTATTCCTATTTTCTTCCCTGTTTTACATTCATCACACTTAAATGCTGATTAGCAAAAGAATAGGACAATGAAGCTGAAGCTAGAAATTATATCCCATTAATTCAGATTATGAATACATAAATAAAATTTTAAACTTAGTATCTGCTTCTAAACCTAAATGAGATACAATTGAAAAGGTAGGTAATTAAAACTCAGTCAATAAATTGAAATGAAGTGAAATGTTAATAAGCCTGGGAAGAAATGTTCTGCCATTCTTTATATATTTTCTATTGTTTTTTAGGCACAATTTGTTTGCAATGTCCCTTTTTGGTGATCGGATCTTCTATTCAATATGGAAAAAGAAGACAATTTGGATAGCTAACAAACACACCGGGAAGGATATGGTTAGAATTAACCTCGACCCATCATTTGTACCAACTGTTGGAATCAAAGTACTGCATCCACTCTTACAGCCCAAGGCAGAGAGTGATGCTTGGGCATGTGGTGAGTCATATTTGACCTTGAATGGAGTCTGGCACTTCGTCCCCACCCGTCCACCTACTCAAGCCATCCTTGGTTTCTCTTACTGCCTCAGCCCCAATTTTCAATCTACCGCCAAATCCTTTCCATTCTACCTCCTAAATACATCTCAAATATCCACTTCTCTCCTCTACTGCTACGACCATAGTCTAACAACCAGCATTTCTTGCCTGGCTTATTGTAGTAGCCCCTCAACTAATCCTTCTGTTTTCCCCTCTTGCTTTTAAATAGTTAATCTGATCCATTAACTCCCCTGCTTAAATCCTTCAAAAGCTTTCCTTTGCATTTGGATCGAAATGTAACATTTTACCAAGCCTATCAATATATGATGAAACTGATCTAACACTCCTCCTCCTCCCCTCACTAGAATCTGACTCAAGTCTTTCCATAGTTGCTCAAACATGCCCTCCCCTTCATGCCTTTGGGCTTTAGCAGTCACTCCTTTCTCGGCCTAGACTTGTCTTCAGTTCTGAGCTTAAGTGTCATGTCCTCAGATTAGCCTTCTCTGGTCATCCAATCAAGAGGAGGTGAAGAGGCCTACCTCTCACCTCCGATTTTTTTTTCAGTACACTCTTCACTGAACTCATCCCAAGATGTAATTACATATTATTTTGCTTTCTTTTTGATATTCTCTCCCACTTGATTATAAATGCTGTGTAGACAGGGACCAATGCCTATTATTTATTTATTTGTTTGTTTATTTATTTATTACTTAAACCTCCCTCTATTCAGTGGTTACTGATGTATTTATAAATGAAGAATTTTAAATAACATTAGTTAAATGAATGGTTTGACTGAATCTAGTCGCAGTCCCAAATTTCTACTTTCAAATGTAGTCTCTGAATTCTTTAGCATATACTTTTTTTTAGGTAGGCTCTTCAATATGGTTTATATACCACACAAATGATGTTGTACTAACATTTTTTATATGTAAAAGGTTAATTTCAAGCAGGCTTTGACATATATTTACTCTTACCCCAATTAGCCAGGAGAGGTTCTGAAGCAGAGATCGAATTCTTTGTTTTCTTTCTATCTGTTGGGTGCCACTAGGGTTTGGTAATAGTGTGGGAAATGGTAGGGACTGTGTGTCCCTGCCACAGTTAGTAGATGAATGTGTTTGTTCCTGCCCTAGACATAGCTCCTGAAGAGAGCTGTGGAGACTGAACAGGACAGGCACGAGATTGCTGAAGGGAGGCTGGAATCTAGGGCAACTGACATTATTATTTCTTATATCCTCAAAGAGTTAACTAATAGAAGGACTTTTTAACTGATTTCTTTAAAAACTTAGGTAGAAACCATAATTTAATTTGTGTAATGACTCTGCTTTCAATGCAAGTGATGAGGAACTTCCAAAGATAAAATAAATTCCAAGAGATGAAATGTTTATTCAGATAAATTATTTTTTTACAAACGGATTTACTTGAATTCAGCTGTGGGTTGGAGCATAACATTAAGTAACAACCTAGTGGCAATGTTATAAGTGAGATGGTTGACCATTATCCATGCAGTAAAGGCAGCGAATCTGATATTCTGCCAGATACCTTCCATGGGAAATTTTGACTCAAGCTGTCTTCACATATGACTCATTGTCCAAGTGGTGGTGACTCACTACAAAAGTAGAACCAACCACAACTATGAATAAGTAATTATTGAGTCTCATTAGTAATAGTTATAGATATGTCCATCACCGTCTCTTACATTTCTGTGTAATCTCTTGCTTTCCAAAGTACTTCCGTGAACATTATCTTATTTGTTTGTCACGGTAACATTGTGACACAGAAAGATCAGCAATTATTGTACTTATTTCATAATTGAGAAATCTGGAGCCTAGAGAAGTAGAGTGTGTTTTCCAAGATTACACAGCTTGTTAATGAGGGATTTTGGAAACAACAATCTTGGTGATGAGTCTGTCAGTTTATTATTCTTTCTACCATAAACACTTGAGCTCTCCAGAATCCTCCACTGTTACTCAGCTTTTTTGATAGGGAGGTCAAATATGATCACTGAAAGCATGAAGTTTAGAAGAGAATCTATAGTGATTCGTTAAAGAGCAGCTTCAACCCATCTGGCAAATCACGGACTTCGGTTGGGAAGCCATGGCCAGCTGCAGAGCTGCAGGAAGACCTGAAATGTAGAAGGCAGGTGGCACTGGACATACTGGTTCCAGTCAGTGACCAAAGAACGTGCTTCACATACACCCCAAGTGCAAAGGACTTTTGATTTCAAAAGCACTGTTACTTTAGCCATCATTAAATAGGTTTGAATTTTTTAGTGTCTGGTAGAGCAGGAACTCTTCAAGTGGGATTTAAGGACTGTGAATCTCTTGATTGTATGGGTTAGATGAAAATATGCAAGTGTCCCTCCCTACGCAGGTGGTATACAGCTGTCATCAGCTTCTCCAAGTGCCTTCACATTTAAGGACATACGACTTCTAGAGGCTGGCTAGTTCCTCCTGGATAGTGGGCTTGCAACCTCAGCT
This sequence comes from Phoca vitulina, assembly GCF_004348235.1. Lineage (NCBI taxonomy): Eukaryota > Metazoa > Chordata > Mammalia > Carnivora > Phocidae > Phoca > Phoca vitulina. The sequence goes on from NW_022589706.1 coordinate 84,868,663, forward strand.
CCTCTGGAGAGGTGGATGGTGGCAGTACTTGGTTTGCAAGGCATTTAGTAGTGAGATTACTTCAATGGGGAGATGGCTGAGAAAAATCATGTAACCTGGTTGGTATTATTTTTCACATAAAATTTAAGTATTTATGCACACAAGAGTCTCAATAGACTTACTTCATGCAAAATGACTAAACTATCATTTATCAAAGCATGTTCTAAAAAACACTGGTTCTGTGGGGTTTAATGGGATTATTTGGGGGCAAAAAAGTTTCAGGGTCAAATGACTTAGATAGGCCAGGTTAAAAAAAATTAAACAGGGTTTCTTTTCCCCAAGTGATTTCTTAGAACCACTCATATGGTTAAGTGCATTGTTAGTCTCTAAGGGCCATACAACCTATGGCATTTCCCTTTAAAAAAAATTTCTTTTAAAGATTTTATTTATTTATTTGAGAGAGAGAGAGAGAGTGAGAGAGAGCATGAGAGGGGAGAGGGTCAGAGGGACAAGCAGACTCCCTGCTGAGCCGGGAGCCCGACATGGGACTGGATCCTGGGACTCACGGATCGTGAGCTGAGCCGAAGGCAGTCGCCTAAGCGACTGAGCCATGCAGGTGCCCCAGCATTTTCCTATTTTATTTTCTATGCAGCAGCCCACTTGACTCCCGAATCTATTATTTCTAGCTCCGACCTCTTTCTTGAGATCTAGACCAATTTAAAAAAAGAGAAACACTGAGGCACAGTGAGAGTTAAGCTGCAGAGAAAATTGATTTAAAACATTGGGGATTTATTCAGAGCATATGAAAGTGAGCAACCCCAGTGAACACTGTCTGACCAAGGGCAAGGGTGGGGTTTACAAAAGCGAAGCCACAAAACCTCACAAGGAAGACTACAGCAGTTTGTCAGTTTAAATAATCCTTGTCTTATCGATTTGGATGGGCTGGTTACAGAGGAGCTGGCTGCCCCTGGTGGCTGAGCCCCAATCCACGCAGCAGAGCCACAGTTTCACCATTGGTCTGGTTTTCTGATACTTCTACCCAGTTTCCTGAGAGTGGTCACTCAGGTCCCTCATCTGAGCCACACCTGCTTGCTGTCTGCACCCAGCAGGCTCAGGGTCCTGCCGTGGCACATGGAAAATTTCCTTATCAAGGCCCATATATTTATCTGCTTTCTGAGCATTTCTGCTTGGATTTCTTGCAAGTGCCTTAGGCACAAAGGAAATAGTTGACCTACCAACTTCCACCTCCCTTCTCCCCAGCTCCAGTGTCCCCATCTGAGTGAGTGGCATCTCACCTCCATCTCCCAAGGCAGAAATCTCGGCGTGAGCCTTTCCTCTTTCTTTCCTCACTTCCACCTCATGAAATGAACCTCCAGCCCCCAACAACTCCCCTGCCTGCAATCGAACCACTAGTGCCCTTTTCCGCAGCAATTCGTCCCTAAGTTCTGCTTAGTCAGCGTCTCTGCCTCCCTTCTCCATGCTGCCAGGAGCATAACCCTTCAGAAATGAGAGCCCAGTCATGCCATTCCTCGGTTAAAACCAATCAACAATTCTGTTGCCCATAATGAAAATCCAGTCTCTTTATTTACCCTGTTCACAGCTGTTCACAGAAGGTTCTCGGCTGCACCTCTCAACATTGTCTGCATTACATTGCATGCTGCAACCCTGCTCAAAGATTTAATTTCCTTCCACAAGACGTGCTTGCTCTGAGCCCCCGTCCCCCCTCCGCCCCGGCCTTTTGGTATGTTCAGAAACATGTTTTCTCCTCTGCACCGGCTCACTCTCTTTGTCCTCCGAGAAGTAGCTCAAACGTTACCTCTTTCAGAAACACCTTCCCTGCCCCACTCACGGTGAGCCTCAGTTAGCTTTTCTCAGAATAACACATTTCCCTCACTTGGCTCCCTTGCTCTTATGAGGACAGGTGGACACCTCCTGGTTGTACTCCCAGTGCCTAGAGGACAATTTATAAATAATAGTTGAAAAAAAAGAAATTGCAAGAAGCCCAGAGATATGTTCAGAGTGTTTTGTATAGCCTATTCCATAACCGAAAATAAAAGATTTGTTCTATTTTATAGAACAAATTAAAAAAATAAACAGTTAAAAAAAAAGAATGAATAAACACCCTTTGTTACTTTCTCCCCTAAATAATATCCTGACGAAAAAGTTTTAAAGAGGTATCATATCTAAGTACGTGTCATCTTCCTTAGATGTTGTAAGAGCCCCCCTTCCCTTGGTCTGACAGATAGTCTGCTCCCTTTGGTATATTATGACTAAATCCCCAATGTTTTAAATCAATTTTCTCAACTAACTCTCACTGTGCCTCAGTGTATTTTTATTTTTTCCTTGAATTGGTCTGGATCTCAAGAAAGAGGTCTGAGCTAAAAATAATAGATTTGGGAGCCACATGGGCTGCTGCATAGGAAACAAAATAAGAAAATGCCACAGGCTGTGTCATCCTTAGAAATAAATCGTCATAATTATTGAGTGTGTAAAGAATGATCTGCTCTGGTGTTACCCATATCATCTCATTTAATTTTCACAACAATCCTATGAACTAGGTGTGATTATTCCTACCATTTTATAGGTTAAAAAGCTGAGTTGTGGAAGGGTCATAATAGCGTGTTCAAGGTCACACTGTGGAGGAATTGGGATGTGAACCCAGGCAGGGTGACACCATGCTTCTTCCTCAACCATGCTAAAGAAATTCAGCAATATTTTATATATTAGCAATAATATCACTATTCTCTCTCATTTCATATCTTAGATTTTGCTTTATTTGTTTGGGGGAAACCTGTAATTTGGTGTATTCTTAGCTATCCATGGCCTTCTGGTGGTTAAATTCTTGGGTGTGCATAGATCACGGGGCCAAAATCTCTCTCTCTCTCACACACACACACACAAACACACACACATACACACAAACCCTCTCCCCTGGCTGTCACAGAATTGATCTCCCATTATTTCAAGTTCAACTTATATGGATTTTTTCAACTAGTTTTACTGCTCATATATACTGCTATAAAAGGTCCAAATATTTTTGCTTTCTTCTGTACTCTTGAAATGTAGATTCCAGTTTTATGCTCATAAGAGAGTTTCCAAAGCATATTCTTTGGAAAATGAAGGGTGTCTACCATCAGCACTGTGCAAAATACTTCACATTCATTTCATGCACAAAAATATTACTGAATTTCTTTGGTTCTGAGATTTCATGAAGGAGAATTGCTTCCACCTGGAGATCTACCTGCTTATGGAAGTGATTAGTAGAGTTAAAACTGCCCAGGTGGGACTCTGATTCATTTTGATTATGTCATTGCTGGAATGTCTACTGTAAAACCTTGGCTATTTGGAAACCTCTAGAAAAGAATCATCCTAGATATTTGAGTATTTTTTTCATACAATTGTTTTCCAAATTTTTTCATAGTGGTTAACTACACATAACATAAGATTTACCATCTTAAGTATTTTTAAGTATACATGGGGCACCTGGGTGGCTCAGTCTGTTGGGCATCTGCTTTGGCTCAGGTCATGATCTGGGGGTCCTGGGATTGAGTCCTGCATCAGGCTCCCTGCTTAGCTGGGAGCCTGCTTCTCCCTCTGCCTGCCGCACCCCTGCTTGTGCTCTCTCTCTCTACAAATAAATAAATAAAATTTTTAAAAAAGTATTTTGAAGTGTATAGTTCAGTGGCATTAAGTACATCCACACAGTTGTACAACACCACCACCATCCATCTCCATAATATCCATAACTCTTCTCATCTTATAAAGCCAAAATTCCATACACATTAGCTATACCATCTCCCAGCCTCGGGCAATCACCATTCTACATTCTATCTTTATGATTTTGACTGCTCTCCGTACCTCATAGAGGTAGAATCATACAATTGTCTTTTTGTGGCTGGCTTATTTAACTTAGCATAATGTCCTCATTTCATCCACGTGGTAGCAGGTGTTAGAACTTTCTTCCTTTTAAAGGCTGAATAATATTCCATTGTGTGTGTATATGCCACATTTTGTTTATCCATTCATCTGTTGATGGATATGTGGGTTACTTCCATGTTTTAGCTATTGTGAAAAATGCTGCAATGAACGTGGGCATACAAATATCTCTTCAAGACTCTGCTTTTAATTCTTTTGGATATATACCCAGAAGTGAATTGCTGGGTCATGTAGTATTTCCATTCTCAATTTTTTGAGGAATCACCATACTATATTCCACACAGTGGCTATACCATATTATATTTCCACCAACACTTTTTTCTGTTTTCATATAATTTTAAATGATCAGTTCAAACACCCAAATCTCTGTAATTTTTCATAGAAATCTTAGTAAAATATGGATGGCTTTATCTTCCTAACATTATTTATAGATAGTTATTGACATTTTGTTAATGATGAGGGTCACACAAAGGTACATGCCGGTGGGGCAATCATCAGACTGGTTTGAGGCAAAGCTGGGTTTTATTTTTATTTTATTTTATTTTTAAAGATTTTATTTATTTGACAGAGAGACAACTAGAGGGGGAACACAAGCAGGGAGAGTGGGAGAGGAAGAAGCAGACTCCCCACTCCTCAGGGAGCCCAACGTGGGGCTCGATACCAGGACCCCGGGATCATGACCTGAGCCAAAGGCAGACGTTTAACACCTGAGCCACCCAGGCATCCCCAAAACTGGGTTTTAAATGCGAGTTTGCTCTGACACCAAATTGCTGCCACTTGAAATATCTTTTAAATATTCGGAATGGTTCTCTATCATTTTTCTCTCTTCTTTCTTGCTGTCAACTCTCACTTTTTGCTGGTTTCCACATGCCTGGCTGGGGACTCTATTTATTTTCTAATCTGAGGCATTTCTTTGCCATTTATTTGTTGAGGAAACCAGATCATTTGTCCTGTAGCATTTTCCACAATTTGGATTTTGCAGAGTATAACCCCATGGTGTCATTTAACATGATTCCATGCCTCCTACACACAGATAGTTTGGGCCTAGAAGCCTGATCAGATTCAGATTTTTTTGTCAGAGCACTTAGAAGGTTGGCACTGCAGGTGGGATTGTATGCTTCCTACAGACCACACCAGGGGTCGTGTAGTGCCCAGTTCTGGTTCTTACTGTGATGTTCAAGATTTGTTGGCAGTTTAGGTGTTGCCGAAGTGGTCCATCCATTGTAAAGTTTCCCATCAGCCTTTCACATAATAGCTTTAGAAGCTATTATGATTGCCTAGAGCCATTTTTCCGTTAGAGTTTCAAAGAGATGATATTCTAATTCTATCATTGCTTATGCATTTGTTAGCTGAAGAACTTTTCTACATCAGTTATAATTTTCCTGGAGAGGATCTTTTATAGGAAAAGTAAGCTAAATGTTTGATTCTTTCCTTTATCTGTTTTCAGAATAAAGGGTCTTTTTTTTAAAGCATCTTCATAAACTCAGAGATTTAAAAAATATTTGACATGTTTCTATTCATTGCAGTTATTATCATTTTGACATCAAACTGTACCACCTTTCTCCAGGAGGAGCCCTGAACTGAGGCTTCTAGTCTTTGTAGGAGAGATGACCAAGAGGGATCTCAGCAGCCCTCTCCCAGTAAGGCCAGTCTAGAAAGCTGGGCTGAGGCTATGTCTGGGCTCACTGGAATCATGCAGTCATTTCTGGCAATGGGGAATGCAGTGGGGGTGGGGTGGTGACAATGCGAGTGGCATGGACACCTTGCATTTCCATCTTTATGCTAGGGGCTGGCCATGGTCACATTTGTCAGAAATGGGTACAAAATAAGAGATGACTGAGTGGGCCCAAGGGGCTCATCTGGAGTAAAAAGCATGTATTTTTTAACTGCTCAGAGACTGTTGATTTGTTTACTTTCTGATTCTTAGAGGGGTTTAGATGGATAAGGATACCAAGTAGCTGAGTTCTGGCTAAGTGGTTTTTGTTTTTACTGTAATTAGGAATTCCAAGAAACTATTCTTGTATTTTCTTCCTTGTTATTTTCTATTAACAAAGAAGAATAAAGCTATATTATACAGTCTGGGAAGTTTTTTGAGGAAATTGAATAAGTCATTTATTCAGGGAACTCATTAATGAGGAAGACAATAAATAAATGAAACAAAAACATAACTAGGTTCTGGGGTGCTTGGGGTGCTCAGTTGGTTAAGCGACTGCCTGCGGCTCAGGTCATGATCCTGGAGTCCCGGGATCGAGTTCCGCATCGGGCTCACTGCTCAGCGGAGAGTCTGTTTCTCCCTCTGACCCTCCCCCTCTCATGCTCTCTATCTCATTCTCTCTCTCCAATAAATAAATAAAATCTTTTCAAAAAAGAAAAAATATATATTATATGTATAATATATATATTTTTTCTATAAAAACCCATAGTTATATATATGCACATAAATACAAGTGTACATATATATATATACACACAAGTATGTGTCTATCTATCATCTATCTTCTGTCTATCATCTATCTATCTATCTATCTATCTATCTATCTATCTATCTATCTATCTATCTATCAAGAGGTGGGTCTACAGCCAGAAGGCTTGAGCTTGAATCCCAGGATCGATCGATCGATCGATCTATCTATCTATCTATCTATCTATCAAGAGGTGGGTCTACAGCCAGAAGGCTTGAGCTTGAATCCCAGGTTTACCCCTTATTGCCTTTATGTGATCCTTAAGACATGGTTTCCTAATCTGTAAAATGAAAGATAATATGTGCTCTGCATAGCTCAAGGGCTTGTTATGAAAATTAAATGAGATAATGTAAATGCATTATAAAATGTTATTTGAATTTTTTATTGTATGTGCTAAATACTGGGTGTGCTGATACTGAGGTATAAGACTGGTTAAAGTGAATGGGTTCACATGGAAGAGACTAGAAAGGCTTTGTTGCTGAGGCGAGTCTTACCCTGAATTTGAGGTGGAGGAAAGCTGATCAGTCGATGGGGGAATCCCACGCGCATTGTTTCAGAACTGGGCCAGGGTAAAATCTATAGATTTACTCGGCGGTAGAAAAGCTCACGAGAGCCTGTGTGTTAGACAGGCAGTTTTTGAAGGCGCAGTTTGTGGTGGACATTAACTCCATGATTAGGAGGTTTAATTTGATCTCAGAGGTAATTAAGCCACACTGCTGAGCTCTGGGAAGGGGTGTTATCTGAGGTCAGCAGCAGCTGGTTGAGCACTAGCTTTGGCCTAATTTGAAGCTAAAGAACAGCAGAAGATTACGGAGATTAAACAAAAATATAGCCCTCAATCCTCTATGTTTTACCACTTCCTAAAATGACCTTTTAAAGTGTTTAGCACCTGAATTCAGGTGGCATCCTCAGCCTAACCATTTAGAGAAGAATGGTGATTGCTTTCCTGGCCATCTTCATCATTAAAGAGTGATATATATTGCTAATAAGTACCATTCAAACCATCAGCAGCATGGTAGCATGGAAGGGGTACTGGGCTAGCATAGTCTGAGTTCTAACGCTAAGGTTGACTGGAAATTCAAGGAGAAACGAAATAAAAGAGTTAAGTTGCAGGTGACATGATCATAGGGTTTTTTTTGTGCCTGAAGTCTATGTTTGTAGTATACCTGTGTTGTGAAAGGCACCAGGCTAGGTGCTGTTTGGGCTATAAAATGTGAATGGGTTACATGCCTTATCCTCAAGAAGCTTATTGGTTAATGGAAAAAAGAAGCATATATATAATTGTGATGACAATGGGATGATGGTGATGATGATGATCAGAGCACAGGTAAGTGCAGGCGAGAGGTAGGAGAAAAGTACAAAAAAGGAATAAATAATAGTGGAGCTAGATGAGTAATAGAGCATTTCCCGTACCCTGGACACTAATTGTTTTTCTTCAATAAGCAGTTTGAATCCCTATTAACACATTATAAACAGTAATTAAGGCTTGAGACTCCTTAGAGGTATAAACTTAGAGGAATTTACCACAAACATCTGATTCTGTATAGAACCATAAATTTTTTTTTTTTTAAGTAAGGGATTTCAGAATATTTATTCCAAAACTTTTAATTCATGGATTAGGAAACCAAGGTGAAAGAGATAATGATTCGATGTAAAGGCAGAACCAGAAAACTTGGTTTTCCTAGTCCTTAATCCAGTACTCACCTGTCATGCTGGGTTTGACAAGACTTTTACAAGGGATATTTATAGGGAGCATAATTCCTTAATTTTTTGTTATGTCAAGAAAGTGGTAACACTTTGGTGCCTTTAAAAGGCTAAGTCAGAGGACTGCCTCTTCACCTGGTAGATAGGGTCCTGGTGGATTCATGAATCATTTAATAAAGCCAGTTAGATCTTCAAATTAAAAAAGAAAGGCCAGGGACATCTGGGTGGCTCAGTCGGTTAAGCATCTGCCTTCAGCTCAGGTCATGATCTCAGGTCCTGGGATCGAGCCCCGCATCAGGCTCCCTGCTCAGCGGGAAGCCTGCTTCTCCCTCTCCCTCTGCCTGCCACTCCCCCTGCTTGTGCTCTCTCTCTCTCTGTGAAATACATAAGTAAAAATATTAAAAAAATAAAAAAAGAAAGGCCAAGTCAGACATTTCTGTATTTTTATTGCTGTTATTCCCTTGCAAACTTTATAAAAATTAAAGTTCAAAAAAATACATGTTTTGTTTTTTTTTAAGAAATTTGAAGTGGGTGCATTTTGTCTACTTTTAAAATTTGGATCATTTTATTTTTTTATTTTGCTTAGTTAAAATTTGGTAAGTAAAGCATGTAGGGACCTGAAAGCAATGTAGCTCTATATGTGTGATTGGTAGAAAAAGCATGGATAAGAAACAAAATGCTTGGAATCAATATCCAAGAATCTATTCGGTGTAAATCCGAACTGATTCAGTAGGTAATATTGCAACAGTATTGAATAGTCAGCAAGATTGATTTTGTATTTAATTCTGTCATGAGATCTGAATAAACAAGTTTAAAATAACTAAGTTCACAACACAGACTTGCTAAAAAGAGGTATTCGTAATTGAGGGGAGGCCGGGATGTTTCAATAGTACATCAGGCAGGTGTTTTTCAAAGTGTGTTGTGAAGACTCTTGGCAGCAGAATCACTCTGATTCAGTTGAAAATGCAGATTCCTGAGCCTTTCTCTTGATTCACCAAGTCAGAATCTCTAAAGGGTGACATGCCAGGGAGTCTCAATGCACACCAGGGACATTTTCAAGAGGGAAAAAGTATGTTTTTACTGTGTCATGGTGTTATTGGTCAAGAGGAATGTTTAGTGACTTGGAATAGAAGGAAATTGGTAGAGTCAGAGTGAGGAGACATCTTTATAAGTAGATAAACAGAGACCAGAGGAACAACCCTACATGGAGAATGGTCTCAGCTTCTTGCACAGCTGAGCTCAGGCTCTCGCTGGTTTGTTCCCTATGCCATTCACAGCAAGACTGTGTTTTTAGCAGTCCTTCCGTTGGGTCCTTAGCTCTTCTCATTATTCACAGACTCTCATTGATCTCAACCCTGCCTTGACTCGGGATCCATGACCCCAGTCTTCCCCTGCTGTCACCTCTTGCCAGAGTTCTGACCTGAGTTGGATCCTGAAATCTGCCCTCAGACTCAGGATTAACTCTGTATTTCCCAGAACTTTTTACAAAGGTCCTGTCATTGTTAAAATTGGCAAAAAGTAAGAAGGAACAAAATTGGAATAGGGATATATGCGTTACTAGTTTGTCTCTTGACTCTGGCTCTGAAAATCAAAGGTACAAAGTTGTCCATTTATTGTTCCATTTATCTGGCTAATCCAGCCCCAGCACCTACCTCACTAAACAGATTTTACTATTTTCACTGGGCTATTTTGTAAAACATGGTATACCACCAGCAATGGACACAGAAATTTGGGGATAAGACATATGGCAGTGGTATATTTTGAGTCTGAAAGATGTTGTTCTTTAAATAAGGATCCTAAAAACAGCTAAATATATATATAGATCGGACCTATAACTATTATACTTAAAAAAAGATGTTCTTAGGATTAAAGATTTTTGTTTCTTAAACAGATATTTCATTTTCAGAAGTTTTGTTTATGTGCTTTATTATTTTTCTTTTTATGAAAGCAAACCAGAATGAGTGAAATAAAGGGGATTAAGAGTACTCTTATCTTGATGAGCACTGAGAAATGTATAGAATTGTATATGTATAAATATACATACATATAAAATAAGTAAAGCAGAGGGGCGCCTGGGTGGTATAGTCGTTTAATTGCCTAACTCTTGGTTTCCACTCAGGTGGTGGGCTCAGGTCATGATCTCAGGGTTGTGAGATCCGGCTGGGCATCGGGCTCATTTTCAACCCAGAGTCTGCTTAAGACTCTCTCTCCCTCTACCCCTCCTCCTTGCTCTCTCTCCGTCTCTCTCTTTCTAAAATAAATAAATAAATCTTTATAAAAAATAAGTAAAGCAGAATGAAAAAGCTACTAGTGTTTGGTGTTTATAACCCAAGGAATGAAATCTCCAGCTAATTAGGATGTCTAATCCTGAGTGCTTTGGTAGGAATAATACAATTAGAGAAATAAGTGGGCTGCATCTCCGAATGCTTCAGAATCCAGGCTAACACTGTTTGGCTCCAGAGCAGTGCCACCACGGGGAAAGACAGCACCCCTGCTCTTGTCACGGGGAAATTAGACTTCTAAGAACCACAATGGGATCAAGCAGTGTCCCCGTCAAAATACATCTCCACTCCAAGTAAACCATCTTCTCTTTTAGATCAGAAACCCTGCAAATGGAGGAAAGGTAACTGCAGAGGTAGCATGTGTGGTCAAGACTCGAAGTCCCATTTGTGCACATGTGCGGAGGGATATACTTTAAGCCAAGATGGAAAGTACTGTGAAGGTAACGTGCAGGGGGGTAGCTACCCAAAGCAAGGACAGCCCACCTGAGCCAGTGGCTGGTCTTCAGTGGGTCATCCAGAGCCTTGAAGCAAAACAACTTGAGGATCCCCCCCGTTTTTCCCCAGAAAAATTATTTTTTTCTTCTGTTGTTAAAGCCTCTGTAATAACTTTCAGATCTTCTTTATGTGCTGTGTTCCTAGATCCAATACTCTTAGAGGCTACTCAGAGCTTGATATAGGGCAGGGATTCTCTGAGTGGACACCACAAACCTCTGTGGGTTTGACAGTATGCAAAATGTCAGTATTTTCAAATTTTTGCAGTTCCATAGCTATCATTAGATCTTCAAAGAGTAAGTGACTCCTACACCACATCCCATAAAGTCTGGCAGGAATCTTGAGAAGCTATGCACCAAGACTGTTTATCTGGGGCTCCTCCTATTTTGAGGCTTCAGGCCCAATTCAATGAACCCAGGAGAAATACTGTATTCTTTGACCTGGGAGGTGGGTCCAGTGCGTTACTAATGAAAAGCATCCAATGGCTGTTAGCACACATTCAGTAGAATTAGTTGGGGTGTGATGTCAGGTAAACCTGACATTGAAGTATAAGTTAAGTATATGTCTCCTGCTCACCTGGGACTACTGGGGGGAGAGCTATAGCATAGAACAGTGGCCTGGAAGGCTGGGTTTCAACCGGAGTGAAGCTGCTGGGGAATGTACCCACATTCAGGTGAAGGGCTCCTGTCAGCTCTGAGAAGACTTTCAAGAGTCCCTGCCTTCAATGGGTACATCTTTTCATGGGAAATTGTACTACTTTTTCCTGAAGGCAATTCTAGTATGAAAATACAGATATATTTGAAAGTTTAAACTGTGACAGTAAAAATGGCTGTCATGACAATTGAACTGACTTCTTTCATTCTTTGCGAGGGTAGCAAAAAGTCTTTCCATGGTCAGTTACAGCAAATGCAAGTGTGAGATATTCTACTTTGTGCTGACTTAATAGCAATATTACAATTTATTTTAAAAAATAACTATGTTTTACTGTTGTCATTGTATAGATGTCAATGAATGTGCCTTTTGGAATCATGGATGTACTCTCGGATGTGAAAACATCCCCGGATCTTATTATTGCACATGCCCTGTAGGATTTATTCTGCTTCCTGATGGGAAACGGTGTCATCGTAAGTATTTATTGCATTTTTTTCTTTCATTTTCAGTGATGTTTCCAAGGTGGCTATGATCTGGGTTGTTGGTCCTTGATCAGCAGTATGCATCAGAATTACCTTGATGTTTTATTATGTACATGAATGACAGGACCACAGACCTATTAAATCAAAACTTCTAAGGTTCGGAAACAAGTATATAGATCTCTCTCTCTATATATTTCTTGTTTCTTTATCCATATTTTCTTATGTCTCTCTGAAAGATAAGTGTGTAAAAACATAATCGTGATACATTATTATATCTAAAACAATTAGCTGTAATTCCCTGCTATCATCTATTATCCAGTTACTTTTTGGGTATAATCACAATACCATTGTCACACCTGAAAAAATTAGCAGTGATTCCCTAATAACACCAAATGTCTAGACAGTGCTCAACTTACCTTAAAAAGTCTTTTTAAACAGTTGAATTGTGTGAATAACCATCCAGACAAGAGCAATGTGTTTTATTAGCTTAATACTTCTCTTTTATTCTACAGATTCCCTCACCTCTGTTTTTTTCTCCTTTCAAGTATTTGTTGAAGAAACTGTTTTTTTCCCCTGTGGCTTCTCACATTTTGGATTTTACTGATCGCGCTTCTGTGATGTCCCTGGCTTTCTGCAAACTTGTAGTTAGATATAAAGGCTTGAGCAGATTCAGCTTTGACATTTTTTGGCAGGAATACTTCCTAGGTGTGTTTATACTTCCATCAGGAGACGCATAATATCTGGTCATTTCTCTTTCTGTCATCCATTATAAAGTTCCTCAATAGTCTTTTATTTTTCTTTTTTAAACAAGCTCTGGCCAGTTTTTTTTTAAAGATTTTATTTATTTATTTGAGAGAGAGAGATAGCAAGAGAGAGCATGAGCAGGGGTGGGGGGAGAGGGAAAAGCAGGGTCCCTGCTGAGCAAGGAGCCCGATGCGGGACTCGATCCCAGGACCCTGGGATCATGACCTGAGCCAAAGGCAGACGCTTAACTGAGTGAGCCACCCAGGCGCCCCTGGCCAGTTTTAATAAAGAAAAATTTTGCATGATTTACTTTTCACTAGTCTGTTCTGGCATATTTCTTTCTTTTTAAAAAATATGTGTTTTGCTTTATTTTTATTCTTTTAAAAAATTTCCAGTATAATTAGCATACAGTGTTATATTAGTTTCAGGTGTACAATATAGTGATTCAGCAATTCTATAAATTACTCAATGTTCATCAAGATAAGCATACTCTTAGTCCCCTTCACCTATTTCACCCATGGTTCCACCGATCTCCCCTCTGGTAACCATCAGTTTGTTCACTATAGTTAAGAGTCTGTTTCTTGGGGAGCCTGCTTCTCCCTCTGCCTGCAGCTTCACCTGCTTGCACTCTCTCACTCTGACAAATAAATAAAATCTTATAAAAAAAAGAGAGTCTGTTTCTTGGTTTCTCTTTTTCTTTGTTCATTTGTTTCCTAAGTATTACATATGATAAGTTCATATGATATTTGTCTTTCTCTGACTTATTTCACTTAGCATTATACACTCTAGATCTATCCATGTTGTTGCAAATGGCAGGATTTCATTCTTTTCTATGGCTGAGTAATATTCTATTTTATATATATATATATTTATATATATATATATATAAATATATATATATATCACTTCTTCTTTATCCATTCATCTGTTGATGGACACTTGAGTTGCTTCCATAATTTGGCTATTGTAAATAATGTGACAATAAACATAGGGGTGCATGTATCTTTTTGAATTAGTGTTTTTGTATTCTTTGGGTAAATACCCAGTAGTGGAATTACTGGACCATATAGTAATTCTATTTTTAATTTTTTGAGGAACCTCCATACTGTTTTCCACAATGGCTACACCAGTTTGCATTCCTACCAACAGTGCACAAGGGTTCCTTTTTCTCTACGTTCTTGCCAACACTTGTTGTTTCTTGTATTTTTGATTTTAGCCATTCTGACAGGTATGAGGTGATATCTCATTGTGGTTTTGATTTGCATTTCCCTGATGATGAGTGATGTTGCACATCTTTTCATGTGTCTGTGGCCATCTGGATGTCTTCTTTGGAGAACTATCTGTTCAGGTCTTCTGCCCATTTTTTAATTGGATTATTTGTTTTTTGGGGCTTTGAGTTGCACCAGTTGTTTTTATATTTTAGATACTAACCCCTTATCAGATATGTCATTTACAAATATCTTCTCCCATTCAGTAGATTGGTTTCTTTTTGTTTTGTTGATTGTTTCCTTTGCTATGAAAAAGCTTTTCTTTTGATGTAGTCCAGTAGTTTATTTTTGCTTTTGGTTTCAATGCCATATCTAGAAGAAACATTCTATGTCACAGAAATTACTACCTGTTCTCTTTTCTAGTGTTTTTATGGTTTCAGGTCTCACGTTTAAGTCTTTAATCCATTTTGAGTTTATTTTTGTATATGGCAAAAGAGAGTGGTCCAGTTTCATTCTTGCATATAGCTGTCCAGTTTTCCCAACACCATTTGTTGAAGAGACTGCTTTTTCCCATTATATATTCATTCCTCTTTTTTCAAAGATTAATTGACCATATAATTGTGGGTTCATTTCTGGGTTTTCTATTCTAGTCCATTGATCTATGTATCTACTGTTATGCCAGTATCATACTGTTTTAATTGCTACAGCTTTGTAATATAACTTGATGTCTGGAATTGTGATACCTCCAGTTTTGTTTTTGTTTTTCAAGAAGTCTATGGCTTTTCAAGGTCCTTTATGGTTCCATACAAATGTTAGGATTATTTGTTTTAGTTCTCTGAAAAATGCTGTTGGTATTTTGATAGGGATTTCATTAAATCCGTAGATTACTTTGGGTTTTAACAATATTTGTTCTTCCTATCCATGAGCATGGACCATCTTTCCATTTGTGTCATCTTCAGTTTCTTTCATCATTGTTTTCACAGGACAGGTCTTTTACCTCCCTTCATTAAATTTTATTCCTAGGCATTTTATTATTTTTGCTGTGATTGTAACTGGGATTATTTTCTTAATTTCTCCTTCTGCTACTTCATTATTAGTGTATAGAGATGCAATGGATTTCTGTATATTAATTTTATATCTTATGGCTATTGAATTTGCTTATCAGTTCTAGAACTTTTTTGGTGGAGTCTTTAAGGTTTTCTGTATAGAGTATCATGTCATCTGCAAATAGTGAAAATTTTACTACCTTCTTATTAATTTGGATGCCTTTTATTTTTTTCCTTTTTTTTTTTTTTTTTGTTTGATTGCTGTAGCTAGGACTTCCATTTCTATGCTGATTAAAAGTGGCAAGAGCAGACATCCTTGTCCTGTTCCTGATCTTAGGAAAAAAGCCCTCAGTTTTTCACCATTATGATGTTAGCTGTGGGATTTTCATATATGGCCATTATTATGTTGAGGTATATTTCCTCTAAACCTACTTTGTTGATGGATTGTTGGATTATTGGATTATTCCCTTAATGATTATATAGAGTCCTTCTTTTTCTCTTGTTATAGTCTTTCAGCACTTTGAATATCTCAGGCCACTTTCTTCTGTCCTGCAGAGTTTCTGCTAAAAAATCAGCTGATAGCTTTATGGGGTTTCCCCTGTATGTAACTGTTTCTTCTCTTGTTCCTTTTAAAATTCTCTCTTTATCAGTACTTTTTACCATTTTAATTATTATGGATCTTTGTTTGGACTTCCTTGGGTTGATTTTGTTGGGGGCTCTCTGAATCTCCTGGATATGGATATCTGGTTACTTCCCCAGTTTTGGGAAGTTTATAGCAATTATTTCTTCAAATAAATTTTTTGCCCCCTTTCTCTCTCTTCTCCTGGGATTCCCATAATGTGAATGTTGTTAGGCTTGATGGTATCACTGAGTTCCCTTAACCTGTTCTCATTTTTTATTATTCTTTTTTCTCTCTCCTGTACAGTTTGATTGCTTTCCATTACCCTGTCCTCCAGCTCACTAATCCATTCTTATACTTCCTCTAGTCTATTATTTATTCCCTCTAGGGTTATTATTGCAGTTACTGAGTTCTTCATCTCTGATTGGTTCTTTTTTATATTTTATATCTCTTTGTTGGGGGTCTCACTGAGATAAGCCACTCTTTTCTTAACTCCAGTGAATATCTTTATGACCATTACATTAAATTCTTTATAAAGCATATTGCTTATTTCTATTTTTGTTTATCTCTCTTGCTGTGATTTTGTCCTGTTTTTCAGTTGGGATATGTTCCTCCATCTCCTCACTTTGTCTAACTCTCTGTGTCTATTTCTTTTTTTTAAATTAAGATTATTTATTTATTTATTTTAGAGAGGGAGAGAGCATGAGTGGGAGGGACAGAGGCAGAAAGCATCCAAGCAGACTCCATGCTGAGTGTGGAGCTCCATGTGGGACTTGATCCCAGGACCCTGAGATCATGACCTAAGCCAAAACCAAAAGCTGGATGCTCAACCGACTGTGCCACCCAGGTGCCCCGTATCTATTTCTGTGTGTTAGGAAAGTCAGCTATGTCTCCTGCTCTTGAAAGTAGTGGCCTTATGAAGAAGAGGTCCTGTAGTGCTCTGTAGTGCAATGTCCCCTGTTCACCAGAAACTGGCAATTTAGGGGTGTCTTCTGTGTGTGTTTGATGTGCCCTGTTGTTGTGACTGAGCCATGTTTGCCTTTAGTCCAGTTATCAGCAATGGCTCTCTTCACTTGTTGTGGAAAGGATTTGGTTCCTGTGTTGTTCATTTTTTTTTTGGTCGTGATAAGTGCACTCTTTAATCCCCATCACCTATTTGACCCACTCCCCACCCAATTCCCCTCTGGTAACCATCAGTTTGTTCTCTGTAGTTAATAGTCTGTTTCTTGGTTTCTCTCTCTCTCTCTTTTTTCCTTTGTTCATTTGTTTTGTTTCTTATATTCCACATATGAGTGAAATCATATGGTGTTCATCTTTCTCTGACTAATTTTTCTTAGCATTATTCTCTCTAGCCCCATCCATGTCATTGCAAATGGCAAGATTTCATTCTTTTTTATGACTGAGTAATATTCCATCACACACACACACACACACACACACACACACACACACACACACACACATCCAATTCTTTATCCATTTACCTATTGATGGACACCTAGGCTGCTTCCATAATTTGGCTATTGTAAATAATGCTGCAATAGATACAGGGGTGTATGTATCCCTTTAAATTAGTTCGCATTTTTTGAGTAAATATCCAGTAGTGCTATTCTGACGGGTGTGAGGTGATATCTCATTGTTTTTATTTGTATTTCCCTGATGATGAGTGATGTTGAGCATCTTTTCATGTGTCTGTTGGCCATCTGTTGGCCATCTTTGGAGAAATATCTGATTATGTCTTCTGCCTATTTTTAAATTGGATTATTTGTTTTTTGGGTGTTGAATTCTATCAGTTCTTTATATATTTTAGATACTAACCCCTTATCAGATATGTCATTTACAAATATCTTTCCTATTCAGTGGTTGCCTTTTTGTTTTGTTGATTGTTTCCTTTGCTGTACAGAAACTTTTTCTTTTGAGGTAGTCCCAATAGCTTGTTTTTGCTTTTGTTTTCCTTGCCTTAGGGGACATATCTAGAAAAAATATTGCTGTGGCTTATGTGAAAAAATTACTGCCTGGGCTCTCTTTAAGGATTTTTAAGGCTTCCAGTCTCATATTTAGGTCTTTAATCCATTTTGAGTTTATTTTTGTGGATGGTGAAAGAGAGTGGTTCAGTTTCATTCTTTTGCATGTAGCTGTCCAGTTTCCTGACACCATTTGTTAAAAAGACTGTCTTTTTCCCATTGTATATTCTTGACTCCTTTGTCGAAGATTGTTGATGATATAGTTGTGGGTTTATTTCTGGGCTCTCTATTCTGGTCTATTGATCAATGTGTCTATATGTGTGCCAGTACCACACTGTTTTGGTTACTACTGTCTTGTAGTATATCTTGAAATCTGGGATTGTGATACCTCCCATTTTGTTTTTCTTTTTCAAGGTTGCTTTGGCTATTCGGTCTTTTGTGGTTCCGTACAAATGTTAGGATTATTTGTTTTAGTTTCATTCTGTGAAAAATGCTCTTGGTATTTTGATAGGGATTACATTAAATCTGTAGATTGCTTTGGGTAGTAGAGACATTTTAACAATATTTGTTCTTCCAATCAATGAGCATGGAATGTCTTTCCATTTCTTTGTGTCATCTTGAATTTGTTTTATCAGTGTTTTATAGTTTTTAGAGTACAGGTTCCTCACCTCTTTGTTTAAATTTATTCCCAGATATTTTATTGGTTTTGGTGCATTTGTAAATGTGATTTTTTCCCCCTTAATTTCACTTTCTGTAGCTTCATTATTAGTATATAGGAATGCAAGAGATTTCTGTACATTGATTTTGTGTCCTGTGACTTTACTGAATTCAATTATGAGTTCTAATAGTTTTCTGGTGGAGTCTTTAGGGTTTTCCCTATATAGTATCATGTCATCTACAAGTAGTGAGAGTTTTTCATCTTCCTTACCAATTTGGATACTTTTATTTCTTTATGTTGTCTAAGTGCTGTGGCTAAGATTTCCTGTATTAAATAAATAAAATAGTGGGTGTGGACATCCTTGGTCCCTGTGTTATTAATGGGTCAGTCTGGAGCCACTTTGGGCTTAAGTTGGGTCACAACAGGTGTTTGCCAGAGCTGTGGCTGCACCAAACTCTCCCTGTGTTGTCTCCTGAGAGGTTTTCAGTGGTGGCTGGGGCTTGCATTCAGACTTGCTGTCTACCCCAGCCTACTGCTGGACTTGTAGTCAAACTGGTGTGTGTGCTTATGTTCCCCTCTCCCAGGACAGGAGTCCCTTTGGAGTGGTGCTGACCCCTGACTGGGCTGCTTGCATAATGACAATTTTGTTGAGCCACTTTGGAGAACTCTTGCCTAGGGCAGGTTAGATGCAGTAAGGGTCTATAGGAGAGCGTGAGGGCAGGGTGTGTTGTTAGTAAGCTAGGTGGAGAGTATTGGCACTACTGGTTCCCACAGGTGTCTGTGTATCTGGGCCAGAGAGTGGGGGAGAGAAATAGCACTAGCCAGCTCTTTTGTTCTTAGAGAAGTCTCCTAAAGATCCTTGCCCCTTCTGCGAACATTCTGAGATTAGTAAATAAATCTCCTTCTTGTATACTCCAGGTGTTTTTCTAACTGTTGCTTTTATGCTGTATCTCAGTGGGGCTCTTTGTTGTATTATCTCTTTAAGGGTTGGGATTCAGTTTCCTTTTGCCCTCCAGCTCTCCCAGAGCTGAGCCCACTGGTATTGAAAGGCCCTGGTGTTGAGCCAAGCCCCTCTGGTTTTCCTAGCTAAATATAATGGAGCTTCATCTTCCCAGTGTGGGTCTCCCTGTGCTTGGGGTACCTGTGGTGGGGTCTGCTCTTCTCCATTCTTCGTGCTTGCAGTGGCACTCCCTCCCAAGGGATGTCTTGCCATGTCAGTTTGTTCCCAGCTATGTCTCTACAACTAGCTGTGGAGAGTTTGTTCTGCTAGTCTTCAGGTTGTTTTCTGGGTTATTTACACTGATGTGGGTGTTCTCTAGGTGTATCCGTGGGATGAGATGAGCTTAGTATCTTCTTACTCTGACACCTTCCATGAAAGCTCTTTGGGCATAATTCTAATGATATCAAAATCACCTGGGTCATTAACAGCTAGTGTGTATACTCTCTGATATTTTCCACATGCTGTGCCTAATTTAATGTTATTGCCACTGTAGTGATGGACACCAGTTTTGGCCAACATGGCACAGTACTCTATTTTAGATTTCTGCAAGGCCGGACAAGAGTTGTTGGTGAGGATGACCACTTTTGTTTGCCTTATCTAATCATTTTCAGAGTTTTCTTGTACTGCACTACGCACTTTCCACTCTTCATAATGGGTTGGAGCCTAGAGTTGATCTATTCCAGCAACTTTTTCATGTTCTGTGAGGCCACCATCTTCCTGCCTTAGGTACAGGACAGTTTTCAAACAAAAGAAGACACTAAGATGGTTGGGAGTGACAAGAGTCCAATAGTCTTTCAGCAAATGGTTGTAGCAGACATTAACAATAATATACTAGGTCTATTACTTCACCAAGGGTTTCAAATGGTGATATCTAGTTGTATTATTTAGTTTTAGTTGTGCTTCATAAAGAGCACTTTCTCTCATTAACTTTTTTGTTACCTCAAGATACAATTCTTACATTAAATGCAGGATAAATGTTGGATTTTTTTCTTCTTTCTTTATTTATATAAGTAAACTATATGGTTCCTTAACACTTTTCAAAGATGAATGGTGAGTGTTTTTTAAAAATTAAATATTATTATGAACTCATGGGTTTTTAACATTTTTAATATGGTTCAACCTATCGCAGTTGTTATCCTTACCGATGAGCAAATTGTCTTCTCCTTGGCCAGTGGGAGCCTCTTCAAAGACCCCAGTAGTCTTCAGTAGTTGCCTTGTTATCTCATAGGACATATTTTCCAGGCTTGTCTCGTATATTCTATGTTCTAGACATGGCATTAGCAATTTCTTAAAGAGCAGTGCTTCTTTTTAATGAGAAAAGTTATTTAGAGAACATAATCTGCTACTAAGTTAGTCATTGTGTCTAGCCTTTTGGGGCATCAGAGCTAGGAATACACTTTTAAAAAAGAGAAATATACTATGAATTTATATGGACATGCCCATTTTCAATTTAGGATCATATACTCAGGTACCTTCTTATAGGTTTCTTATTGAATCTACTAACATAACTAAGTAGAAATTAATGTTTAAAGCCATGTATATTGTCTAGTCCTGTTCCAGAAATGATGGTGAATAGGTCAGTCTGAGTGTCATAAGTGCTCATGGCATTTAAGGCATTTAAAAATAGATGGTAATGAATTTTTTTGGAAATTACCCACTACATTTGTGCCTGTCTGTGGAACTTGCCCTTCTTCTAATACCAAGTGATTTACCTGTTGGCAAATATACTAAAGTGTATGATGTTAATCTGTTATAGAATCCACTATGTGCCAAGCATGACATGCATAATCTCACTTGATTGTCAAAACTTTTAAGACCTCTATGGTACACATATTTTATATTTTAATCTTTGATTTACTTGGAATTTATTTTGACGTATGGTGTAGGGTAGGGATTTAACTTTTGCCCCAAATCATTTCTCAGTTATTTATGTGTCATATTGGATGATCTTTTACATGCTCAATGATTTAAAATACCTTTACCACAGGGGTGCCTAGGTGGCTCAGTCGGTTAAGCATCTGACTCTTGGTTTTGGCTCAGGTCATGATCTCATGGGTCCTGGGATTGCATCAGGCTCCGTGCTCAGCGGGGAGTCTACTTGAAGATTCTCTCCCCCTCCCCCCTCCCACAGTTTGTGCATGCACGCGCTCATGCTCCCTCTCTCTCTCTCAAATAAATAAATAAATCTTAAAAAAAAAAAAACCTTTATCACATACTACATTCTTTTTTTTTTTTTTTAAAGACTTTATTTATTTATTTGACAGAGAGAGACACAGCGAGAGAAGGAACACAAGTAGGGGGAGTGGGAGAGGGAGAACCAGGCTTCCTGCAGAGCAGGGAGCCCGATGCAGGGCTCAACCCCAGGACCCTGGAATCATGACCTGAGCCAAAGGCAGATGCTTAACAAATGACTGAGACACCCAGGCGCCCCCACATACTACATTCTTATGCATACTTGAGTCTTCTAAAATGAGCTTTCTCTCTGGTTCTATTGTCCTCTCTGTCTATTCCTGCACTCATTTAGTTAATGCTCCTTAATGATATATTTTGATGTTTGTTAAGAGCCTTTCATTCTCTTCCTACACCTAACCATGCTCATACAATGTTCTTAATTTTTTTTTACATATACAATTAGTTTTCCAGATGAACTTGCAAATCATTTGGCTAAGTTCCATTTAAAATATTTTGATGACTAATAACTTTGAAAATATTATTTGACATAAAAGAAACTTAGAGGAAGCTAGAAGCACTTTCCAAAATGAGGTCTTTCTTAAATTTTTTTAGATTTGAGATTTTTCTTTATTTTTACATCTCCCTTACCACAGCATTTCATAAATGTCTGATCCTTGGTTTAACTTACTCTTTTTAGCATAGCATTTTTGTTAGCAGTTATTTTGCTAAATTTTCACAAATCTGATTTAACACTAATCTTGACCTTATGCTTCATTAATTAGAATTAATTTCCTGTCCAAGCAATACATCCAAATGTAGCCATGACTGTGTTCTGACATCAGATGGTCCCGTATGTTTTTGTCCTGAAGGCTCAGTGCTTGAGACAGATGGAAAAACATGTAGTGGTAAGTTAATTTACTTTTTGTTCGTTTGAAATCATTAATTTTCTGAATGACACCTAAAGATTGATCTTATTTATAAAGGAGAAGAGACTTTCCAACATCACACATTACAAGATATTTGTGCAACAGAGTAATATATAGATTTATATCAGGTTTTTACTTGTGTGTTTTTTTGTTTTTAGATAGCATAGTGTAGTAGTTACGGGCAAGGGCTCTGAAGTAGCACTACCTGTTAATAGCAATGTTATTTTGGACTAGTTACTTGCCTTCCCTTAGTCTCATTTTTTTCATCTGTAGAAGCTAGTCAGCCCTGCCTCCTGGATTTGTGGCCAGCATTGAGCAAGATGATGGACGCAGAGTTTTTAGCCTATTCCTTGCAGCTAATAAATACCTCTCTACTTTTATCTTCATAGAGACTTAAGCATATAGAGGGCTGGATGTAACTTAAAATTAGCATAAGAGTTATGTGTGGCTCTTTTTTTTAAGTAAAGAAAGCAAAAAGAAAATCACAAGGCCAAAAATATATGTGAGAAAAAAATATATTACTCACTAGCAAGAGTTGGACCAGCTGTCAAACTCATCAAAATATATTTCTTATTCCAGCCACTGTCGGTGCACTTGGTCTTCAAGCTCAGTTGTAGAACGGAGGACAGGGGCTTTTGGGATGTGAAGGGTTAACATTCAAGCTATGAGGTTATAGGAAAATAGAATACGGTGACATTTTGCTCCTAGTCACTGAAAAATAACCTTGATTGCAGCAGTATAAAAGATTGTGGAAATGGTTTTAAAAACCTACATATACTGGGTTCACTCAATATTTTGATGAAAAATTATTATATTTTTGAATGGCGTGGCATCATTAGCAAGTGCTTGTTTTTGTAGGCTGTTCATCACCTGATAATGGGGGCTGTAGCCAGCTCTGCGTTCCTCTCAGCCCAGTTTCCTGGGAATGTGGTTGCTTTCCTGGGTATGATCTACAACTGGACAAAAAAAGCTGTGTGGCATCAGGTTGGTGCTGTGGACGTTTGAAAGTGTGTCTGCAAAAAGATTATGTGAAAACATTTTATTTAGGAAGGTGGGGAGTTAAATTGCTTTTAGCTTCTGAGTGGAACGTCCGATTTTTTGTTTTTGGAAATAGAAAACAAATCACATTGTAAATATAAATAAGAATCACATAAATAAATAACCATGTTTTTGAGGAATGTTTCTAAGTTCATTAGCACTCAGCAAAGATTTGCCATTACATCAAGTATGGCATTCCCATATATGTGAAAATCATGACCAGAATAGTTTTAAAAGACTTCATAGTTTAGAGGCTTTTAATAAATATTTGTTGATTGATTTGATTTTCATCTCTTCAGTGAATGTAACCATCATAATACTTTGACAGATTCTGTCCTTTTTATGTCAAGAGTTAATAAGCAGTTGAATGCTTGAATAATTTTTTCATCTTCTGACATTCTATCTCTTGTGTCCTTTGACCAGCCTTGGATTCCTAGATTTATACCAAATTGATGTTATCTCTCCCTAGGTTCATTATGTTTATAATCTGGGATAACATAATGAGGAGCCTGCAGAACTTGCCTTAGACCCCAATACTCTTAAGATCTTAGAGCCTTAGTGAATATAGCATAATCTGAGCTCTGAAAATTATCAGGGGTCTTGCTATTAACTCAGATAATCATGCCTCTCTTTCAGAAGTGCTCAGGTCAGAGAAGGGTATTTATTTGGACATGAATTAATATAATTTGCTAGTATTAGTATGTTTCCGTACGTGTGAATCAAGGAGATTATGGCACTAAGACTTGCATCATCTAGCTATGGTGTTGGCTGTTTAATGCTGGCTCTTTTTATAAGTAATTTGCATTTTAAAAGCAGGCACCTAGACAGAGGGGAATCCAGTAAAATGGAATTCTGGTAGAATGTCACCTCATAGAAGAAATCTTTTTGCCTGTCTTAACCTACACCACACTGTGGGAAATAGAGAAGACAAGAACTGCAGAAAGAGGGTACAATGAAAAGGAAAAGTCAGAAGTGCTTACTGGGTTCCAAGGCATATTTTAAATGGAGGCATACTTGAATTTAACAGGACCACAACCATTTTTACTGTTTGCCAATTCTCAAGATATTCGACACATGCATTTTGATGGAACAGATTATAGAACCCTGCTCAGCCAGCAAATGGGAATGGTTTTTGCCCTTGATCACGACCCTGTGGAAAATAAGGTATGGTTTTGTCTCTTGAGCAGATGTGGCTATGGTTTAAGGACAGAGTAGAGGATTTTATCCTAACAGATGACCTGAGCTACTTGACAATCCTCTGCTAAGCTCAGAATGATTAGGCGCAGAAAAATGTAGATACAGACATTGGAGCATACTTTGGGAAATGTTAAGGATGCTTCTGTTCTCATAACCCTACCCTGGCCCTTACTGCGACTCAGACATTTTATTGGGAATGACTGAGCAGGATCTTAAATTTAGTTTCCTCTTTGGAGATGAGGTTGGGAGGCTAGCACAGTGCTGTACACACAGGAGGACTGCCATAAATAGGTTTTTAGTTATTTGCCAATAGCAGAATGAGTGGGAGGCTGGGGTGGGTTATATTTGTGCTAGGTTAGAATGTGCTTGAAATGATATGTTATGGTGTCTTCTGGAGTTTAATCACCCAGTAGTTATAAATTTACGTAGTTATTAATTAATTATTTAGTTATTACTAGATAGTGCATTCATTCCTAGAATTTTAAACTTTGTATTTTTTTAAAAAGATTTTATTTATTTATTTGACAGAGAGAGAGAGGGAGAGCATACAAGCAGGGGGAGCAGCAGAGGGAGAGGGAGAAGCAGGCTCTCCACTGAGCAGGGAGCCCAATGCGGGGCTCGATCCCAGGACGCTGGGATCATGACCTGAGCCAAAGGCAGACGCTTAACTGACTGAGCCACCCAGGCGTCCCTAAGCTTTGTATTTTTGTGTTTTCCTGATTTGAAGCAGTCTGGTAAATGGTCAAAAGAGACAGAGTGAAGCTGATTGATTCTGTGTTTAATTGCTATGGATTGATAGCCAAATATAACTCTTTTTGCAAATAGAAGTTTTATACTTAAACACTAGCAAAAAAAAATCCTCCTTTCTTTTCCTTGAACTGAATTTATATGACTCCCTGGAAGAATTATATTAATAGAAAGAAAATAATTAATAGGAAAAATCAGTTCAAGATTCATTTATTACCAAACTAGTTTTTTTCCTACACAGTCAGCATTTTGTATAAGGTGAATAAAGAGACCTAGAATGAACTTGTAGTCATGTCGCTGTTTTTCATTTCCCTGGTCAAGTTCTCATGTTCTTGCTCTTCAAACTGTGGTCCTTGGACCGGCAGCATCAACCTCACCTGGAACTTGTTAGTATTGCAGACTCCCAGGCTCTGACCCCTGAAGCAGAACCTGCATTTTAACAAGATTTCCAGGTGATTCGTGTGCACATTTGAGTTTGAGAAGAGCTCTAGCTTAGTGTTTTTTTAATATGAGAGGTACTCATTTTTGTATTATGGAATAGAACCTTTTCTATCTTATCTAGAAAGATGACAACCCATTAGCTAATGAATTACCATTTTATGAACATTCTCATCATTGATTATAAGTTTAGGTACATATACCTACTCAGCTAAAATTCCACAAACGCTATCATTAAATTATCAGCTGACCCATGGCAGTTTTTAATACTCTCACAAAATTCTTGTACCGGTTTGCTAGTCTGCATAGGAGACTGAAAAGGAGCTTTGCACCTGCAAGTTATGTTCTGTTGAATAAGATGGATTAATTAAAAAGAAATTAAATATGGTTAGAGATGAAAGAAACTTTAGCAAATACCTAGTCTAACTTTGTCATTTTTCCAGTTGAGAAAATTGAGGTTAATGACTTGGCCAACTCAATTAAACAAAGAAGGGCCCAAACCAGGAGAGGAACCTGTGTATCCAGACTTGCAGTGAAGTGCAGCGCTGTGGATTGAGCGGTGGAAGTCGCAGCCCAGCTTGAGGCCCCCACTAAACTGCTTATCATTGCTCCCTTTCAGACAGTAGAAGCCATTAGGGTTCAAGTACAATGGCTTGGTTATTGACCAATTATCAAAGATTAATGAATTACCCAGTAGCAATAGAAATATATGCCAGGGACAGGCACATATATATATATATGAAGACACTGAGGGTCTGAGACATGGAGGAACTTGCTTTGTTTACACACATCTGGGAAGCAGCAGAGGTGGGAGGTGGAATTCAGTTGTAGGTGTGTCTATCTCCAAAGCCAATCTCTTAATGATTACACTATATGATCTGAAGATTTGCTAACCATGTTTGTATATATGCCACATTAATTTTTAAAAACAAATCAGATAGAAATGCCTATGTTCTTTTTTGTAGATATACTTCGCCCATACAACCCTGAAGTGGATAGAGAGAGCTAATAGGGATGGTTCCCAGCGAGAAAGGCTTATTGAGGAAGCAGTAGATATGCCAGAAGGTCTTGCCATCGATTGGATTGACCGTAAATTCTACTGGACGGACAGAGGGTAGGGCTCCTCCTTCACTTTTTTTTTTTTTTTTTCCTCCTTCACTTTTAAGCCACGTGGGATGGGAATGGTGACATAGGTGATACCGCTGGCCTCGTCCTCCACTTTGAACCCAAGAAAATAATGCTGGGTGCTTGGGTGGGACTGGAGGAAAGATGCCCCTAATGTTCCCTCCATTCCCTCCATTCCCTCCACACTACCAAGCAGGATGGTCCTCCTTTCACCAAGACTGGATCTGTATCCAAGGGAGAATTGTGAGGGCCAAGAAAGTAACATGTGTTTTTGCACTTCAGGCTGTGGTAATCAGAGAAATGCAAAGCCTGTCTGAATATAATCAGTGAGCACCCTTTGAGCATCTGTTATGGATAAGGCCATATCCTGGGTAACGTGGGAGATGCAAAGGAGCATGAGGAGTGTCCATCTTTGCAGTCGGCTCACATGTTAGCCAGGGAGCTAAGGCACATGGACCCAGGAAAACCCAGTACAAAAGCTTGTTCTACATGTCAGTACAAGAGATGTACAAAGAAGGCGGTCCATAAATAATTGCCAACGGAAGGGTGTACACACCCAGAGGGAGCTTTAGAAGAGGCTCCGGGAATCAACTAGCCCAACCCCTTCATTGTACAGACTAGAAGGCACATGCTGTCTCCCCGTGAATAAGCATGAAGGAGGGAGCAAGGCTGAACGTGGGAGTTGTGAGCCAAGTCCTCACGAGGTTGGAGAGATGGTCTACTTGCCCTGATGTGGTAAAGAACAGAACTAGAGAGAAGCTATGATGTTTCTGCCCTCTGGGCGTACTGCTCTTGGGGCTGTAGGGGGGGGCAGCCGCACTTGGTGTGTGTGGGGCTTGTGTGAGCCCCAGGAATGGTGGCGGTGGGAGGAAGGTGGAGGAGGGAAGTGGCTGCATCTCTCATGTGTGCTACTGAGAGCCCACTCCTTGCTTCCGAGAGAGGCAGCCAACCACAGAGTACAGAGAGCTGACCCAAGATAGTCTTAGAAATTCGCTGTGCTCTAGGATGTTTTCTCAGAGTAACTTAAGGCCATAGAGTGTAAGGGTAGTCAACCTATGCAACTGTGTTGAAGTAAAAGAAGATAGAATTAATTAGGATTTCACCTCTATGAAGTCAGCGGTCCCAACCCAGAAGGAGAAGTCCCAGGGAACAGGTTTATATGCTTGGGGGTAGGTTTCCTATGTCCCAGAAAAATCTTTTGGTCTGGATAATCCATGGGAAACAAAAGGTGTTTAAAAAATGAGCTACTTGTGCCGCCGGTGCAGTTTACAGTTATCAATAATATGGTACTTTTATATCCAGGGTAAGTCCATTTTCATTCATTCATTCATTTTTGTTTGTTTACTTATCATACCTTTATTCCTTTATTCTTTGGATATTTATTTATTACGTAACTGAAATGCATTAGACACTGTAAATCTCAAAAGGCTAAGTTTTCTTATCCCCAATTTAAAGATGAAAAAATGGAGAATTAAAGAGGTAAGATACCTTTCCCAATGGCAAGCAGCCAGCAAGAAGTAGATCTGGAATTTCAGTTGTAGTAATGACAAAAATCATAACAGCCATAACAGCCTCCTCTGTGTTGAACCTACTTAAAAGGACGTTTTAAAATGTCAGCTGTGCATAATAACAGAGCTTGTCCGCGGCTGTTCTCAGAAAGGTAAACGTTGATCAGGACAGCACATGTGAGCCACTCCGGGCCTCTCCGAGCACGCCAGGTCTTCTCGTATTTCCCACATTTGCATGGCACCTTTAATTTTCAGTGTTTGATTAATGGCCCCATGGTACCTACTGCAAGGCAATGCCTTCAGGAGATAGTCACGCACCTCTGTGTCCTGGAGAATCAGACCTCAACTTCCCGAGTTCATTGACTTCGGTAATAACAAGCCCTTCTAAGTCCTCTTCCCTCTAACGGCAGCTGTTAAAAGAAAACCTTTCATTTGTCTGGAAATGAGAGGTTTATAGCTTGAAAACCTTGATATTAGCTAGAAATTGGATTTAAATAACTGAGATTCCAAGCTCATGATACTAGATTCTATGGTAACTTTTAGCCAATTAAAAGAACCCAAGTGGATGCTTACAGTTTATATTGGCTGAGGAAAAGACAGAGTCAAATTAACATCTCACTGTAGGAAGGAAGCTAATTGATCGTTCTGCTGGCAATGCTATTATTTAGCATTAAGGAATGCTGATTCTTAAAGTCAAATGCCCAGTAAAAATGAATCAGGAGGGCAAAAATATATGTTTGCTCATGATTTATACCTACCAGTAGGTATAAATCACTCTTCTAGGGTTCTGGATGGACAAGTCCTGCCCTGGGAACAGGGTGGGTTTTGGAGCATCCCCGTGGCATCGAGACCAATTAGATCATGGAAAGAAAGAGAAAGATGCTCCACTAGATCAAGGGTCGTGCTTGAACTCGTGTGCACCCAAATGTCCGTGCTTGCCTTGCTTTCTCATTACCCACACTGGAGTTAGAGATTTGCTTCCTGGCTGAATCAAATAGAGGTGTATTATTGGGTGAACCCCTCTGAGAGCTGTGAAAGTAAATTCCAGCAATCCCGCCTAAGACAGATCCAGAGTCAGGAGCTTATGTCCATCTTGATTCTCATCATTTCACTCCTGCCAAAACAGTAAGAATTTAGAGGTGATGTAACAGTGAGATCAGAACTGACAGTTTTGTCTCCCCTGGTCACAAGCAAGTGGCCTCAGAATTCCTTCCCTCCCACCCAGGGACAGGCTCAGTGACAGTTGTGATTGAGTGAATTTGACACATTGAGTTCAAAAATACCTTCCACCCAGCAGTACCTTCCCGACGATCGCTTCATCTGGGAATAGAATTATCTTTTAAAAGGGGCTCTGTTGTACAAATGGCTTCCAATTATCCAGCGCCCTGAATTGGTAGTTTGCGCAGTGTCCTTGACCAGCACAGGCCCTCAGCCAATTTTGCCTTTGCCTGTCTCCTGCATAGAAACTATGAGGAGGACTAGATGAAGCTCCTTCCCCACCGACTGGCTAGAAAGTACACTGGAATAAACCACCCAGAGACCTCCTTAGTGTTTAGTAGAACAGGGAGGAGAGAATAGTTCTGCCTTGTGTTTCTGGGCAGGCCTGTTTTATGCGGACATTGCCCACAAGAGCAAGGGATAGGCCTTTCCGGATGTTGGTTGAATGAATCAAAGATAATTATACTTATTAGTTTGTAGTAGGGAAACAGGCTGAGCAGACAACATGGGGTGGGGAGGGGAGGTTCTTCTTATCCCTTCAGCCTGCGGTCCTGCCTGCTCCTGGATGCTGCTTGGAAGCCCAGGTTGGTACACAGGGTGAGGGCATGCTGGAATAAGGCATCTGTCTGAGTCTGCCACTTGCATTCTTTACATTCTCTAGACTATGATTCCCTGTCCCTCTCCTGCTGAACTCTAAGCTCTGTAAGGACAAAGACAGGGTTTTGTTTACTATTGTCTCCAATGCTTAGGCCAATCCTTGACACACAGTAGGTGCTCAGTAAATATTTATTTGACAATAAAGGTCAGTTTAACAAATAGATAGAAAAATCAGGAAAAGAGGATTTTCTCCTCTGCCAGATTCCAAAGGGTTATTTTTTTTAAAATTTTATTTATTTATTTATTTGACAGAGAGAGAGGGAGAGCACACAAGCAGGGGGAGCAGCAGAGGGAGAGGGAGAAGCAGGCTTCCCACCGAGCAGGGAGCCCAACGCGGGGCTCGATTCCAGGACCCTGGGATCATGACCTGAGCCAAAGGCAGACGCTTAACGACTGAGCCACCCGGGGGCCCCTATTTTTTTTTTAATGTAAAGATTAGCAAATAATATTTCAGTACTCCCATTTGTCTTAGAATCATATGGAAGAAAATTAAGTCAACAGAAATCTCCCCTCTGTTGTCCTTGTGCTGGCTGTCTCTGTGGCCCTTCGAAGCGGGCTCTCTCTCCTTCCTGTGATCTGTGACCATAAAGATGGTAACTCCTCCCCTCTGGCTTTCACTGGGTTCAGCAGGAGCTGGGAGGTTGTGAAGAAAAGGGGTTGGTGGTTACACCTCTGGCTTTGTCCCTGCCAGGCCCCTGACACAGTCCCCTCTTACCTTATCCTTTCACTGTGTATTTTAGTTGTGTGGGATAAATATTAGGATGCTGATTAAAAGACTGTTTTAAAATAATAGAATTCGTGGGTGTATGTCCTGATGTGTGTGCATGTGTGTACGTATGATGTCCCTTACTTGTGTTGAGAGTGTGTGTATGTGTGTGCACACATGTGATGGAGGTAGTTTAGAATGCTCATCTTTGCATTTCAGTAAGTAACAGGCAAAAGGAGTATGTTTGTTTAAGAAGCAAAGTTGATATAACAAGCTCCTCTATATTACATGCATCTTAGGAAATCTCTCATTGAAGGGAGTGATTTAAATGGAAAACATCGTGAAATAATCATTAAGGAGGACATCTCTCAGCCACGAGGAATTGCTGTCCATCCAATGGCCAAGTAAGTATTTGTGAAAATAAGGCACTTTCCTATAGAGGTCATGAGGCAGTTCATGTTTGATATACTAGTATCCAAAATTTGTCTTAAGACCTCAGGTGTTCAGTGGAATCATAAATCAAGAAAATCAGGGCGCCGGGGTGACTCAGTCGTTAAGCATCTGCCTTTGGCTTGGGTCATGGTCCCAGGGTCCTGGGATAGAGCCCCGCATCGGGCTCCCTGCTAGGTGGGAAGCCTGCTTCTCCCTCTCCCTCTCCCACTTCCCCTGCTTGTGTTCCCTCTTTCGCTGTGTCTCTGCCAAATAAATAAAATCTTAAACACACACACACACGCACACACACATGCACACACACAGAGACTTAAAAAAAAAAAAGAAATCAAGAAAATCCATGAGATTGGTTCAAACTTTCAGAAATGATATAGCTAGCATGACTTCCTCATCCTTTCATGTCTTTTGACTTTCTATTCTTACATAAAAATTTTGTATTCAGATAACTGTCCTTTTAAGCCAATTTAATTTTTTAAAAAAGAAGTGGGCTGTAATTCATTAACCAATTAGATGCAAGCCCACGAAACTATTTTCTTTAAAAATCTACATTATTGCTTTTCTGAGCAAAGGATGGCATTTAGATTGCATGGCTTATGAATTCTACTCAGAAAAAAACATCAGATGAGTTCGAATGATAGGTCATTCCTAGATTTAGACAAGTGGAAATAGAAATCATGAAAGATTAGAGGACTATGTTGTTAATTGTGAATTAGTGACTTATTGGTGACAAATATTAGTTTAGGTTTAGAGAATTAAGGAGAATAATGGATTCCTTCCTAGTTGTTAAAAAACAAGGATTAAAAACATCATTTTATTTATAATGGGAATTTATGCTTGTCTATGGGAAATAATATACTGGCAGTAATTGGTAATTGATTTGGAGCCAGCCACATGATTAAAAAAGTGAGAATGTAACCATCTCTAAACAAACCAGTAGAAAAGATAATGAACCATATTGACCTCAAAAAAATGTGCCTCAGCATCCGATTTATGGGGAACTTAAAATTGACCAAGTTAACTGAGTACATTGTATAAAACTAGATAACAAATATTCAATTTCCTTTATGTTGTAATTTTACATATATAGTGAGTTTTATAAATGCATAGCAGAAGGACAGGCTAACAAGATTTTATTGCCTTTTGCAGCATGAAACGCTAATTTAAGAATATGCTCTTGAACACATTTTCAATTAGTAATATAGTACAATTTTTCAAACTAATAATTTCTTCTTTATCCAATGATCTGAGCCTTAATTCAGCATTTCCTGTCCAAGATGTTCTACATAGAAAAGATAATTTTTGCTATTGAGAATTATTTGTCCAATGTACACTGCTATACTTTCTATATTCCTTGGCGTACCACTTCAGTTTATTCTAAAGTGATTTACACTGACGTTTTCAGTGATGAAAGAATGGAAGAATTTTTTCATGCAAATTTTATTTGTTGTATGCTTTCTTGATTAAAGGAGATTATTCTGGACTGATATGG
Organism: Phoca vitulina; assembly: GCF_004348235.1. NCBI lineage: Eukaryota > Metazoa > Chordata > Mammalia > Carnivora > Phocidae > Phoca > Phoca vitulina. The sequence continues at coordinate 84,901,561 of NW_022589706.1, forward strand.
GGATTAATCCACGAATTGAAAGTTCTTCCCTTCAAGGCATTGGCCGACTGGTTATAGCTAGTTCTGATCTGGTCTGGCCCAGTGGAATAACGATTGATTACTTTACTGACAAATTGTATTGGTGTGATGCCAAGCTGTCTGTGATTGAAATGGCCAATCTGGATGGTTCAAAACGCCAAAGACTTGCCCAGAACGATGTAGGTGAGGCTTTGGGATGGGTGATTTCTTCCTCTTGACCTGAGTGTTGACAAGTGTTAAATACAAAATGTGTTTACACACACACACACACACACACACACACACACACTGACTCACCCCCAGACACCCCCTTCCCTCAGCCTTATGGTGAGAGAGGGATGGAGACAAACAGACTGACAGACTTCTTTGGGGATTTCTGAGCTACAAAGATTAACTTCACATTGGAATACTGGATAAAACACAGTGAGATATAATCATTTCTCTTTGCCAAGATTTCCCAAAATCAGAAGGAAAATATTAAAAATTTTAAGACCTCTTTAGGAATAAGAACTTGATTCAGTTGTTGTCATTTGTTCTGTTTTAGACAATGTCATTTGTACAACTGTGATAGTGTCACCTTTAGCTATTAATGAATATCCATTCATATGCAAAGATTAATACAGATAGTTTTATTTCCTATTTTCAGATTTTTCATTGGGTGTCATGTATGTTCATAAATATATTTAAAATGCTGTATTCTATGTTAAATGTTAAAAGAGAAATACTGGGGATGCCTTGGTAGCTCAGTTGGCTAAGTGTGTAACTCTTGGTTTCAGCTCAGGTCATATCTCCAGGTAAAGAGATTGAGCCCCATGTGGGGCTCCCTGCTCAGTGGGAAGTCTGCTTCCCCTCTGTCCTTCCCCCCACTCCCGTGAGTGTGCACTACCTCTCTCATAAATAAATAAATCTTTAAAAAAAAGAGAGAGAGAGAAATACTGAATGTACCAGGAGCCATTGCATTTTCTTGAGCAGGAAATGTATATGATAAGACTGGCACCTCACTATAACCACTTAGGTAGCAATATAAGGGTTGGGTTGAAATCTGGAGAGAAGGAAATTAGTCGGGAGTCTACAGCAGTTGTCCAGTCAACAGTCGATGAAGGCCTGAGATAGAACATTGCCATTTCAAAGTGGAATGGAGGATTAGAGTATTAAAAAAAAAATCACTGTGAATGAAAAACTTAGAGGATTTGGGAGTAGATTGAATATCAAAATGAGAGTCAGAGAGATATTGAAGATGCTTCAGAGATTCAGAAACTGGTTGGTTGAGAAGATGCAAAAAATCTGGTCTATCTCTTTTACGAAGAAGTGGATTAATAATCTGTATATTTATTTTGTCCATTCTTTTTGGTTTAGAGGAGATGAGTTTCTAGATTCGTATTATACATTGAATAGGTCATAAGTATAATTGAAAATTTTACATACTTCTAAGATTCCTTAAAAAATTAAAGGTATACTTTACAATAAGTCATAAGCTTATGTAAGATCATAGACTTTATTCATCCATGCACTTAACAGATATTTATTGAATCATCTTGGGAAGTGGAGATACAGTAGAGAGTAAAACAAAAATGGTTCCTGTGAGGTCATGGAGTCTGGGGGTAGGGGAGTATATTATTAAAAAAATACATCACCCAAATAAATGGAAAATTATAGCTTTGATATATGAAGGCATAAAGGGATTTGAAAATTCCTAACCAGAATGTAAAGATCCCATATGCTAAACCAAAACGCATAACAGATACTTTGTGAATAATTTCTGTGCTGCCGTAATCTGTGACTAATACAACTTCCTATTAAAAGCCATTATTGATGGACTTTGGGGAGGGTATGTGTTGTAATGAGCACTGGGTATTATATAAGACTGATGAATCACAGACCTGTACCCCTGAAACAAATAATACATTATATGTTAATTAATTGAATTTAAATTAAAAAAAACCATTATCAGATACTTGTTAGAAGATCTAAGTGACCATTTCCATCATTACAGTGCCATCTACTGGCATAGAGAGGTGGCTTCTCAGCTGCTCACTCTGGGTTTTCAATGTAAAGATTGAAGGATTCATTCATTCATTCATTCATTCATTTCTTTCTTTTTTTGGGGGGGGAGACTGCGTGCACGGTAGGGACGGGGGAGGGGCAGAGGGCAGAGGGAGAGGGAGAAAGAGAATTTTAAGCAGGCTTCAGGCTCAGTGTGGAGCCTGACACAGGGCTCGATATCATGACTCTGAGATCATGGCTTGAACTGAAATCCAGAGTTGGGTACATTACTGACTGAGCCACCCAGGTGCCCCTGAGGAATTCATTCTTCATTTAACATTCAACTGTGGCTCTTCTATTTAAAAAAATAAGGAAGATTATGTCTAGTGTGAGGTATTTGTTGAAAAACTATAGCTAATTCTCAATATTAAAAATAAGAAAAATAATTTTTTTTAAAGATTAAAAGAAAACATAGCTAATTCTGACACATGCTACAACATGGGTGAACCCTGGGGACATTATGGTGAGTGAAATAAGCCAGTCACAAAAGACAAGTACCATATGATTCTATCTACTTGAAGTATCTAGAATAGTCACATTCATAGAAAAAGTAGAATGATGTTTGCCAGTGACTAAAAGGGGTGGGAAACGGGAAGTTGTGGTTTAATGGATATTAGAGTTTCAGTTTTGCAAGATAAAAAAGTTCTGGAAATTGGCTGTACAACAAAGTGAATGTACTTAGCACTACTAAAATGTACGCTTAGGTTAAGATGATACGTTAGATGTTTTTTGCCATAACAACAACAATAAAAACCTCATAGCTATATAAAAAAATTTCCTTGCTGCATTTATGGCTTTAACTGGGAACAAAAGTCTAGAGACTAAAATGCATTTTAATGGCCCTGGTCAATAATGATGGATGGAGACTCATTGTCACCAGAACAAGTCATTTGAGTTTGCTGCCAGAAGAGGGAGATAGTCATTCTAATCCACCAAATCCATTGCTCATTTGCAAAAAAACTGGCCTAGGAAATGTGACTGGACATGATTAAAGCTTCCAAATTTGGGGCTCCCTAGCTTTAGCCTCTAGCCCCTTGAGATAGTGTATTCCAGCATTTCCCTGCTTACTATAAATACTTGAATATCTTATCAGGGCAGTTGCAGGGGTGTGGAGGGGTGGGTTAGTGGAGGTGGGGTCAGAAGAGCCCACTTAGGGGTTGATAGGCGCCATGAAAATGGAGGCAGTAGATAATAAATGACTTGTAAACAGCTTGGCTAATAAGGGAAGGAAAAAGACAAAAGGAAGCTAGAGGGGCCTGGGAGATGAGGATATTAATCAGCTAAGGGAAGGCAGCTAGTAGAATAGAGAGTGAAGATGTAAAAGAAAGGGGTGATTGACAGAACAAGGTGCAAGAGAAGGCAGGAAGAATGAGACCAGAAGTACAGGCCAAAGCACTAATACTAGATAACAGGAGAGATAAGGAGGTGGGGGTCCGATGCAGGGAAATGTGTTGCTGGAGATGGGAATTTAAGGAGACTACTATTCAGTTACTTCAAATTGTTAAAGATCCTTACAACGACCTGTGAATTTAGTCTACTACTTACTGTTGCCACTCAGAAGACAAGGAACTTAATGCAAAGAGAGGTAAAAGAACTCACTGAAGTTTAGTCTATAGTGACAGAATCACCAAACACAGAAACATTGCCGCCCTGGCCCCCTCCTTCTTGATACTCTGTCAGTCAGCCCACATTCTCCCACTCCCCAAATGCTGTGTGACAGTGTGAGGACCTCATACCCCGCGGTTCCCATTCTAAGAGGAGGTTCCCTCATCATGTGGGTTCTCCTTGCTGCAGGCAAAAGTAGGGGCATGTATCTTGCTTAGCAGCTCTATTAAAAGAATGCTTTAGTGTGGGAATCGTGTGAGCATGTTGTAAGCCTTGTTCTTTTAAAAATATTCATGGCAAAGACAAGATGTATGTAATGGATTTAAACTGCTTCCAGGGCACCCATTTGCTGTGGCTGTGTTTGAGGATCATGTGTGGTTCTCGGATTGGACAATGCCATCGGTAATAAGGGTGAACAAGAGGACTGGCAAAAATCGGGTACGTCTCCGAGGCAGCATGCTGAAGCCTTCATCACTGGTTGTAGTTCATCCATTGGCAAAACCAGGTACACTGGACATGTCACACAGTGTTTCTTTGGCTGGCATCTGTAACTATTTTAATTGATAGGAGAGGAGGAGGGGGGTATTGCAATTCTCACTAATTTGGGTAGATGTTAAGATTTCCTGAGATTTGGATTGGGTTTAAATTGAGACAATCTGATAGTGAATTTGGGCTTTATCTCTCCATTCTCATGTTGACTTCTCCTGACCAGCTTCTACTTAAATTGTTCCTTTTCAAGGAGTCTTGGGTTGGGCGCCTGGGTGGCTCAGTTGGTTAAGCGACTGCCTTCGGCTCAGGTCATGATCCTGGAGTCCCTGGATCGAGTCCCGCATCGGGCTCCCTGCTCGGCAGGGAGTCTGCTTCTCCCTCTGACCCTCCCCCCCTCTCATGTGCTTGCTCTCTCATTCTCTCTCTCTCAAATAAATAAATAAAAAAATCTTTAAAAAAAAAAAAGGAGTCTTGGGTTAAAGTCACTGAGGGTGAGGATGAGGGATGGGGGCGATTTAGACACCTGCAGTAGAAGCTTCTATCTCTACTGGGGCCTTTCCCTAAACCCCCCACCCCCCAGAGTGCCTGTGAGTGAGCATCATTCAGTGTCCTATAATAACTTCCTTCTGAATTGCCCTTTGTCAGTTTGACTAGATTATGAGTCAGGAAATAGGGATCACATCTGCCTAAAGAGCTTCTTGACCAAAGTCCTGGCTATACTCAATAAATACAAGGTAATAACATTCTGAGCTGATCTTAGAACTGGCTCCGTTAGGAACTCTTCTGAAATAGCTCTTGATATAGGCTCCATTTAGATATACTGAGTTTCTCCCCCCAAAGGCTGTACCCTGTGACTTGTATCAATGGCACTTTTTTGATCTCCAAGCCCATCTGTGAATGTACCTTTTTCCCCCCCAAGGAGCACAGCCCTGCTTACATCAAAATGGAGGCTGTGAACATATTTGCCAAGAAAGGTTTGGAACTGCTCAGTGTTTGTGTCGTGAAGGTTTTGTGAAAGCCCCAGATGGGAAAACGTGTCTGACTCTGAATGGTCACCAGATACCGGCAGGTAAGATGATAAATTGTATGGCTAAAGTATCTTATTTTGACTCAGGAATATAGTTCTACATCAATCTCTATGCTTTTGCTGATGTTTAATATTTTGTATTATTAAAAGCTTCCCTGCTTTGGGGCACCTGGGTGGCTCAGTCAGTTAAGCGTCTGACTCTTGGTTTCAGCTCAGGTCATGATCCCAGGGTTGTGAGATCGAGCCCTGCATCGGGCTCTGTGCTGGACGTGGAGCCTGCTTAAAGATTCTCTCTCTCCCTCTGCACCACCGCCCCCCCCCCAAAAGCTTCCCTGCTTTCAGGGATGCCAAGTATTTTTGTTTTGTTTGTTTTTCTGCTCTGCAGAGTTTGGGCTCCTTATTAAAGACTAAATTCAATTGACCTCCTCTAGTTATAAAATTAACAAACAAAAGATAATATCCAAAATGTTGAGTTCCAGTCCTCCAGCCCCCCATTTACAGTGGAGTGGCCCAAACTTGGAAAAAATATGCCAGCATTTTACCACCCCAGATAATGTTCAGAGACATTTTGTTTAGGCATTTTATGGCCTCAATTTTAGTGTAGTCATATACAATCCTTCTACTACATAACTGGTCTTAATATGAAAAACAAAGTCCTTTATAGTAAATAACTGTAGGGAATGTAGCCTGAGAAGGCTTATGATCCATGTTTAAAAAACTAAATATGACTTTGAGGAAGAGGAAGGAAGAAGAAATCAAATGTGTTGTGTAACCAGTAGTTCTGATTTGCTTCCCTTGAATATGTATGCAAGCAATGAAGGAGTCATTGGATTCATCTCTTGATATCTTCATACCAAAAAGAATTTAAATGTTATTAAAGATTTTTTTTTAATTCGTTTATCTAGTAGGCATGGTATAAGTTAGGTGATAGATTAGCAGCAAACAAATGGGTTGATTATCCATGGACCAGAACTGGTGATTTTGGATTTTCAGAATTTTCTATTGATTGTTGCTTTAGAAAAAAGAGTTCTCAATATTTTTGGTTTTAGGACCCCTTTACACTCTTGTTTTAAAAGATTTATTTATTTATCTTAGAGAGAGAGAGAATGTGCGCCTCCCCATTGAGCATAGAGCCTGACACTGGGGCTCAGGGCCACAACCCTGAGATCATGACCTGAGCCAAAATCAAGAGTCGGACACCAGGTGTCACCCAAGGACCCCTTTTCACTCCTAAACATAATTGAAAACCCCAAAGAGCTTTTGCTAATGTGGGTTATATCTATCAATATTTATAATATTAGAAATTAAAACTAAAAGTTTAAAAAATATATCTATTAAACTTACAATAATATTCCAATATGTATGAGCACAATATATTTTTAGGGAAATAAATAAAATAACGATTTTCTAAAACAAAAATATATAGTGAGCATAATGGCACTGTTTTGCATTTATATCCTAATGTCTGGCTTAATATAGGGCAGCTGGATTCTCATATCTGCTTCTATGTTAAATCTGTTGCTGTGTTGTTTTGGTTGAAGCCTACGAAGAAAATCTGACCTCACATAGACATGGATTTGGAAAAGAGAGGATTGATCATTTGATAGCCTTTTCAGATGACTTTTTTGTATATCTTCTTTTGATACTATGGCAGAACTGTACAGGTCATTCTTAAACCATAGTTGCAGTGTGGAATCTGAAGCCGTATCAATAAACTTTTTGTAACCGGCTACGTTAAAATCCAGTGGTCTGTTTTGTACTTTGAGTGGCTCTTTTACCAATGCGTGATTTTGTGGCATTATGTTGGTCATTTGAAAATACAGATTGGCTGAGTTGTGCGTATCTTCCAAGCGTCACACACACTTACAAGTCACATTCATTAATTGTTACCATCAAACTCATTAGACAGGTCTTTGAGTTTTGGGATTTTCATCAAGCTCAGGGTAGTGGAGAAAATTTTTCAGAATTCTACTTTTCACTTGAAAGCTGAACTTTTATCATTGGCAATAAGTACTGTCAATTCTTTTTCTTGAAACGACAGACTCACCTCATTTTTGAGAAAACGCTTGCCAAATTTCCAAGTGTTAATAACATCCCTTGTCAGTCAGCCTTTCAAGTAAAAATTATGTTCAATGAAAAAAGAGGCTAGTTTCAGTTTGCAACTCGAAGAGTACGCAAGTGCTTTTCCTCCAGACGACCAGACGTCCATCATAACTTCAGAATGTACCCAGAGTGTTTTGTATATACTTTCCATTTAATTATATAGAATATTAAAGAGCCAAGTATTCCATGGTTGAGGTTTTAAAAAATTAGTATCTTACCGCTTCATCATGGTTCTTCTTAAGTGAGACAGGATTTGTGTGTGTGTGTGCGTGTGTGTGTGTGTGTGTGTGAGAGAGAGAGAGAGAGAGAGAATGTGTGCGGCGAAGAACATGACTTTAGTTGAGCTTGGTCCCATTGCCTTAATTCATGCTGAGATGCCAGCAGTCTTACATAATGTCTAATGTCACATGTATTTGCATTTTGCGAAAATAGTTTTGACCTTATGGACTCTGTGCAATGGGAACCCCGGGGGTCCATGGACCACACTTAGAGACCACACTTAGTGTTTTAGGGGATCCATTTTTCCCATGTACTGGGGAATTGCATAGGTCCCATAGCTATGTCAAATTATGGCTTGTTTATGCCCTTCCACATTTCTAAATACAGGTAAAATAAGGCTAAAATAAGTATTAAAGCAGCCTAAAGGAGAAGGAGTGTATATGGAAGGCAGGTTGGGGAGATCATCTTATTAATTTGTCCTTAGTGATGGTGGGCTGTGACTGTGAGTTGATTATGTCCATATGGATTTTAGTATTCTACTCTTACTGTTTTTGCCAGTACCTAAAAGAGTCCTTCCTGTCTTTTTGCCCTCTGGCTCCCCCGACCCTCAACCATCAAGTGCGCTGAGTGATACTTGGAGGGTATGGTGTAGCAGGCAAGATTTTCTAAGTCATCAGGACACTGCTAGTTTCCCTGAATGCTCTTACTGTAAGAGTAAGTCTAAACTTACAACCAGCAAATAGCCATAAATATAAATTAAATCAAACTTTCTTGATCATAAAAGGTACAGTAACTGTAACTTCTGCCCTTCACTAGGTAGTGAAGCAGATCAAGTAATGCCATTGGATGTCTTATCCAGGAATAGAGGATTTGAAGATAACATTACAGAATCTCAGCATTTGCTAGTGGCTGAAATCATGGTATCAGGTATGAATAAGGAGTTCTCCAGTATAGCTTTGGTTCCAACAATTTCCATCCTACCAGTTAGAATCCTGAATTAGCTCTCTAACTTTGGCTAAGTGTACACAAACCTAGTGAAGCCAAACTTTGGACTCAAACTTTGGTCCTTCTTCTTTTCTGAACCTTGTGCCTGAGGAAGGTGATTCCATGTTAGACTGGACATGAACTTTACTCATTGAGAGTCTTTGAACTGAAACTTTTTGGAAGAAATCTAACTTAGAAACAAAGGTGAAAAATAAGACAGAACAGATTTGAGTGTGTCCCCATCCATACCTAGTAATTTTGATATTTAGCCCATCTAGCTATATACTTCCATTAGGGTGAAAAGTAGATAGTAACTGATACGCAAATATAGGTTGGTTGCTTCAGCTGCTCCAGAGTTTACAAACAGCAAATGTTAGAATTGTGTTCTTCTATATTGCACATTTATCACCAAGATGCTAAATAATTTTTCAGTATTTAACAACTTCAGGGAGCCTAGTTCTTTTATACTCTATATTCAAACTGGGCTTCACTCAGCCCTAGAACCTCTGTAAACCTCACCCCTTCTTCACTGCTCTCTACCTGTAATCAGTGCAGATCTACTTTGAAACATTTTATTTATTTATATTTCTAAGATTTTATTTTAACAAAATATCTGTGGCTAAAAATAAGTTTGAAGGCTCCACATTAAGACCTTAGATACACTGAAAGTGCTCATCCAACTTTTGTGGTCTACAGACTACTTTGTCTGTGTATAAGACCCTGGAGACCGCTTACCTCTCCCTATAAGAACTTATCCGTACAGCAGTGCCTGGGTGACTCAGTTGGTTAAGCGTCCAACTCTTGATTGCAGCTCAGGTCATGATCTTAGTGTTGTGAGATCGAGCCCTGCATCAGGCTCCCCAGTGGGTGTGGAACTTGCTTAAGACTCTCTCTCTCTCTCTTTTGGCCCCTCTTCCCTCCCTCTCTCTAAAAAAAAGAACTTATCAGTATGATTTTTTAATAAAATACACAGAGGTGGATATTTTTGGTAATAATAATTTGTATGGAGCTTTAGAGTTTACCAGGCACTTTACCCTCCAATTTGATTCTTTTTTTTTTTTTTTTTTTTTAAGATTTCTTTCTTTACTTGAGAGAGAGAGAGAGAGAATCTCAAGCAGACTCCCTGCTGAGCACGGAGCCCACCATGGGTCTCGATCTCACAACTCCAAGATCATGACCTGAACCAAAATCAAGAGTTGGAAGCTTAACTGACTGAGCCACCCAGGCGCCCCTCTAATTTTTTTTAAAGCACATAATGTATATATATAATACATATATATGTATAAGTTCTAATTTGATTCTTATCACAACCCATCACTTTACAGATTTGAAAACTGAGACTAAGATATATTAAGGTAATGAGTTTACCAAAAATTTTGAAAATGATGACCAAATAATTAATTCATGTCAAGAGAAAGTCTAGAAAACAGCACACTAAGAATATTACTCATTTAGTGATTATTTAATAATTTTCTAAATGCTGTGCTAAGCACTAGGGATATGATGATGAGCTAAATATAGCCCTGTTCTCCAAGGTCACCGTCTGGTGTAGAGACAAATAAATGATAGAATAAAACAGTATAAATAAATATTAGCAGTATTGAAAACCATTTAAAAGTTGCTAAGGATCCCTGAAGGTTCCCAGAGCATAATTTGAAAGACTAATGTTTGGGAGATTCAAAGACCAAGATAATGACAGGTAGTAAATTGACACATGGGTGGGATAGGGGAGTGATGAGAAGGCCAAAGATTTGGAATACATATACTGTATAATAGGCTGTGTTTGGCTTCATACCTGAGACTATCTTGTGCAGAATAGATGGAATTGACTGTCTTTGTGAAAACTGCCTCATCTTTCCATATCTGAATTGGGTTCTATTTTGTCTTAGTCTATAAAGTTTTAGTTCTACTCATGTTAGGCTAAGGGGTCATATTATATCTCACATAGTGAGATTTCATTTAAATAAAGTGTCTATGCTAAAAAGAATTTGAAAACTCTATAATAGATTTTAGGTTAGGATCAATATATTCTTATTCCCCAAAGACACACAGACTGCTACGTAGCAAGTAGATCTGTATACAACAAGACAAAGAAATTCAATCATAAAAAGGTTTCATTGTCAAGTTTACTAAAATAATGAGTTCTTCTAAATTCATGAATAAAATTTAAAATTCTTAACATGGCCTGCTGGGCGCTAGCTGAACTAGTCCTTACACACCTCACCAGCCTCAGTGTGTGCCTTTCTGTGCTCAACTTTTTTTTTTTTTTTAAGATTTTTATTTATTTGACAGAGAGAGAGAGTACAAGCAGGGGGAGGGGCAGGCAGAGGGAGAGGGAGAAGCAGGCTCCTTGCTCAGCAGGGAGCCCAATGTGGGGCTCGATCCCAGGACCCTGGGATCATGACCTGAGCTGAAGGCAGATGCTTAACCATCTGAGCCACGCAGGCACCCCTCTGTCCTCAACTTTCTATGGCCGGCTTCACTTACACTGGCCTTGTGTGTAACAGACAGATGCTGTGTTCTCAGCCCACAGTGCTCTTTCTACACCCTTTCAAGTCCTGTGTATCCTTCAGATCTCAGCTTCAGATCTCACGCAGAAAGCTTTTCCTAGTCCCCTAAGCAGGTGAGATGAGCGTTATTTCAGCTCTCTTAGAACCTGGGGCTGTTTCTTGAGAGTGCTTATCTCACGTGTACTTCAGTAACTAATTGTACAAGAAAGCAGAGACCCTGTCTGTGTTCTCCATCAGCTCTCATGTAATAGGTACTTTTAAAAATTAATTTTAGTAGTTTAACTAATAGGCCCAAGAGTCTTTTCTAGTGTGATAAGGCTAATTCTGATTCAGACTGTCACAATACTCTTCTTCTTTATCATCCATATTTACATATGTATAAAATTTATTATTCTCAAGTCTTTTTTTTTAAATCACTTTTTTCCCCAAGTCCTTACAATTATCATGTGAAGTAGACTGGACAAAAAGTGTCACCCATATTTTGGAGAAGAGAGATGTGAAGCCCAGGCACTCATTTCTTCCAGAGCTAACTTGTGGAAGAAAGAACTTTGGCTATAGCCCATCTCCCACCCCCCAGTGGCATATCCATTGCTTTTCATTATGCAAAAGCTGCCTTGGGGTTTGCAAGTTACCAAATAAATCCTGAATCATATTCTAATTTAAGGCAATTCTGCAAGTGATTTAAAATGTCTTGGGTAATTGGATCTTGTCCACTATACACTGAACAAGCCTTGTGACTTGAGAGCTAGTCTTCCAAATAAATGCCAAATCAAATGGATAATTGATTTAGTCTGAACTTATCCATCTCGAAGAGTCATGAGTGACAGGAGATGACCAAGCAAGAATGAAGGGCATGTGTTCCCACAAGAGAAATCTCACACAAATAGCTAAGCAAATCAAATGCAATTACCCAATGTCTGCATTCACATGGAACCTGAATCCTACTTAGATCATCTAACTTTCTTTAATTTATGGGCAAGTTTAGAAGGCTTCTTTTACCTCTTCTGTACTCAGATGAGCAAACTTACCAGTGAATAGAGAGATGATAGTTTATATCCTGCTGTGGTATGTCAGATCCCCCCAACTCCAACTGTGGCATTTGGAGAATGATTATATATATAAGTAGTCAAAAGAAAAAAAAAAAAAGAACTTGCTCATGTTTATGGCTCAACATGCAGCTCTGTCCCCTGGGGGATTTGCATTTCAATGGAGTATGAAATGAAATGATCCATTTACAGCATTTAGTTTATATGGTTCATGACTTTGTAAAAGCGCCTTGAGGTTTGCAAGTCACTGCATAAATCTTGACAATAAACATACATTGTGACATACATATTCTCATATATATGAGACATAATTTTAGTACATTGACAATAAATCTTTTTATTGTATCTTGTATTATTGTAATAAATTCTTATTTATCATGTCTCTGCCATGTTGGTACACAGATCTACTTGTTAAATATTAGTCTGTGTCTTTTGGGGAGATAAGAATATATTGACCCCTATCGTACGTCATAATGGTTGAGAATTCTCAAATAAACAATAAAAGGTTTGATATTTGAGTCCATTTACTCCTGGAAATTTTATAGTTCAAGTTTGCAAATGCTTTTTAAAAAATTATAAACAAGTTCACACAGGGCTCTTTGAACACCAATAGTTCTTTAAGACTAAAGATTTACTGAAAGCATGTAAATGGGAACATATAGCTTATGGACCTTTTAATATAGATATAGCTTACAGGTCAACTAATTGTTTCTCTTTGGAGGTTAGGCTGTCCCAGAACTTGGAAAGAAAGTGCTGGAATATTCTGTAGAACCCAAAACATTCAAGCCCATTTTCCCCCTAAGGTCTGCAAATAATCTGATGGGGTTCTCGCTGTTTGCAGATGCTGATGACTGTGGTCCTGTGGGATGCAGTACACGGGCTCAGTGTGTTTCAGAGGGAGAAAATGCCACATGTCAGTGTTTGAAAGGATTTACTGGGGATGGAAAACTATGTTTTGGTAAGAGCAAAGGCCAATACACATATCTGGAAAATAGTGAACCAGAAACATTCTTTCAGATAATACTGATTCAAAAGCTCCAGAGGATTTATGTAATCAGCAGGATGGAATAAATTATTTGATATTAGTTAAAAAGACAAAGGATGGCATATATAGAGTATATGAAACATATAGTATGTTGTTCTATTACAGTGAGTTTGTATTAGAATTATGTAATATATGCAGTTGCTATTAAGGAGAAAATTTTATAATTGGCTTCAGAAGCATGAATTTGAGTTTGAGTCAAATTTATAAATTCACCAATGACAATAAAAACACAACTTTCCCCCCTAAAACCTGAGGTCATAAGTTTTAGTTTAATAAATAGATTGTGCTGGATCGATTTCCATTTTATACTGAATGCCTTGAAATTTTAAGTTAGTGGTTGCTGTAAAAATCTCAGTTTTTATGGTCTGAAACTCTGGCACAATCTGATTTATTTACACATACTTAGCTAAGCAGACACCTAAGCAATCTGTAAAAATTGATTCGGAAATGAACTTTATGACCAAGATGCAGAGTCTGCATTACATTTGCAAACAGTATCTGTGAGTGGCTGAATGATTATATGTCAGCTTATACTTATTTTTTCCTACGATTCTCATTTATGCCAGGATTGTCTACACATTTCACTAGTTCATCGTTTTGCCCACAGATATGGATGAATGTGAGACGGGCATCACAATTTGCCCTCCCACCTCCAAGTGTGTCAATACTGAAGGTGGCTATGTCTGCCGGTGCTTGGAAGGCTACCGAGGTGATGGAATTCACTGTCTTGGTAAGAGAGCGTGTGTGCCTAGGGAGGGGGCTGGAGGCAGGCCTCAGAGGATTGGGAAACACTGTGGGTGTGGTGGGTCGAGAAAAGACAGGATATAATTTAAGTGCCATACACGTTAAGACTAAGAGAGAAGTTGCGTGACCTGTTCAAACGGACATATCTCAATTCTGGATGAACAGTCAGGGTTGTGCCCTTGTGTTAGGATGGGACTAGTCAGCTTCAAGACCCTGCAGAGGTGGTGGGCCCCTCTGCTTTCCAAATTCTTTCTCTCGCGGTTGAGTGACGCCAATGCCTCATCAATACTCCACACCTCGAGCCATCATGGGGCTTGGGGGGAGTCCTACAGCATTTTCGTTATCCTTGCATTTTGCAGGTGAGCCATGGTGAACTGCAGAGCTGATGGAGGCTTGTTGGAAGTCCCTGCTCTGTGCACAAAGGAAAGGGGGAGTGGTTCTGTGAAAGGGCTCATCAGGCGGCTCTTGATGAGTGTCAGTAGATGGGAGATTCAAGACACTGACATTTAGATACAAGTAAAGAGTGATTAAGACCTCTTTCATAATCACCGTCCTCTGCCAAGGTCTGGGTGTGGCTTCTGGGTTGGGAGCTCACTCAGTGGATGTCTCGTACCCTGCCAGGTGTCAGTAACATAGTAGCACCCCACAAGTGGGGACCTGCCTAAAGTCATCCTAGCCCAGTGAAGTGCTCACCGGGAGTTTAACAGGGCTTTCACATGTCTCTTCCAGTATTTTCTTTGCCTTCTGAAAACATACAAATCTTTTCACGGTAAGGGGCAGATGACCTGATAAGAAACTGAAATGATACTGCTTTCTCCCACATGCTGAGCTTAAAGATGAAACATCAGTCATGACTCCCAAGTTTTTTTGGATCTGGCTGGTTTAAATCAGACCTTTATCAGATTAGTTTTGTGGAGTCCACAGTCACTTGTAAATACTCTTTTCAGCACACAGTTGGCTGTCAGTTAGGAAAATATTACTGCTCTAATTAATTAGGCTCATAGATAATTTAGACAAGCAGGCTTTCTATTTAATTTACTTTGAAGAGAAAAGAAGGCATACTTTTTGGGTGTTTAAACTTATTAAACTCTGTTTCTCTGTTACTAACCTACCTCCTTCCAGTAGTGAACATGCAAAAGGGTACGGCCCAGCGTACCTGGTTGGCGTGGAGTCCTCACGCCACATGGAAGAATGGGCTTATTCCTGTTTCTCTCTCTCTCCCTGCCTTTCTCCCTCTCTGTCTCCCTTTCCCTCTTCCTCTCCCACTATCACTGCTTCTCTTTCCCGCCCTCCTTCTTTCCTTCCTCCTTCCAGATATATGTAGCTATAGTGCTTTAAACCATGCTTGGAACATAATAAATGCCACGCAAAAATAATAAGTTATTCTTATTCTTAGGAGTGGTTGTATTTCTTGGCTAAAAGTATATCTTTGTTCTTGCTTCTTGGAAAAGCTCTCTCTGACTCTCAAGGTTCATTGAGATTATAGAAATTATAGAGATATAGAGACTATAGAGATTTCATAGAAATTACAACAGGAAGTAAGCAAAAAAAAAAAAAAAGACTCAATTTGAGTCATTTGGGATAGCAGCAATTCAATGTGACAAATATTTATTTGGCACCTATTAGTGCAAAGACACAGTACTCATTAGTGTGAGGAACACCAGAATGATGGAGGTAGTGCTTGCTTGTGAGAAGAGTAGGATCTGAGAGACAGGGAGCTGTGAGAAGTGGTGAAAAGGGGTATGCATTATGAGGGAAGTAAAAACTACAATGAAAGTTCCCAACTGGAAGAATATCTGTTTGAGGTATTAGGAAAGACTTCATGAAGGAAGTATCACTGTGGATGGACCTTGGAGCATGAGTAAATTTTCATTAGGCAGAAATGGGAAGGAACAGGGAGAATTCCATGCATGAGCATATGACAGGTCTATTTGGGGGCGGAGAATAGCCTACAGGAGCACTAAGTATAGTGTATGTAAACTAGATGGCCTTTCTGCTGTGGTTTGGGGATAGGGGATCTGGTGTCTCTTCCTTTTCTTATAAGAACTTCAATCCTATTGGATTAGGGCCTCACTCTTGTGACCTCATTTAACTTTAATTACTTCCTTGAAGGCCCCATTTCTAAATATGGTCACACTGGGGGTTAGAGCTTCAACATAGAGATTTTGGGGGAGATACAATTCAGTTCATAACAGGTGGGTTGGATTACATATGTAGAAGACTAGAAGCTGAGGGTCAGTCATTAGGGTTTTACTTCTCTAGACAAACCCTATCCAGTAGAACTATAATATAAGCTACCTACATAATTTAAAATTTTCCAATAGCCACATTACAGAAAGTACAAAGAAACAGGTGAAATTAATTTTTATATTTTATTAAATCCAACATATCCAAGATATTAATATTTTAATATGTAATCAACATAAAAATCATTGAGGTATTTTATATTCTTTCTTATTTTGGTACTAAGTCTTCAAAATCTGGTAGATGTTTTACACTTACAGCATATGTCAGTGTAGACCAGCTGCAGTTCAGGTGCTCACACACACCCACATGGTGATGGCTGCCATATTGGGCAGCTCAACTCTAGGCAACAGAGAGCATTTGAGTCAAGGGGTGCAGTGATGGGAGATGTGCTTTAGGACGTTAATCTGGCACTGGTGTTTAGGAGTAGAGTGGGGGAGATACGGGATGCAGGGAATGTAGTGAGACTGTTCTTCTTATAGTAATGTAAAATTGAGGAGAAGAAGGATTTAAATGTTAGGCTGGTGGTAATTGAGAAAGAAAACATCGGTAGTTGGGAAAGAAAGGGATGACTTAGTTTATATTTATGCAGAAATATTTTATTTGCTATAACATGTATGTCAATGACTGGATGTCTATTTGCAACAGTTAAGAATGAATCTTTAGGATCTGATTTTCTAAATATTTTTCTAGAGCTAGTTTACCCATCTCCAACCTTCCCACTGAACTGTGTGTTGGGATGTCTCCTTTCCTCCCAAACACTGGGAAATCATCCAGCCTTATTTCAGGAGTTTAGAACACCTGAATGGGCAGGCAGCTGAGGGATCCAGTTCATCCTTGTGTCCAACATTCATGATTGAACTTTTTATTATTTATTTATTTATTTATTAAGATTTATTTATTTATTTATTTGACAGAGAGAGACACAGTGAGAGAGGGAATACAAGCAGGGGGAGTGGGAGAGGGAGAAGCAGGCTTCCTGCAGAGCAGGGAGCCTGATGCGGGGCTGGATCCCAGGACCCTGGGATCATGATCTGAGCCGAAGGCAGACGCTTAACGACTGAGCCACCCAGGCACCCCCATGATAGAACTTTTTAATCAAAAAAATAAGAGGCTCTGAGAACATGCAGCATGGCAGAGGTTGAAGATGCTCCCCTCCCAGAATGTTGGCTTTTCCAGTAATATAACCCTTTGTCCTCTTCTGCACCTCACTTTTCTCTTCCCTACTCCTTTGTTTCTGGCAGATATTAATGAGTGCCGATTGGGCATACACACTTGTGGGGAGAATGCCACCTGTACAAATACAGAGGGAAACTACACCTGCATGTGCGCCGGCAGCCTGTCTGAACCTGGGCGGATATGCACTGGTAGGTTGGTGGGTGGTCTAGGCCCAAGGAAGGGACTTAATTCTGGAAAATTCTATACCCCAATGTATTTGCTCTAGAGAGTCTAGGAATCATTCGATTCAACCCGGCTGGTGAGTTTACGTTCCTGATTAGGTGGATGCTAAGCTTGGGAATGTGAAGTAGTCCAAGTTTTCTTAATTTGATAACATCTGGAAGAAATTCTTTTTCTATTATTCACAATTCAATAAAGGTGGGAATACAGGTGGTTCTCTTTATGCGACTAATGTCTTAATTTGTAATGTTGATTTCTGGGGCTGCTGGAAAAACTTTGCAGGTCAAGGCAGGTCAGGAAGGATGTCTGGACCCTTAGCATTTTGAATCACTTTTAAAGCTTTTAAAATATTACCTTAAAAAAGTAGTGTTTCTTGATCTGAATTAGAACTTCAGCTCTTTTTTCTTTCTTTTTGAATGTTAACGGTTGACTTCTGCTTCCTTGAGGCTCTCCCCACATGGCAGTGTCTTCTCACCACCTGTACCCCAGACGGGAAGCTGGCTTCACCCAGACCCTGGAAACCAGGATCAGGGGCTCTTTCGCCACCACCTCCCGCTGTTCACCTGTTTCAGCTCTGCAAGCAGGAAACATCTTAAGGAGGGAAATTTCCACACTTATTTGGGTCTCTTTTTTTAACACATTATTTTTCTCAGATAATTTGCTCTTCTTATAGTATTGAAAGACTGCTAATATTTATATAGTCAGCTACACACCCTAATGTTTTCCTTTTAATGAGCAGAGAACTATTCAATAAAAGGGACTTTACCACTTTGACATTCCCTCTGTTACGGTAACATTTCTTTTCTGTCAGATTTGCTAGTCTTGTCTTTGAGGGCTCCCCTGATATTTACATCATTTTTAGAAGAAAAACATTATATGGGAGAAATTTTTGAGGCTTCCAGGACACTGGGGGTAAGGGGCTGTATATTGGTGGGTAGTTTATAAACCATAAAGAGAGATTTTGTTCAGTGAGACCCTCTTAAAGCTAGCTGTCACTTCACATCATTGGTGGCTGTTTGTGGATGACAGACGGCTTTCATAATGAGACCAGTGACTCGGGATTCATGCAGTAATGTAGAATTGACCGTTCTCTTACTTGCCTCCAGTATGCTTTATGTCAGACAACACTGAAGCTAAAGAAAGAATGGCTGGCTTCACGGTGAATGACATGAAGTCTGGTTAGGAAAGTGAAAACTAGAGCTGCTTCTGAGTTCTTGTCACTAAAAGACACTAGATCACAAATTGTTCACAGAGACTAGTTCCGGATATTGACCCCTGAAAGACCTAATCACTTCAGAAAGTAAAAGTAATGTCTTTGATTCTTGTAGACTCTACGTCTCCTTCTCATCTCATGGAGGATGGCCACCCTGCTGTGAGAAATGGTTACCGGGAATGCCCCTCATCCTATGACGGCTATTGCCTCTATAACGGTGTGTGTATGTACATCGAAGCAGTTGACAGATACGCATGCAAGTAAGTCAAGCTGTCCTTGTGATGGCACAGAGATATGAGACTGCAGTCCATACCTTTTAGCTAATTCATAAAATTCGTTTCAAGGAGTTTTTTCTGTAATTCGGTTTTTGCTAGGGAAAAACATATAAACGCACATATATAAATTGTGTGTGTGTGTACGTACGTACTGCACCCTCCCTGCATATCATCCCCCAACCCCCAAGCTGCCAATGGTAAATATACATTTAAAGAATTGGTGACTTTCCGTTTTACTTAACTTGATGTCACTACTGGTACAATCTGGGGCCTAAACCTCTTGTTCTGGCTGAAAAACTTAGGTTTGTGAAAGAATTCCTTAAAACTTTATTTTCTGTCTCATATGTGGAGAACATCTACAATATATTTCTGAATTTACAGAAGTGTTATATATACACACTGGACTTCTTACCTTCAATTTTCAAAACTAGAAAAAAAATTATTTTTCTTCAGTTTCTAATAGTTGGTGTTTACACTTCTGTTACTTAGTGACAATTGCTGGAAGCAGTCCCTGCTTCTCTTTGTTCCTTTTTTGTCCCCGTGATGGTTTCACAGTGTGCACAGTCAACTGAAAAGTAGGTTTAGGGTGACCTGAAATTATAGGTCCTCCCACCGTACTTACTCAGAAAACATTTCCCTTGCGGCAATATCTAGTTCTGCATCAGATTTTACTTTTAGTGGATTTTGTATTTTCAAGTCAATCAGAGGGAACTGATAGGTCCTGAAAAATAAATAGGCACCCCGTGGCTAGACTCCTGACTCATTGATAATTTCTCCATGCCTGAGGAAGAAGTGATAAAATATTCTGATCCTCAGGAATAGATGCTATAAGCTTAAAGGGTTTTATTATTTTATGAATAATAATCAGCAGAAACATAGTCTAAATTGTTAGAAGAGCAAGTTATATTCTGTGACAAAGTGAATGGCCTTGCATTATAAATCATGTCAGCTAGACAAAAGTAATGAAAAATGCTCGTGAATATTAGTGAAAATGACTCAATTCTCATAGAATTCTACCCTCATGTTCATATTTGCATGCTGTAATTTTCTAACGTAAGTCCAATCTTCACAATAGTTATCCTTGATTTTGATAATAAGAATCAATTTTTTTTCTTGTTCATGGTTCCTAATTATCCTAAATAATGAAATTGTGAAGATCAATGTCCTACTTTATTAGATCATGGTTTGTTTTTCTCGATGATACTTTCACTTTAGATTATAAGAGACATTACAATAATGTGAAGGGTACTTCACAATTACGAATTGCATTTAGTACATTATTTTCATTTGACCTGATAGCATCAATTCATTAAATGATTTATGAACTCTTTAGTACACTGCTTTTCTTTCTGTCATTAAATCCTGATGAAAATATCTTATTCCCTGATAATGTTTTAAACATGAGTTGCTACAAAATGACGATTAAACTAGAGATAACACTCACATTTAAGGACCTTTAATCAAAAGCAGTATTTAAAATATCACCAGAGGTCCCACTAATCTAGATTGTAACTTTGTTTTTGAATTCTACATTTAATAAAAATGTGGTTTAATCAGACATCCAACCCTTTCCTCCTTTTGTCTCGATGACTTCACCTTGTATTTTTAAAATTCTATAATAACACATCTCTAGGAGTGCTCACCACTCTAACTTTTATTAGAAACACTTCATCAGCATCATTCTGCAGAGTGTTCTTAAGACCATGAGAAGGTTTATAAAGGGCTGTTCTTTCCTTGCTCGAAGGCAATGGGAGCTCCCCTTAGATACAGAGATCCCCTGGTTGCCTGGGGTGCAGAGGATGTGAGAACTGAAGTCTCTATGCCTCATGTCTTCCTCAAAGGTTCCCTGGTCTGGAGAATCTCAGAAGACCAAGCCTCCTGAGCTAAGAGGAGGTCCTCATTCATTCTGGTTTGGCTTTGAACCAACCCACATGCTTCTGGCCAGGTCTTCTTTAGACCAAGCTGCCCCAACACCAGTGCTGTGAAATGTTTCATGAAAAAAGAGTTGTGTGGTCAAATCAGTCTGAGAAATGCTACATACTCTAGCCCTCAGTTCTTGATCATAGTACACCACAATGTGAAAAGTCTTGTTGACCTTTCTTTAGTCCAGAATTTCTTGAAATTATTTGACCAAATAAACTCAGATTTGAATAATTTATCTGAATAAGTAAACCCAGAAATCTTTTGCTTGGTTTAACAGAACCAATTAATAACCCAAAGAACTAGTAGTGGGGGACCCATCCGTGTGAAATGCTGGCCAACTGCTTTGGGCCATATATGGCTCAGAGAGGCCTCAGTATTCCAGCTTGCCTTTGCTCCCCAGGACTCTTGCCCATGTGATTGGCATATTCCTTGAGACCCCAAAGTCTCTGAGATTAACATCCAACAGTTTAAAAGTGCTGCTAGGCATTGGTAATAAATGACTATAACCAAAGATAGTTAGAATTAAAACAGTATCCAGGAAAGCGTGGAATAACGTGATGGTCCTTTATACTTCCTACACTTAGATCCTATCATCTCTTTCATGATCCGTTCTAGAAGAATAGCTTTTCAGGGGTGCATAGAGCATAAAACCCTTTTAGGAAGTAGCCCAATGTAGCAGAGAGAACACAGGCTTTGAAATCAGAAAACCATTTGGATCAAACCTGTCATTCACTGGCTAAAAGCAAAAAGACAAAAAATAACAAGTATTGGCAAGGATGTTGAGAAAAAGGAGCCCTCATACACTGTTGGTGGAAATATAAATTGGTACAGCCACTGTGGAAAACTGTATGGAATTTCCTCAAAAAATTAAAAATAGAAATACCATACGATCCAATAATTGTAGTGGGTATTTACCCAAAGAAAAGGAAAACACTAATTCAAAAAGATATGTGCATCCCTATGTTTATTGCAGAATCATTTACAATAGCCTAGGTATAGAAGCAACTGAAGTGTCCATTGATACATGAATGGATAAGGAAGATGGTGTGTGTGTGTGTGTGTGTGTGTGTGTGTGTGTGTGTGTGTGTGATGGAATATTATGCAGCCACAAAAAGGATGAGATGTGCCATTTGAGACAACATGCATGGACCTAGAATATATTAGGATAAGTGAAATAAGTCAGACTGAGAAAGACAAATACCATATAATTTCACTTCTATATGGAAGCTTAAAAAATGAATAAACAAACAAGAGGCAGAATCAGACCTGTAAATACAGAGAACAAACTGATGGCTGCCAGAGCGGTGGGGGTGGGGGGATGGGCAAAATGGGTGAAAGGGAGTGGGAGATACAGGCTTCCAGTTTTGGAATGAATAAGTCACGGGAATAAAGGCACAGCATAAGGGGTATAGTCAGTGATACTGTAATAGTGATATATGGGGACAGATGGCAGCTACACTTGTGGTGAGCAGAGCATAATGTATAAACTTGTCAAATTGTTACATTGTACTCCTGAAACTAATGTAACACTGTGTGTCAGCTGTATTCAACCAACCAACCAACCAACCAACCAACCAAATCCCTGCCATTCACCAGCTGTATGACCTGGTACAAATTACTTAACTGCTTTGAGCCTCACTTTTCTCATCTGTAGAATGGGAATCTGCTCTTGAAAGTAAAATGAGTAAAAGTGCCCCGCACAGTGTCAGTCAGATACATAGCGTGCTTAAATGCTAGTTTCATTCTTCTTCTCTCTTAAAGTGACTTTCCAATGCTCTTACGACCATCTCAAGGTAGAACTGGGGCTAGGATCTAGATCTCCTGCAGCTTCATCTCATGCTTTTTCCGGGCTGTCTCTTCCCACCAGGAGGACCAGTATCAATTCCCTGGGCATTCATTCCTTCAGGTCCTTTTGGAATGAGGTGTGGATAGATAGTTGACCCAGCGCTGAGCGGGGAGGAAATTCCTAACAAGTGAGCAGCTCAAAATGCTTAATAAGTTATTTTTGAAGTTTATGCTCCTGTGAAGAGTAGAATACAATTGTACCCAAGATCCCGTAATTTCTGGAAGTATACATTCCCAGTAGATGGCAGCATTGTTTCATTTACTTTTATCTACGTGTTTGCAGCGTGTGGTGGTGGCTGGTAATGCTAGTTAGGGGTTTCACTAACGAAACACCATGAAAGCCCCTTTTCTTCCATTTAGTTTTTTCTCCCGTGAGGAAAGTACACAAACGTTCACGTGTTGCCACTGAGACCTTTCCTCTAGGGCCAGTGGTGATTTTTTATTTCCTTGGCTAACAAGGCTGTACTTCCTGTTCAGAGACTACACGCACACTTTTATAAGCCTGGTCTCCAGTGAAGGACTCTGCCTTCAAATTCTTCCTTCCTTTGACCTATACTCTCTGCAATCTGGCCAAACATTTGTTCAAAAACTCTCTTGGCTCTTAGGGCAGAGTTGCTTTGTGTTGGTCTTAGAGGTAACTCCTCAGGATTTTAGCCTAACAGAAGCTGATCTTTAATCAATGTTCTGCAGTGCCTTATAGAGGTGGTATGCAAATAATCCCTCATCAATCCCAGGGCAAACAGACCACAGGGGGAAGTCCATGCTGCATTAACTTGTAAATCAGAGTGTTTTCAACTGACCCCTGATGGATTTTCCATATGCTTCTAAAGAGCTGAGTCTGGAAATGCAGAGGGTGAAAGACAGCCGGATATCGAATCTGAAAATATATGAGCGGTTTTTGGCCAGGGCTTAGCGCTGACCTCTGTTGTGTGTTGTTACAGCTGTGTCTTTGGCTACGTGGGGGAGCGATGTCAGCACCGAGACTTGAAATGGGAACTGCGCCACGTTGGCCAGGGGAGGCAGCAGCAAGTCACCGTGGTGGCCGTCGGCGTGGTGGGGCTCGTCCTGCTGCTGCTGCTGGGGCTGTGGGGGGCTCACTGCTACAGGTGACCTTGTCTTTCCGTTGGCACTTTCAACCTCCCTCTAGCACCTCCCAAGGGAACGCCTGCCTCCTCGAGATGAACTTTTTCTACACACTTGCCACCTTTGTTTAAAAGGGGGAATAAGAGTAAAAGAAAACAAGAAATGGCTGAGGATTTCACGGCTCTAAAGCATCAGTGGTTTTACAGTCCTTGTCAGTATATCTACATCGTTTATGGGGTTGTTACTGAGCATAATGCAATTTTATATTCCACTTTTTTTTCTCTTAGGCATCACCTGCTTCCCCCCCACACCCCGCATAGGCTGCATAGTTAATTTTGCGTGGCTGCCTTCCACTCAGTCGATTTCCCGCAAAGTATTAACTTCTGTTCAAGAGAATCAGTACTTTCCCTCACTTGGAAGGTCCTTGGGGTTTGTGTTTTCAGTAATTTCAAGGTAAAAGTTAAAAACTGTGGAGCAAAAATATTTATACATTTAATTAAAAAAATAATACTATATTAAGTTGAGGGGATCATTTTCCATTTTCTTGCCAAGGACTTTATCTCCCCCTATCATCAGTGTCAAAAGACATTGTGTGTACAGTTAGTTTGTGCTGTACAACGTTATTGAGCCATAACACTTCTGGGCAGAAGGAAACTTTGTAGAATTACCTAATTTAATCCTGAATAGCCTATGACCCACTTAACTAATGGCCCCAGTTCTCTGGGAATGTAGGGAATACCTGTACCACCGTGGGCAGGTGAAAATCCTCCCTTTACTGCCCTTCCCCTCAGGGCATGACACCATGCCTTCTATAGACTTTGTGCTTTGTGTTTGTGAAACAAATAAATATTTATAAAGCTAGGTTTGGAGGCAAGAGACCTATTCTATTTCCTAGCTTGGCACCTCTGAGATAGTATTCTCTTGGGTCCTCCTCTCTGTGTGCGTCTGATGCCTTTGAGCAGGAGGGGGCACCAAACTAGTGGGAGGAGCCCAGGCATCTCACAGAACCTTGGAAAAAGTGAAATATCTGGGAAGTTCTGCAGAAAAGAATGCCTTAGAAAACCTAAAGTTATGCTCCTAGTTTTCTTAATATTTCTTCTCTCTCAGACATTTTAAGTACCTACATTTCAGTAGCAAAAGCAGGTGTGCCTGACCATCACTGAGTGGGCTACTAGTTGTGTTGGGTTTTGAAATTGTCTCACATTTTGGCTTTATTGCAGGACTAAGAAGCTGCCATCAAAAAATTTAAAGAGTCCTGATGAAGAGTCGAGCAGAGAAGTTTGCAGTAGCAGGTCTACAGACAGCGAGGCTGGGATGGCCTCTTGTCCCCAGCCCTGGGTAATGTGACCAAACTACATGAAGCAAGAAATTGACTTCATATGGATCCCAGTTCATTTTTTCTCTTTTTTTTCTATCCTGTAGCTTCTTATGGGTTATGTGAAAAGCCTTTCCCAATTTTTAGGTAGTCTCTTTCAAATTGATGTCTTAAAAGCCCAAGATTATGCTCTACTTCTCTTTCTTTTTTTTTCCCCCTTGTGTTTGTTTATTATTTTATTTATTGTGTTTGTTTATTAACTTACTTTATTGAAATGGAGTTGATGCTCTAATTTTCTTAAGATTTCTTTTCTTAAAAAAAAAAAAAGATTTCTTTTCTTCACATACATTTTAAATCCCAAATTTCAACAGCAAAATAATTGCCAGATGTAGCAAATAAAAATACAGAATGCCTTGTTAAATTCATACTTACAATGAATGTTTAAATTTAAATTCAAATTTAGCTACGTGTCTTGTATTTTATCTGGCAAACCTATACATTTTCCAAAAAGCACAGAGATTGGGAAGTTCAAAATGCTTCATAAATTACCCACTTCAGTAACTGATCTTGAAACCATATAGGGCGAGCTTGGGCTAGGCTAAGCTCCCTTGAAACTGTTGGAATTTCCATTTCCAGGCACCTGTCAGTGACAACTTGAGTAGTTCAGTGTGTACTGCTGGTATTATGTGTGGCATGAATTGCGGAAGAGGCTGGAATATATGGCAGGTCCATGGGGGATTGAAACCTGTGGGTGAATAGGGAAAAGTTTATTAGGGAGATGTTTTGGAGGAGTAGAGGCAACATTTCTCTCCTTCCCGACCACGTTCCCATCCCCTACCTCCACTCACTGTGCTTTCCCAGAGAGGAGCTTCCTTGTGGCCATGCTTCTACCTAATCGGGGATCGCCGATCCTGCCTCTTAGAGGCATTCAGTGTATACTTGTTTTCTGGCTGAGACTTAAACT
The DNA here is from genome assembly GCF_004348235.1 of Phoca vitulina. Lineage (NCBI taxonomy): Eukaryota > Metazoa > Chordata > Mammalia > Carnivora > Phocidae > Phoca > Phoca vitulina. The sequence continues at coordinate 84,927,654 of NW_022589706.1, forward strand.
ACAAATACTTAAAATACAAAAATCAAATAAGAAATGTGAAGTCTAGCCTGACCCTCCTACTAATTGACTGTCTTTTTAAAAAAAAATATTTTATTTATTTATTTGTCAAAGAGAGAGAGAGAGCACAAGCAGGGGGAGCAGCAGAGGGAGAGGGAGAAGCAGACTCCCCACTGAGCAGGGAGCCCGATGCGGGGCTCCATCCTAGGACCTGGGATCATGACCTGAGCCGAAGGCAGATGTTTAACCAACTGAGCCACCCAGGCGCCCCCTAATTGGCTGTCTTAATCTTCAGCAAGTCACTGAACTCCTGTTTCCTCTTCAGGACACTGACGGGTTTGGATTAGATGACCTCTGAGATCCCTTCTGTATCTTTGGATTCCATAAGTGTGTGCTCCTGGGTGGACTTACCTACAGAAGGTCCTCAGTTCTTTGAGCCCTCATGACTGTGGACTTCTAAATGACCTATATTGTGCCTGTCGGTCTATATGGTGTGTCATTCAGGTTTTGGGTAGCAAGTTTAATTCATGGTATTGAAATCATGGAAAGGAGGGAGAAACAATCTGTATCTAGTTTAAAAAAAAAAATTAAAACACTTGGCCACTGTCATTAGCAGCTTCTTGGCTCAAAGCTGTGGTAGGAGGCCTCGGGCTGCTGAGCTCCATGCCCCTCACCATCATAACCGTCCACCATAATTGTCATTCACACCAGCCACTGCTGCAGATAGCAGTGGGAGTGGGAGAGAGCCGAGCATCTGAACTAGCAGGAGAAGCAGCAGAACCGAATCTGGTTCCATCAGCTGTCTTCCCCACCTCAGCCCAGAATTCTAGGACCTCTGTTTTTCTGGCAGAAAAACATGTGGCTGGGAAATTTGCAGTGCAGAGGGCTGGATTTTGACTTTAGTCAGAAATAATGGGTATGTGCCCTGAAACAGTGGGTCGTGCACTGATTTGGCAATATGTTGCTGCAGTGAGACCATTAACGAAGAGAAAGCAGTGAAGGATAATTAGCATTGTGCAAAATAAGAAAATGAAAACACATGTTCATGGGATTCGCCAACATTTCTCTCCCTAATTGACTCCAGTCGTTATTCTTCCTATACTTTTCTCAAAGAGAAATACGAGCAGGGAGGTGGTTGTTTTTTTTTTTGTTTTTTTTTTTTTTTCCTATTCCCTTTTCCGTATTGTATTTCTGAGTTATGGGCCCCTCCTGTGGAGGGCCCATTTCTGAACCAACAGAGAGCATGATCAGCTAAAATCTTGGGGCAGTCCCTCTGCTGGGTTACTGATTGGTGAGGGAGGACTTTGCAAATTGCACTCTTTGTCCTAGGGCATGAGATAACTTACAGCATTGATCTATTCTTTTTTTCATTGATCTATTTTAGTATCAAATCTATCTAGTGTGAATGTGAGCCAGTGGACTCTGGTCAGCCTGCATGGCAAGTGCCCAATCAACTGTGGGTAATATAATAAGGACAAAAATAATTTTTTTTTTTTTGACCAAAGAGAAATGCTGAATCATTCTGGGCCTGCCTTTTAGAACTCTTGTACCCAATGTGTTCAACTATGAAAAAGCATTTGGTGGATCCCTGAAAAATAGTAGTTCTCCTATTAGTTATTATTACCCATTAATGACCCCAAATTACTCAGAACTTGATAGCATGTTTAAATGAATTTTATTAACTAGACACACACACACATATTTGAAAAATTGGAGCACATACATATATGAGATCTTATTTGTCTGGTCTTTGGGCAATGCTTAGAACACTTAGGGATTCTTGGATTGCTTAAAGTAAAACAGTGCGATCCTTGGGATCCATGACCCAACATTTAGGATTCCAGAATTAGACTAGATTCTTCAGTAAAGGTACTGGTAGTGCCCAGTTGCCTTAATCAACATAAGACTCCCAACTGAAAACTGAATCTTTCATTAGCAAGAGAAAGAAATTTGCCAGGGCCTTTCAGCTTTCACCTTCCATACGATGAACATAATGAAGCCATAGAGTTTGGTTTCATGTATGTTGAGATAATTGATGAATTATGGCAATGTCCTCTCTCTCCCTCCCTCCCTTTGTTCTCTGTAGTTTGTGGTGCTAAAGGAACACCCAAATCTCAGGAATGGAAGTCAACCTGTGGCCCTCAAGGATGGTGAGCCAGCAGATGTCAGCCAGTTCTCCTCTCTGGAGCCAGGTGAGTGGCTATCTTTACCTGGATCCTGAATGTTTTCCCGAGTGGGAAAGTCTCATGGAAGCACAGACACAATAGTTAAACCATGTATAAGCTATGTGAGCAGCTGGGCTGTACTGAAATGCCAGACAGCCTTAGAGAACTGTATTTGGATTGGATTCTTATCTTGCATGAGGTTACCATGTTCACTCAAAACTCTGGTCACATACCAGTCTGCTGGATCACTTTGAGCAAGCACACAATGAGTGACTCTCTCTTTTGAATTTGGTTGGGTTTTGGGGTCATTCTTGGGGTTTGGGATCTGTACTGGTAGCTGTAGGTATAGATCTGGTGAAATTGTAAATGGCCCTAAGAAAATGTGTTCTGTGTTCTAGTAGGAAGGTTCCTGTGAATTTAAGTTGATCTGGGGGTCCTCCTGGGGATTTGGGAGCGTTCACGTCTTATCAAGGGCTGGCCCTCAGCCAGATGCCTGGTCATCTGTGAAGTCCATGCAAGCTACTGGGAGAAGGTCCATATAATCAGCCTGGGTTCTCGGGCTGCTCTGGGACTCAATCTGCGTCAGGTGGAAATGGAATTAGATACCCTTTAACATAATACTTTTGCTAAGAGTTACATGATGATAAATATCTTGGGCCTGGGGCTCAGATGTCAGTTTTATTTCATAACTCAGAGGACAAGGTTGAGCACATTTTGAATCATAAGTGGTTAGAAAGTTTCAAAGATGGGGTGCCTGAGTGGCTCAGTCATTAAGTGTCTGCCTTTGGCTCAGGTCATAATCCCAGGGTCCTGGGATTGAGCCCTGCATAGGGTTCCCTGCTTAGCGGGAAGTCTGCTTCTCCCTCTCCCACTCCCCCTGCTTATGTTCCCTCTCTGGCTATCTCTCTCTCTCTCTGTGTCAAATAAATAAAATTAAAAAAAAGTTTCAAAGAGGGCGCCTGGGTGGCTCAGTTGTTAAGCGTCTGCCTTCGGCTCAGGTCATGATCCCAGGGTCCTGGGATCGAGCCCTACATTGGGCTCCCTGTTCTGTGGGAAGCCTGCTTCTCCCACCTCCACTCCCCCTGCTTGTGTTCCCTCTCTCACTGTGTCTCTGTCAAATAAATAAATAAAATCTTTTTTTTTTTTTTTAAAGAAAGTTTCAAAGAAACTTGGAACCAACAAAAAACTGTTTCTTGGGATGCCTGGCTGGCTCAGTCAGTTAAGCATCTGCCTTCAGCTCAGGTCATGATCCCAGGGTCCTGGATCAAGTCCCGCATTGGGCTCCTTGCTCAGCGGGAAGCCTGCCTTTCCCCCTGCTTGTGTTCCCTCTCTCACTGTCTCTCTCTCTGTCAAATAAATAAATAAAATCTTAAGAAAACAAAAAAACAGTTTCTCTCCTGAGAGGGGCTTCAGCTCTGCTTGTATTTTCTTATGTTTGCCCTTTGTAAATATGCTTGTTACCTTACTCTTCAGATTTCCTCATAGAGAGAACGTAGGATTCTTGTTTTGAAAAGCTCATTCTACGTCTGTCTCGTGTGTGCATTGCCATGTAACCCAAATTCAGTAGAACTTTTTTTTCTTTGACGAAGGCCTTGGATATTAAGGTACACTTAAGAATTGAATATTAAAACAACAATAAATATAGTTTTATGTATAAACTGTTCCCAGTGTTGTTACCTTCATAATGAAAACATTCGGCATTTTCAAAAGTTGCTTGGGTTTTGTTGTTAATACTAACATTATTAGAAAGTAATAGAATATCTTATAGTTATATATTAGTTTTTCTTGAAGAGCTAAAAGCACATAATTCTTTGTTACAAAAGTAATTCAATGTAGAGATACATATAATTTTTCCAGTTAATCAGTAGCACAATGATTTGACCAAGGTGTTGTTAAACTCAGAAAATAACTAAGGACTTGGTTAGCTGAGTACACAGGAAAAAATTAGAATATCTCCCTTTTTGCTCACTCTATTACAGTTTGACTCACTCTCTGTGGGCCATTCCTAAAACTGTCTCCCAGTTTGAGTAATCACAACCCCCCAATCATGGCCAGCTGTCTCATAGCGTGCATGAGTTGAAAGTGCACGAAGAGATCTAAAGTAGGGAAAGGGAATGGAGAATGAGGTAAAAGATCGAAATTCGCTCTGAGCCAATTCCTGCCCTGCTCCTGGAAAACCCATTAAAACCCAGGCTGTACTAGTGGTGGATCCATGGAACCATAGTCATTGACCTCAGCCAACATGAGTTGGTGCAGGTTAAGTTAGCATCGTGCTACGGGCAGAGTACCATGCTAGGGAATAGGCATACAAGTGCATCGAAAACCTGAGCTCTGTTCTCCAGTCTCCCAGAAGGGGAGAGAAGTGCACAGAGAAGGTCAGAGAGGACTGTCAGGGAGCATAGCCTTTGAGTCATCTCATCCAACCAAGACTAATTTTTTAGAAATTGGGTCCAGATAGTCTGAGAATGGGTTCATTCTGTGTCTCATCTTTCAGGCCTATTCGCCAATCACTATTATTAGGGCCTCTCTTGCTGGACATTGTGAATGATGTGAATCCTCAAGTTTCTTTTTCCTTTCGTATAGGCGCAATGCAACGGCCGTCATGGAGAAATGAACCCCAGATGTATATGGGCACAGAGCAAGGCTGCCGCACTCCACCACCCAGTGACAGAGGCTCTGGTCCCCAGGCAACGAAGCAGAGCTTTTCTCTCCCATCCTGTGGGGCACAGCCCATTGCTTTGGGGGTTGAGAAGCCACATTCTCTCCTGTCAGCTAACCCTTATTGCAACAAAGGGCCCCAGAGCCATCACACCAAAAGAAGCTGACTCGGTGAAAACTGGAATTAAAAGGAAGGTCAAAAAGGATAAACTGTACCAATAAAGGGTAATACTTCATTTCAAAAAGTAGAGGGAAAATACAGATTTGGGTTCCACAATCTCTACAACTGATCACCCACTCAGGCTCCTGGAGACAAATAGGAAGTCATCCTTTTGTTTCTTCCTTCAAGCAGTCCTGTTGCAGATTTTCAAGTATGAGTAACTGGGAGAATCACTAGGTAACTCATTAGAAACCAAAGCACAGTATTACTTTGTAAACTGTGTTGTCTTCAATAGTCAATACAGATAGGTACTTTTTTCTCTACAGCCCCAGAAGAAATTGGGTTAAAGCAGGCAACCACACCAGTTTACTCAGCTATAAGGGAATTCCTTTTATCTGGACAGAACATTTAGCTCAATCTCATAAAATGATTAGAATATTAAAATTGCTGGTATGATACATTGTGGGCATTTAACCTATCACTGGTGTGGTCCATGCTGGTAATTTCACAGAATGAATTTTGATAAATTAACCAAAAAATGTATTAACTTAGAACCTGATTTCTTCAGAATTAGTTGGCTTATTTTTTCTATTTTAAAATCTTTGAATGAAAACATTTTATTTAAAAAAAATTACCCAAGAGACATCAGTGTTTCTCAAACATTACTATCCCTTCCCCACGGAATTTTTTTTTAATGAAAAAAATGGTAAATTTTCCTTTCATGTGTTGGCACAGAATTTTTACTTACTTTCAAATATGAGATTGGAAGCAAATTTCCAGGTTTATTTTCATTTTGAATAATCGATCTCTTCTAATTATTTAAATAAAATCACCATAAAACAAACATTTTCTTGTATTCCTGGTTAAGGAAGAAATTATAGTTTAAGGAATATTAGATTTGAATGAAAGTGATTTGCCAAAGTGATTGTCAAAGCTTCCTATTGTTACATTTCTAAAAATAATTTTGGAGTTTATTGTTGTAACTTTATAAAGTAAAACTTCCTAAGGTGTTCTAATTAAATCTTATTCTTGTAGCTAAGATGTTGTTATTACAAATTATACAACCTAATACAGTAAGTGTAGACTGTTTGGGCCTTTGGATTATTCAGTTTATGCATCAGCTAGTCCCTTTGCTTATCTTTTCTTACATTTTTCTTCAACTCCTTAGACTTTGGTTAGACCAGAAGTCAGCATAAAAAGGAGTTGAAGCACATCTCTCCAAGTAGATACTTAGAAATTTTGGTAAAGATTTAGTGGTGAGGAGGATAACTTATTTAATTATTCAGTATGACCCCTTTCCCAGATTTATACAAATACAGATTTTTCTGTATCCTATATAAAGTTTTGCTGTGACAGTTGATACCCTGAAGGATCAGAAGACCTATTTTTTTTTCTAATGAATGGAATGACCTCAGAAAACAATACTCAGAACATTGCCAACTATGGGGAAATTATATTCTGAAGTGTGAATCTTTTTTCTCCTCCTCAAAGTGAGTATTTCTGAAGCTTTCAGGGTGTAGATAATACAATTTTTAAAAATTTTATTACCTCTTTCTTTTAGAATTTCAATGATAATTAAAGAGATGACATGAGACCACAGTAGCTCAGAATGTAACATTATCTTTGAACCAGATAATCCCTGTTTCCTTCAAGACTTTCAATGAATCTGATACCTCATAAATTGGGACCATGTTAAATCCCAAACCAGGCTCTAACACTGGCTCCCCGGTCAGATTAAAGGAAAACATCCTTAGCGTTCTGTAATCAACAAGTCACCACAAAGAGATAGCTTCCTTTCTTGTGCTTCCACGTTTCTACTAGAAATATCCTCCTTTAAAAATTTATTTTTAGAAAAGAGCATTTTCATCTGAGATGTTTGATTTGCATTTTTTCCAGACTAAATATTTTTATTTCCTAACTCTCACGGTCTCATTGGGCACAATGCCTGATTGTGATTCTATTTGACTACGTGTTGCCCACTACATATAAAATGAGCATTCAGAACTCTTTTCTAGCATCTGATGAAGGCTTAGGACACTGTATTCTTTTAAAACCAGTTCCACATATTAGCCTTGATTTGCAGCTCATGTCCTCTTCATGTGAATAAATGATTATTGTGTGATAATTCGAAAATGTGTTAAAAGCACTAAATAATAAATCCTTAAAAATAATTCTGGGAGAAAAAGAAAATACCTAGTCGTTTTAAGTAGCTGTGACAGGCAAGGTATTGTTATGCTTTGCTTTGTTTTACTTTTTCTTTCTTTTTTTAAGTCTTTAAATGAGAAACCCTAGTTCTACGCATTGTTTCAACCTCAGCTCTTCAAAGTTAGACATGCCTGAGGCAGAGAACACTTTCCCATTTAGAACTTCATAGTATGTCTATAGCCAGTGGCCATACGCTAGCCACAGCAGAGCTCCATAGGAAAATACGTGCAGACATTTAGTATCATGTTAATCATGGACACATCTGAAACAGAGGCATCTAAATTATAAAACAGGAAAATTTCCTAGCTGGTGGTCAAAATTTTTTCCCCCTCTACAGGGAATATTTGGCCCTTCTGACATGATTCAGTTTCTGATGGGCCAGAAGAAAATTAAGATGTGCTGCACTCAACAATTAAGCCTTCAGGATGCATTCTTCTTTTTTTTTTAAGTTTTTATTTTAATTTCAATTAGTTAACATACAGTGTTATGTTAGTTTCAGGTGTACAGCATAGTGATTCAACACTTCCATACAACACCCAGTGCTCATCACAAGTGCCCTCCTAATCCCCATCCCCTATTTCACCCATCTCCTCACCCACCTCCCCTCTGGTAACCATCACTTCGTTCTCTATAGTTAAGAGTCTGCTTCTTAGTCTACCTCTCTTTCTTTTTTTCCCTGTGCTTGTTTGTTTTGTTTCTTAAATTCCACATATGAGAAAAATATGGCATTTGTCTTTCTCTAACTGACTTATTTCACTTAGCATTATACTCTCTAACTCCATCCATGTTGTTACAAATGGTAAGATTTCATTCTTTTTATGGCTGAATAATATTCCATTGTGTATATATATATATACCGTATCTTCTTTATCCACTCATCAGTTGATGGACAATTGGATTGCTTCCATAGTGTGGCCATTATTAAATAATGCTGCAATAAACATTAAGGTGCATGTTTTTGTATTCTTAGGCAAATCCCTAGTAGTGCAATTGCTGGATTGTAGGGTAGTTCTAATTATAGCTTTTTGAGGACGCTCCATACTATTTTCCACACTGGCTGCACCAGTTTGCATTCCCACCAACAGTGCACAAGGGTTCCTTTTTCTCCACATCCTGGCCAACACCTGTTGTTTCTTGTGTTACTGATTTTAGCCATTCTGACAGGTGTGAGATGGTATCTCACTATAGTTTTGATTTGCATTTCCCTGATGGTAAATGATAATGACTATCTTTTCATATGTCTGTTGGCCATCTGTACATCTTTTTTTGGAGAAATGTCTGTTCGTGTCTTCTGCCCAGTTTTTAAAATGGATTATTTGTTTTTGGGATGTTGAGTTTTAGAAGTTCTTTATGTATTTTGGATACTAACCCCTTATCAGATATGTCATTTTCAAATATCTTCTCCCATTCTATAGGTGGCCTTTTAGTTTTGTTGATTGTTTCTTTTGCTGTGCAGACGTTTTTATCTTGATGTAGTGCCAATAGTTTATTTTTGCTGTTGTTTCCCTTGCCTCAGGAGACATATCTAGAAAGAAGTTGCTACAGCCGATGTCAGAGACCTTACTGCCTGTGTCTTTTATAAGATTTTAATGGTTTTAGGTCTCACACTTAGGTCTTCTTTTCTTTTTTTTTTTTTAAGATTTTATTTATTTATTTGACAGAGAGAGAGAGACAGTGAGAGAGGGAATACAAGCAGGGGGAGTGGGAGAGGGAGAAGCAGGCTTCCCCGGAGCAGGGAGCCTGATGCGGGGCTCGATCCCAGGACCCGGAGATCATGACCTGAGCCGAAGGCAGTCGCTTAACCGACTGAGCCACCCAGGCGCCCACACTTAGGTCTTTAATCCATTTTGAATTTATTTTTATGTATGGTGAAAGAAAGTGGTCCAATTTCATTCTTTTGCATGTTGCTGTCCAGTTTTCCCAACACCATTTATTGAAGAGTCTGTCTTTTTGGGGCACCTGGGTGGCTCAGTCATTAAGCTCTGCCTTCGGCTCAGGTCATGATCCCGGGGTCCTGGGATCAAGCCCCGCACCGGACTCTGTGCTCAGCCGGAGGCCTGCTTCTCCCTCTCCCACTCCCCCTGCTTGTGTTCCCTCTCTCGCTGTGTCTCTCTCTGTCAAATAAATAAATAAAATCTTAAAAAAAAATTAGGAAAAAAAAAAAGAAACTGTCTTTTCCTACTGGATATTCTTTCCTGCCTTGTCAAAGATTAATTAACCAAATAGTTGTGGGTTTATTTCCGGGCTGTTCTGTTGATCTATGTGTCTATTTTTGTGCTGGTACCATACTGTTTTGATTACTACAGCTTTGTAATGTAAATTGAAGTCTGGAATTGTGGTGCCTCCAGCTTTGCTTTTCTTTTTCGAGATTGCTTTGGCTATTTGGTGTCTTTTGTGGTTCCATACAAATTTTAGGATGGTTTGTTCTACCTTTATGAAAAATGCTGTTGGTATTTTGATGGGGGTTGCATTAGATGTATAGATTCCTTTGGGTAGTATAGACATTTTAACAATATTTTTCTTCCAATCCATGAGCATGGAATATCTTTCCATTTCTTTGTGTCGTCTTCAGTTTCTTTCCTCTTTCATTCAGTGGTTTTATAGTTTTAAGAGTACAGGTCTTTTACCTCTTTGGTTAGGTTTATTCCTAAGTATCTTATTATTTTTGGTGCAGTTGTAAATGGGACTGTTTTCTTAATTTCTCTTTCTGCTACTTCATTATTAGTGTATAGAAATGCAACAGATTTCTGTACATTGATTTTGTATCCTGTAACTCTACTGACTTTGTTTATCAGTTCTAGCAGGTTTTTGGTGGAGTCTTTCAGGTTTTCTATATAATGTATCATGTCATCTGCAAATAGTGAAAGTTTTACTTCTTCCTTATCGATTTGGATGCCTTTTGTTTCTTTTTGTTGTCTTATTTCCATGTCTAGGACTTCCAGTACTATGTTGAATAAAAATGGTGAGAGTGGACAGCCTTCTCTTGACCTTAGGGGAGAGGCTCTCAGTTCTTTCCCATTAAGGATGATGTTTGTGGGTTTTTCATATATGGCCTTTATTATGTTGAGGTATGTTCTCTCTAAACCTACTTATTGAGGGCTTTTATATGGATGTTATACTTTGTCAAATGCTTTTTTTGCATCTATTGAAATGATCATATGGTTCTTATCCTTTCTCTTATTGATATGATGTGTCACATTGATTGATTTGCAAATATTGAACCACCCTTTCACCAAGGAATAAATCCCACATGATAGTGGTGAATGATTTTTTAAATGTATTGTTGGATTCAGTTTGCTAGTATTTTGTTGAGAATTTTTGTGTCTATATTCATCAGGGATATTGGCCTGTAGTTCTCTTTTTTAGTGATGTCTTTATTTGGTTTTGGTATCAGGGTAATGCTGATCTCATAGAGTGAATTTGGAAGTTTTCCTTCCTTTTCTATTTTTTGGAATAGTTTGAGAAGAATAGGTATTAACCCTTCTTTAAATGTTCGGTATATTATGCCTGTGAAGCCATCTGGTCCTGGACTTTTATTTGTTGGGAGTTTTTTTTATTACTGTTTCAATTTCATTGTTGGCAATTGGTCTGTCCAAATTTTCTTCTTGTTTCTGTTTTGGTAGTTTATATGTTTCTAGGAATTTATACATTTCTTCTAGCTTGTCTGATTTGTTGGTATCTAGTTTTTCCTAATATTCTCTTGTAATTGTATTTCTGTGGAGTTGGTTATTATTTCTCTCCTCTCATTTGTGAATTTATTTATTTGAGTCCTTTCTCTTTTTTCTTGGTAAGTCTGCCTAGAGGTTTATCAATTTTATTGATGTTTTCAAAGAACCAGCTCCTGGTTTCATTGATCTGCTCTATTGTTTTTTTTTTAAGTTTCTATATCATTTATTTCTGCTCTAATAGTTATTATTTACTTCCTTCTGCTTGTTTTAGGTTTTGTTTGTGTTCTTTTTCTAGCTTCTTTAGATGTAAGGTTAAGTTGTTTATTTGAGATTCTTCTTGCTTTTTGAGGTAGGCCTGTCTTGCTATAAACTTCCCTCTTAGAGCTGCTTTTTCTGCATCCCAGAGATTTTGTCCATTGTGTTTTCATTGTCATTTGTTTCCATGTGGTTTTTTATTTCTTCTTTTATTTCCTGGTTGACCCATTCATTGTTTAGTAGCATGTTATTTAACTTCCATGTATTTGTGGTCTTCCAGATTTTTTTCTTGTGGTTGACTTCTAGTTTCATAGCCTTGTGGTCAGAAAATATGCATGGAATGACTTCAATCTTCTGAATTTGTTGAGGCTTGTTTTGTGGGCTGATGATATGTGATCTATTCTGGAGAATGTTCCATGTGCACTTGAAAAGAATGTGTATTCTGCTGTTTTAGGATGGAATGTTCTGAATATATCTGTTAAATCCATCTGTTCCAGTGTGTCATTCAAAGCCACAGTTTCCTTGTTGATTTTCTGTTTAGATGATCTGTCCATTGATGTGAGTGGGGTGTTAAAGTTCCCTACTATTATTGTATCATTATCGATTAGTTCCTGTATGTTTGTTATTAACTGTTTTGTGTACTTGGGTGCTCCATGTTAGGTACATAAATATTTACAATTGTTATATCTTCTTGGATTGTTCCCTTTATTATTATGGAGTATCCTTCTTTGTCTCTTGTTACAGTCTTTGTTTTAAAGTCTACTTTGTGCGATATAAGTATTGCTACTCCCGCTTTCTTTTGACATCCATTTGCATGTTAGATGTTTCTACATTCCTCTGTTTCTTCCAGCCTGCTGTTCATTCCATCAGGCATGTTTCTCATTTTGTTTATTGAGCCCTTTATCTCTGCTATGTTATTCCTTATTTCCTGTGTCTCACTCATGTCTTCCACTCTTTTCTGAAGTCCAGTGAGTATCCTTATGATCATTACTTTAAATTCTCTATTAGGCATGTTACTTATACCTGTTTCACTTAGATCTCTGGCTGGCCTTGTCCTGTTCTTTCATTTGGGACAGATTTCTCTGTCTTCTCATTTTGTCTAAGTCTCTGTGCCTGTTGCTATGTTTTAGGAAAGTCAACCACCTCTCCTGTTCTTGAGGGTAATGGCCTTATGAAGAAGAGATCCTGTAGTGCCCTGCCATGTAGTGGCCCCTGCTTCCTAGGGCCTGGTGCTTCCAGGAATGTCTCCAATGTGTGCTGCATATGCTCTGCGTTTTGTCCTGGCCACTTTATCCTTCGGGCCAGTCATCAGCAGCTCTCTTTGCCTGTTATGGGCAGTATTTGGTCCCCGGCCTGAAGGTGCCGTGTTTTAGCCAGGTGTGTGCTGGTCTGTTTGTGAAATGAGCCCTGTCACCACCACCACCAGAACCAAGGCTCTGCAAAACTCTAGGTCAGGAGATGGTTTGAACAGGGCTTTGGGCTGGTCTTCCGGGGGAGGGGGCCTGCTGTGCTGGGACTGAGGTAAACATGACCAGGAGAGGCAGTTCTAGTGGAGTGCAGGGAGGTGGGGCTTGGTGGTAAGCAAGTTAGGTAGTGAGTATCGGTGCTGTGCTGGTTCCCACAGGTGGTTCTGTGTTTATGCTGAGGGGTAAGAGAGGGACATGGCACTGCCAGTTTCTTTGTTCCCAGAGCAGTCTCTCCATGAATGTTTCTCTGGGATGTGCTCTGAGATGAGTGGATAACTTCCCACTGTGTGCCCCAGGTGATCTCCAGATCACTGTTTCCATACTGTGTGTTTCTGGGCTGTTTGCCGGCCTTTTCTCCAATAGCAGCCTAAGTGCCCTCCAAGTTCTCCCAGAGCCAAGCATTAAACTCCAAACTTTAACCCCCACTGGTTGCAAGAACTCATGAAATTTGGCCCCTCTTAATTTCCAAGCCAATTGCTATGGGGATTCCTTTTCCCTGTGTGCTCCCCTGTGTACTAATCTGTCTTTCATCCTTCTCTATGATCATGCTCCCCACCTCCAGCAGTGCCGTGATCCATTTCTCTCCCAAGCCCATCTCCACACTTCCTACCTTCTTCAGTGTGGCCTCTTCTCTACCTTTAGTTGTGTTTAGCTGTCTTCTGGTTCATTTCTGGGGTATTTAGGATGATTTCATAGTTATCTAATTGTATTTGTGGGACAGGGAGAGCTTCGGGTCCTCCTATTCCACTGCCATCTTCCAACCAGTTGCCAAGATGTATTCCAAATGAAGAGTTATAAATCCCAAATTAATGCCTGATTTATTTGGGTTCTTATTTTTAATTTATACCATTCATCTGCCAAAATAATGAAAGTATAGTAAAACTGTTATCATTCAGAACATTTAGGGAGTCATTTTGGATAGTGAGTTAAATGTTTGCACCCTGGTTTCTTTAGCTCTAAAATGAAACATTCTTTGTGTGAAAACAACTTAAGTCCCAGCAAGCACCAATACACACTAAGGTATTATTACTATTTCCAACGTATTGAGATACTGTAGGCTTCACTGCTTTAAATACCAATGTTCTTTTATCAGTCTAGGATAACTCCTCTATCATTATATAAAACATGTTGAGCATAAGTATATCTATCATTGTATAAAACATGTTGAGCATAAGTATATCTATCATTGTATAAAACATGTTGAGCATAACCTGGGTGGCTCAGTCAGTTAAGCGTCTGCCTTGGGATCAGGTCATGATCCCAGTGTCCTGGGATCAAGTTCCACATTGGTATCCCTGCTCAGCAGAGAACCTGCTTCTCCTTCTGCCTGCTGCTCCCCATGCTTGTGCTCTCTCTCTCTCTGTCTCTCTCTCGGACAAATAAATAAATAAAATCTTTAAAAAACAAAACAAAAACATGTTGAGCATAAGTATACATTTTCTTGATAAAATAAGAGCTTCATTACATATCAGCCATAATAAAGTGCTATCATTTTGTGATGATCAGAGCTCCTTTACTGTATATTAAAGGTTCTTAAATCTTGAGTCCAAACATTTTAACCTATTATTTACATTACTTTTCCTGTGTACTTTCAAGCTGTCAGCCCTCATGCCTCCATCAATTACCTTCCATGCAAGCTCCTCATCCCACCTTCCTTGTTGCTTCTGTTTTGTAAATGTGGTGTTCAGATAACCAAGCAAGTTAGCATTGTAAATAAAGTAAGAATAAATGTATATTGAAGGCAAGTTTACAAACATTTCCTAAGTAAAGTATATAAATTTTAGCTCTTAGACTTTTGGCATGTTGCATCCTTTTATTTTTCCCTTACTGTTTTCAGCTGCATTATTAGCTTGCAGATACAACAATTCCAAATAGACGAGGTGATGTCATTATGTATATAATGACAATACATGATGTAGTGGTTAAAAAGATGGTCTCTGAAGTCCACAGGACTGGAGTTTACTAGCTTTGTAACCTTGTTCAAACTACTTAATCTCTCTAAACTTCAATTTCCTCATCTCCACAATGGGGAGAATAACATTACTGTTGCCATAGGATTGTTGTGCTTTGAAGTGAAATAATGCATGCACGGTGCTTACCATTAATGCTTGGCACAAAATTAAACTATATTATTATTGTTATTATTTTGCCTCTTCTTGAGACCACTGTTTCAATAGTATTAGCTTATAGTATGGTAAACTTGTTTGTACTGCTTCTAATCCAGGCAAGTGGCACATGAAGATGGGGCTAAGAGCAGAGCCCTAAACACCTGGGTCAGAATTTCAAGAGGCATTGTACACAAATATCAAGACAGGTTAAACATTCAATTTCATTTTTACATTAAAATGACTACTTTAGGGGCGCCTGGGTGGCTCAGATGGTTAAGCGTCTGCCTTCGGCTCAGGTCATGATCCCAGGGTCCTGGGATCGAGCCCCACGTCTGGCTCCTGGCTCGGCGGGGAGCCTGCTTCTCCCTCTCCCTCTGCCTCTCCCCTGCTCATGCTCTCGCTCTCTCTCTGTATCTCTGTCTCAAATGAATAAATAAAATCTTTAAAAAAAAAAAAAAAAAGACTACTTTAGACATATATGTTTGGGATATGTTGGTCATTTATTCATCAAGTTTTGTGCATTGGATAAAGAGCATTAATTATGACTATATTAGTATGAGACAACATTGTACAGTTTATCTATGTCCAGGTAGAGCTGGGAAAATTATTTTTTTGTTTTTTTTTTTGTTTTTATCTATTTTTTTTAAAGGCAAGATGCTTATAAGCAGAAGAGGTTTTTGAGAAACCTCATAAGGCTTCTGAAAATCTCAGTTTACTTTCATAATTCAAATAGTAATTAAATATCCCATGTGTTATGAGAATAACCCCTTTGTCTATATATTCTAGGGAGATATTTCTCTAGCATTTGTTGGCAGCTGTTAAGCCAAGTAGAAATACACTGTCAAATGTGGACATTAGTTTTAAATACATATTAATTTGTTAGATTCGGAGACAGCAGCACAAAAGACATAGGTGGTGGCTTCTAATGATAGGTAAGCAAGTATATAATTAGAGTTCTAGAACCACTTGATCTCTGTCAACAGCAACTTTCAAAAATTTTTCACTATCATCACCTGCTTTTATTAGTATTTCCATCTGTTGCCTCAATGGTAAGGAAATACCACCTAAAAGAAGTATGGCAATGAGTGGGCTATGACTGAGCTTTTAAACCATTTATACCCAAATCCCATTTTTTATAGATGTGGGTATGTATGATAGTTTGCACTACCAAAACGTCTTTGAATCTGGGGAATTAAAATATTTTTCTCCAGAATTATATCTTACATTTTCATTGTGGCTTCTAATTCTTGTATTCCTTATCTTATTTGACCTCATTAATTCTCACATCCAATCTAAAAAAGTTAGTGGAGCAGATATTTTTTTCATTTTACTTGTTCAACTTTGTATCCAAAGTTGAAGAAAATTGAAGATGAATAATAAAATATATTACTAGAGATAAGAAATTACTTCATAATGATAAAATGTTTATTTTTCCAGAAATATATTACAATTGTAAAATCATATATACATAATACCCATCCTCAAGTATATAAAGCAAAAAATTGACAATTTATCAGAAGTATTGAAGAAAATAGCATCACAGTAGATTTTACCATACTACTCTTGGTAATTAATAAACTTGGGAGACAGAAAAATTAGTAAGGACATAGAAGACTTTAAAATACAGTAATTAGAATTGGATATATATGGTGCACATATAACTTCATGGAAATTAATATGTTTGTGCTAGTCCATAATGTAGCTTCAATAAATTTCTGGGGACCACATGAATATGGTGATATAGACCATATTCTCTGATTGTAATGAACTTAAGTAATTAACTTAAGTTAGAGTTAATAATAAATTGATAATTAAAATGTTTGTAAATTACAAAAACATTTCCTAATAACTTATGGGCCAAAGAAGAAATCATAATGGAAATTAGAAAATACATAGAACTGAACAATTGTGAAAATTCTATATACCACAATGAATGGTATAGAACTAAACTGGAATTGAGAGGGAATTTTATTGGAATTATATCCTATAAAGGATATATCCTTATCCTTATAAAGGAAAAAAAAGAAGATTAATGAGTTAAGAAGCACCCAACTGAAGAAGTTAAAAAAGAAAAGTAGAATAAATCCAAAGAAAGTATAAGCAAAGATTTCATAAAGATAAGAGGAGAAATTACTGAAATAGGAAAAGAATTATAAGAAAGGATCAAAAGAACCAAAAGTTAGTTGTTTGAAAAAGTTTAACAAATATACAACAATATTAATCAAAAGAAAAAGAGAGAATGAACAACTAATATTATGGATGAAAAGGGCATAAAACTACAGGCGTGGTAGCAATTTGAAAAGTAAGAGAATAGTATGAATGACTTTCTGACAATAAAATTTCAAATTTAAGCCAATGGACAATTGCTTAAAAAAAAAAAATCAGCTTACCGAAACTGACAGAGAAAGAAACAGAAAACCTGAATAGTCCTAAACCCATTAAAGAAATTAAAAAATTTAAAAATCTTTCCACAAGGAAAATATAAACTTTAAATATTTGGTATCTTTGCATTGTGTCAACTTGGTCAACTGGAACTGTTTCCCAGAATTTTATTTCTGTGTGTTTGTGTGATACAATTGGTTGGTGCCACTAGGTCTCACTCTTCCCCATGGTGATTGCTGTCAGGTTGCAGATTGTTCTCCCTCTCCCTTACTTGGTGTTCATCTCTTTTCCTTGACTGTTGGGTCTAATGCACATCAGTGATCCCAAGCCACCACTTGCCACAGATGCAAAAGTCTTCCATTAACCTCTGCACCAGCTCTGCTTCATGCTCCCACTTAAGAAGGTGAGAGCACCTGGCTTTGTAGATTTTTCTGCAAACTTTACCTTATCCATTCATCTCATTGCATCAGGAGTGCTGATCAGTGATTTTCCTCTGATCCTCTAAATTACCAGTCTGGGCCCTACTTTCCCAGTTCCTCCTGAAATTATGCAAGATCTAATTCCTTTCTTTTTTTTTTTTTTTAAGATTTTTTTTGTTTATTTGACAGAGAGAGAGAGACAGTGAGAGAGGGGACACAAACAGAGGGAGTGGGAGAGGGAGAAGCAGGCTTCCTGCCAAGCAGGGAGCCTGATGTGGGGCTCGATCCCAGGACCATGGGACCATGACCTGAGCCGAAGGCTGACGCTTAACAACTGAGCCACCCAGGTGCCCCGCAAGATCTAAATGATAAATTTTTTATTTTATAATATCCAGTGATGTGCTTCCTTGATTGAGTCCTAACTGATCTAACAAGCAAATTCAACCAAATATTTAAGGTATGCCTAATTTTTATATTACACAAATTTTTCCACAGAATAAAAAAAGGAAAATATACAGATGTCAAATTACAAGCATAAGAAAATGTGCTCCACATCATCTTAAATTTGCATTTTAAAACAATAATGAGATACCACTACACACCTATAAAATGGCCAAATTCTGGGACACCGACAACACCAAATGCTGGCAAGGATGTGAAGCAAAAGGAGCTCATTTGTTGCTAGTGGAAATAAAAAATGGTACATCCACTTTGTAAGACAGTTTGGCATTTCTTATAGAACTAAGCATACTCTGGGGTGCCTGGGTGGCTCAGGTGGTTAAGTGTCTCCTTTGGCTCAGGTTATGATCCCAGGGTCCTGGGATCGAGTCCCATATCGGGCTGCCTGCTCAACAGGGAGTCTGCTTCTCCCTCTGCCCCTCCCCCTGCTCGTGCTTGCTCTCTCTCTCTCTCGCAAAAATAAATAAATTTTTAAAATCTTAAAAAACAAAACAAAACTAAACATGCTCTGACCATATGATCCAGCAATCAACTTCTTGGTATTTACCCAAAGGATTTGAATATGTCCACACAAAACCTGTATATAGATGTTTGTAGCAGCTTTATTCATAGTTGCCAAAACTTGGAAGCAACAAGATGTCCTTCAGTAGGTAAATGGATAAATAAACTGTGGTGCATCCAGACAATGGGATATTATTTAGCACTAAAAAGAAATGAGCTGTCAAGTAAAAAAAAGACATGTAGGAACCTTAAATGTGTTTTCCTAAATGAAGAAGCCAATCTGAAAAGGCTACATACTGTATGATTCCAACTACATGACATTCTGGAAAAGGCAAAATTATAGAGACAATAAAAAGATCAGTGGCTGTCAGGAGTTAAGGGAGAGGGATAAATGGGTGGAGCACAGATTTTTACGGCAGTAAAAATACTCTGTATGACAAGGCAGATGATAGATATGTGTCATACCTTTGTCCAAACCCATAGAATGTACAACACCAAGAGTGAACTCTAAGGTGAACTGTGGATTTTGGGGGATTGTGATGTGTCACTGTAGGTTCATCAGTTGTAACAAATGTACCATTCTGGTGGGGGATGTCAATGGGGGAGGCAGGTGTGGGGGCAAGAGGTTTATGGGAAATCTCTATAACTTCCTCTCAATTTTGCTATGAACCTAAAACTGCTCTAAAAAAAAGTCCTAAAAAACTTTTTTTAATTTAAAAAATGTTATGGGGTTGATATAACCCTTATTTCTTTTTTTAAAAGATTTATTTATTTGAGAGAGAGAGAGTGAGGGGATGGGCAGAGGGAGAGGGAGAGGAAGAGGGAAAGGATCTCAAGCAGACTCCCTGCTGAGCATGGAGCCTGATACAGGGCTTGATCTCACCATCCTGAGATCATGGCCTAAGCTGAAATCAAGAGTCGGATGCTCAAAAAACTGAGCCCCCAGGTGCCCAACACTTATTTCTAAAGTAGACAAATACAGAACAAGAAAGAAAGATTGCAGGCTAAGCTCAATTATGAATAGAGATGCAAAAGTCTGAACAAAATTCTAACAAATGAATTTAGCAATATAGTAAAAAGATAACATATCATGACTGAGTGGCAATTCTATAATAACTGAAAAATTGACTAAATATTTAAAGCCAATCAGTATAAAAAAGTAACAAAAGAGAAAAAACTTTTTACTAGACGCAGAGAAAGTTTTCAGTATATAATTCAACATCCATTCATGACAAAATCTTAGCAAAATAATAAAAGAAAAATTCTTTAACTTGATGAAGAAAAATCTACCAGAATCCCACAGCTAACATTATATTTAATGGTGAAATGTTGAAGATCAGGATTAAGATAAAGATGTCCTACTATCATCACTTTCATTCAACATTGTACTAGATGTTGTAGATAGCATGGTAATATTCCCAAAACAATAAGATTAATTTTTTTAAACTATGCAAGTATTGAAAACAAGGAAATTAGACTCTCATTATTTTTAGATGATATAGCTGTTCTTTTTGTAAACAAAAAGAATCTACAATTAAATTACAAGAAGTAACACAAAATTATTATATCTTTGTAACACTAACTAGAAAGTGTAGTAGAAAAATATATATCAATTACAATAGTAATATAAATATGAAGTAACCATGAATAAATCTAAGCGGGTCCAGGTCCCTTGTGGAGAAAATAAAAAATTTAATTAAAAGACATGAAAGATGGCCTTATCATGTTCACGGATAGGAAGTTGTCAATTATCACCAAATATGTCAACTCAAGAATATTTTAATAAATGTCATGTTTTAAAAATAAAATTTGACAAGCTAATTTTAAAATTTAAAAAGAAAGATCTGGCTATGAGAATGTAGAGTATCAGAAATTTGCTGTGAACAATTAGAAAACTGGATAAAATTTAAAAAAAAGCCCATTTGAAGGCATCAGAGAGCTACTAAAGCAGTGAGGATTTGAAGGGTTAAAATCTTGGATAGAAAGAATGAGAAATGCAAAGAGATAAAACTGATATTCAGTGTCACTTGTCTTCTTGAGCAGACAGTTTTATGGAGGTGAGGAGATAAGAATCAGAGGTTAGGGCCTAGAAAGAGGAGTGGCCCTCAGAACCAATCCAAGCTTTCATACAGGATCTTTGAATGGCTACAGCCTAGGCAAAAGAACTAACTAGATACAGTCCAGCTCTCACAAAGACACACAGATTCAAATTAGTCCATTCCCAAGTAGTATTAAGGTGATCTGACCTCATTTTTAATTTTGCTATGAACAAAAGTGAATCCTCTCTAGAGGAACATAACATCATTCAAAACTTCTGATTATTTCTCTAATTTTTTTTTATATGTGATGTCTGGTATTCAACAAAAAATTAACAGGTAAACCAGGAGATAAGACAATTGACCAAAAACCAAAAGAAAAGAAAAAAAATCAGGAAAAATAGATAGACCTACAGGAGATTCAATTATTGAAGTTATCAGACATGGATTTCAAAATAACTTAGGTTTATATATTGAAGAATATATCCTGAGAAAAAGAATTCCAGCAAGAATTTGAATTGATTAAAAAATCAACTGAAAATGACAATAACTAAAATAAAGAACTCAGTAAATGGGTTTAAAGATTAGACACAGCTGAACAGACAATTAGTAAGCTAGAAAATAGGTCAATAGAAAATAAATATATATTTAATTTTAGAAGGCTAGAAAAGAGAGAATGGTAAAAGCAGTATTTGAAGAGATAATGTCTGAGAATATTTTAAAATAGATGAAAAATAATAAACCAGATTGAAGAAATGCCACAAAACCAAACAAGAGACATACAAAGAAAACCTTGAATACAAAGAAAATGAGAAAATTTAAAAAGCGTTCAGAAATAAGAAACATATTTTTAAGTGAACAAAAATAAGATAGATGACAGAAATGATGAAAGCCAGAAGAAAACAGAATAATATATTTAAAGTGTTGAAAGAAAATAACTAGATTTCAACATCTAGCAAAAATATTGTTTACAAAAATGAAGGCAAAATAAGAACTTTAGATAACACAAATCTAAAAAATTAGACACCAGGAAACATGCACCAACAGAGATACTAAAGGAAATTTTTCAGACAGAAGTAAAATGATCCCAGATCAAATCATGAAAATACAAGAAATGAGGAATAATTGAAAAGGCAAATATATGTGGGTAGATTTAAATGCATATAGACTGTGTATGAAAAATCACAAGTTACCCATGAAGAATTAAATAGGAGGACTTGATCTATCAGATAGCAGAAATTATTATAAAGCAATAGCAACTAAGAAGTGTAGTTGCTATTACAGGAATATACAAACAGACAAATGGAATATAAATGACCCACACATAGCAACTTGAAAGATGATAGCGCGGGCAATGCACATTGGTGGGATAAGAATGGACTATCGGTAAGGACAGCCGAGAAAATTGGTTATCCATATAGAATATAATGAAACAGATCCTTATCTTACACATTTACATAAAAATCAATCCAAGGTAGAATATAAATTTAAATGTAGAAGGCAAAACTGTAATTCTTTTAGAAACATTTATAGGAGCACACTTTTTAATAGCCTTGGGTTAAAGAAGAATTTCTCAATCAAGAACCCCAAAACGAAAATATCAGTAAATTATCGTGAAAATTAAGAACTTCTCTTTCTCAAAATACACCATAAGGAGGGTCAAGATACAAGATGTACTGTTAAGAAGAAGTTTGCAACAGATATAACTGACAAAGGTTGCTATAAATCTAAAATATATAAATAATTCCTAAAGGCAATAGGAAAGAGAAAACAATGCAGTAGAAAATTAGGCAGAAGAGGAAACACAAAGGTGACCTAAAGACCACACAAAATACATTACATTAGTATTCAGGGAACAAAGCATAATGGGATGCCATTTCACACCCTGCTTCTGGCAGACATTTCACTCAGACAAGTCCAACTTTTAGCAAGAGTGTGGAACAACCAGGACTCTCACACAGCTGGTAGGGCTGTTGATTGGCATAATCACGTTGGCACTACCAAGTGAAGTTGGACATGTTCATATTCCACAGTTTATCAAGTTTAATCTGAGGCATATATCCTAGGGAAACCCTTACACTTGTATATCTCAAGGCACATAAAAAAGAGTTCATAATAACAAAAACTGGAGACCACATAAATATCCATCAACAGTTACGTGAGAAAGAAATTATTGTATAGTCTCGGGGAGCCTGGGTGGCTCAGTCGGTTAAGTGTCTGCCTTTGGCTCAGGTCATGCTCAGGTTATGCTCAGCAGGGCATCTGCTTCTCTCTCTCCCTCTGCCTCTCCCCCACTGCTCATGCTCTCTTTCTCTCAAATAAATAAATAAAATCTTAAAAAGAAATTATTTAGAGTCTTATTATGGAATACTGTATTGTAGCTAAAAATAAGTGAATTGTAGCTACACACATGAAAAGTTTGATCTGAAAAACAGGGTTTAATCTGAGTTAATCTGTAAAACAGGACAGAAGAGAATTTTACATACTAAATAATTCCATTATATAAAGTTTACAAGCAGGTAAAACCAATAATATGTTGTTTGTGGATGCAGGCTTAAGTGGTACAATTATAAAGAAATTGCTGACAAAAAATTCTGAAGGTTAGTTGTCTTTGAAGGCAGGAGAGGATGCTTTCAGTGATGGGTATCTAAGGTGTCCAGGACTTCTGAGATCCTGATAATATTCTATCACTAAGTCTTGGTGGTGCCTACAAAGGTATTATTATTATTATTATTATTATTAATTATTATTTCTCTGTAAACTGTCCACATGTAATACAAAAAAAGTGGGGAAAATGTATATTTCACAGTTCCAAAGCAAAATGGTGAAAAGAACACAATAGAAACTGTCCCTAAATTTTACTAAGCACTTCATGGATTCCAAAGCAGAATTATTGACATTCCTTGCATTTATCTGAGCTGGGCTTTCCGAAGTCTGGCTCTCTGAAGCCATGGAGCATGCAGGCTGGATTAACACGTTCTGAGCTGGGAATTTTCCTCCACAGTTGCAAGAGCCTGAAGAAGGGCAGAAAATGCTATTCACCACACACTTTGAACACATTTGGCAAATAGAGGGATCAAAACGAGGAATGAGATCATGGAGGTTATGGGGAGAGAAAGGCTGTGTACAACAAAGGAGGAAATACATAGAAAAAAATAAAAATTGGCATTTGGAATTACCTGGTTGGGTATGGTAAAAAAAAAAAAAAAGATAATTATGAGGAGAAGGGTCGTTCATATGTTGATGATTTGATTTGCTTTGACCCTCTATTACCAAATCTGACCTTTAGCAATCCGTTGTTCCATTTTTCTCCTTAACTTTCAGTTCTAAATTCTGCTTTTCGAATCCTTGTGCAGCCTTCTGTGTTTGCTCAATTATTCAACAGATTCATATAGCAATGTGTATGTTTGTCCCAAGCTGGAAATTATAAGGAAATTGTCTGTCCTTCTTGAATTCATGAGATAATGGGTAGGGATAATTTTTTAAGTAATTAAAGCAGAAAGGCAATCAAGATCACAAAATGGAAGAAAGTAGAAGCTAAGGCCCTCTGCCTCCATCAGCATTTTTAATCCTCCGCCACATTCGAACTCTTGGGACCAGGTTTGTTCCTTTCTCATTCCAAACTCACAGCTTTCTTTCAGTTTGTCTCTTGGACTCCAAACAACTTTGTATTCCTCCACAGTTTTCACCATCTTCTTATTCAAAAACTGCCATAAAACTCAGCAAAGTTCTCAGAGAATAAAGCAGATAGAAAAATCTGGGGGCGCCTGGGTGGCTCAGTCGGTTAAACATGGGACTCTTGGTTTCAGCTCAGGTCATGATCTCGTAGGTGGTCGGGTGGCGGGGAGTCTGCTTGAGATTCTTTCCCTCTTCCCCTCCCCCCCACTCATGCTCGCTCTCTAAAATAAATCTTAAAAAGAATAAAAAAAAGAAAAAGAAAAATCTGGACTTCAGTGATCACTCAGTTCCCTAAAGCAGTCATGGTACCTCCTCATGATCGGAAGAGAGAAAAGAGCCTTTGTAATCTTGGCCTTGCAACTGGACAATCTTAGATATAGAACATACCCTAAAGGTTTAGTTCCATGCTCAAAGTAGAATTTCTTTTCCCAAGTCTCTGAAGAGGGTCCTTTCACTTCACTTTCTACTTACTGCCTGTAGTCACAGGCAGCTTTGTACTTCAGAGGACAGCTGTTATGCCAGTGGAGTTTCAAGAACGTTCTTCCTGTAACAGCCATCCACTGGACCGGCTCTGATGGCTCGCTGACCAATTCTTCATTTAATCCTTAAAATATTAAAAAATAGTATCTCCTTTTTCAAGGTATGTCTCCTGAAAATCTTTTTTTTCTCCCCCAGAAGCCAAATCTCCCTGCCTTTTTTGTGCATTCCTCTATCAATTATATTTTTAAACCTTTCAGAATAGCTGGTGCCTGTCCTTGGAGGTGGGGCTCCAGAACGTCAGTGTCCTTTTAGAAGCGAGATGTCCAAACTGAGCACGATACTCCAGATGTCGTGTGGATCACGTGGAGTACTAAGTGCTTTATTCCCCCTTTTTCACTAAACTTCCCAAATTTTGTTCCTTTTGGTAGAAACTGTCACATAGGAAGCTCATATAGAAACAACCAGGGATTAGCATCGGACTCCCACTGGAGCTACCTGTGCTGAAGAAGTGTTCAGTGTGAAGAAGTGTTCAGCCACGGTTCACAGGGCATCCCTCCAAGATGTGGAAGTGAAATATTTCCAGGTCCCGCGACTGGGGAGGAACATCCGGGTTGGGCTGACTCTCAGTCCCTTGCCCTGGGGGCCTCTCATCTTTGCTTCTCTCGGTAGGTCTGCTCTGCTCTACTCTCCCTCTTCTCCTGATATCATGGCCTTTTTCTCATGACTTTGACTTGCCTGTGTTCCAGGGTGCCATGAACAACCTAGTCCAAGTTCTATACCACCTTCCTTTTCAAGTGCCCCCTCCCTAGCATCTAGCTCAGTGTCCCTCAAACTTGAATGTCCACAAAATCATGCAGAGATCTTGTCAAAAATGCAAATAATGGCTCATTAGGTCTCGGGAAGGAGTGTACATTTCTAACAAGTTCCCAGCTGACATGGATGCCTCTGGCCCACAGATCCCACTTTGAGTAGCAAGTGAATCAAAATACAGCTGATCCAGTTTCCCAATTCCAAATTCGTGGAAGAGGGTATCTGATTATCCTGGTCCAATTTTTGGGTTTGCTCACCCTGGATTACATTGCTTTTATTAGCTATTGGTGGGAAAACAGATGGACAGAAGACAAACATGCACTTTGGTCAGCCTCTACAACAGGAGATGTGGGTAGACTGGGTAGTTCCAAATGTTAAAATACATCTACAGCGGGAGTCAACTAACACCCTAGGATCATGTTTATATAAATGGCTCACCAAACCAAAATTTTTTAAAGGCTTTATTTATTTGAGAGAGAGAGAGCTGAGGGAGGGGCAGAGGGAGAGGATCCCAAGCAGACTCCCTGCTGAGTGGAGAGCCCTATGCGGTGTGGGACTCGATCCCACCATCCTGAGATCATGACCCCAGCTGAAACCAAGAGTCGGATGCTTAACCGACTGAGCTACCCAGGCGCCCCTTCACGAAACCAAATTTTGCACATGTTGCATTTGTGCACTTTTTTTTGATGGGAGAGACTACCATTTTCCAACATAATTGGTATGGTTCTGATTTCCTTTAAACCCAGTTCATGCAGTTAAGCTAAACTTGTTTCTGATGTTTGCCTAAGGATTATACCTGTCAAATTCAAATAGTCTAGAAAAGAAAAAAAATTATGAATTGTCCTCGTAAACTAGTTTTCATATTTTAGATTTTATTCTTCTGTCATTTCAGTGAGATTTTGGAAGAAATGAAAGACTTGCTTTCAGCCAGCCATCCTAAAGAAGGAGCCCCTTTATATTATATTATTTATCTTTGTGCCAGCCCTGGACTCAGTGCAAATTTGCGTTATAATGGTCAAATGTCCCTTTTCAACAGCCTATCCAGGTAGGCCTGTATGGCCTTTCGGGGATCTCTGAGTGTGATTTCCAAACTACAAATGATGTCTAGAGGGAAACATTGTAGTTCGGAACTGAAACCTACACCCTACACTCCCCCACCCACATACTGTGCAGTATGCTCACTCTTCCACTGCATTAAGGACACTGGAAATGAGGGCAGCATTTTACTTTTACTCCCTAACCTAGATGCTTACTCCTTGGTAGAGATACTGTGGTCCTTTCCCCTTCCAATGGGCTCCAATGTTTGTTTGTTTGTTATTATTTTTTTTTTTTAAGCTGCAAGCACCTAGGAAGTTTCTAGCGATTGAAGTACTTGAAGGAGTATGCAACAGAGAGAGGATGATGGGGATGGATGAGCCAGGATAATGAGAAAGTTCTCTGGCATGAGACTGGGGAGGGGAAGGAAACTATTCCAGCTTGGGGAGCTTCGAAAGAAATCCTGTAGCAATTCATTTCAGTCCTGGATTGTCAGAGTTGGTCTTGCTGTTTATTCACTTTTTAAAAACTAGTCCTAGAAAAACCATATGATCCATTTGGGGTTTGCAAGAGGGCTTCCATAATTCAGAGGCCTGGCACATTAGTTTAATCAGAAACTTGGCTTCTTTTCCATCTTTTCATTTTGTCAATTAAGAGGCATAAGCCACAATGGATAGATTTATTTGGGATGCAAAGAAAATCAAAGTACTCTCAGAGATTTGTTGGGCCAAGGAGATATTCACCTGGGACCACTTTAGAGATCAATTTTCAAAGCCTATAAAAAATAAATGGAAGTGTCCTTTGTGAGTCTGTTAGCATCTGTACCACTGCATTATGCATGATCCTGGCCATGTTCATGGTGTGTCAATCCATCACACTGATTCAACAAAAGTTTTCCTTTTTTGCCAAATGGTAGACATCAAGACCAAATCCATACTTTCCTCACTCTGGTTTCTTGGCAGGGGTCTCTTTTGTCCTTTTAAGCTGTGTTTAAGTTATCTTTGGTGTAGCCACAGAAGTTTGGCCTCTTCCTTTTGGGGGCAATTTTGAAGGCTTAGAGACATTTCCCTAATCTTAATATGAATATGAAACTCATTATGTTAGTCTGTCTTAAGTAGATCTCATCTAGGTAGTCAATAGGTATGACTTTCATGTCAGTGTTATAAGAAGAGAAAAATAAATCTGATTCCTCCCCTCTGTTAGTTGACACACATATTCATAGATACAAAGCAAACAGCATATTGTGGGGTTATTTTTTTTTCACCAACAGCAAGTAATTTATTCATTTTAATGCGAGAGTTTGTAAAATGGAAGTTTGCATTTGAATTACAGTTTCAATAAACAGAGTCATTATAAGTGCCTATTAGGATGATTCTTATGTTTTATAAGCATTGAATTTTTGAATAACCAATAGCAAGTAGAAAGCCCATGTGCCATTTTTTCTTTCTTTCACAGATGTAATCTATTCAAACTCTTTCCATTTCAAACTCTATTCAGACTGCTGAATATTTGTCTTTAGTGCTTTTTCTCCCTTGACCAAGATAGTAATTGCCTTTGCTAAAAAAAAAAAAATCATTTTGTTTATTCTGCCAATGCTCCAAATCCCCTATTCTAATTTGTATTATATTGCTTGCTCTGCTGTTCTAGCTTTCTCAGTTTCTTCTGATTGAGGACTACTGTTTAAATCTTGTGAATGATTGTCATTAATTTGTCAGAAAAAATATTTTAGTCCAAACCACTACTGATGTGAGTTTTCATTAGATTTATATGCTTGATAACTGCATACGGCAACTGAGCCTTTCCTGCTGATGGTCAACAGCATCTCAGGCAATGAATGGTTTCAGTGGCAGCACTTATGAAACTTACCAAGTTCTGTAATTGTCAACTTTGATTTTTTTTTTCGACCATGCCTTAAATTAGAGACATATTTGTGCAGTGACCAAGACTTCCAGAAGCCAAAGTCCTCTTTTTTCCTGAAGAATGACTTTTTCCTAAAGGAGAATAGAGCTCATTTACCAATTTTAGTCAGTTGCTCCTTTGTTTCAGAAAAGCTTGGGATTGAGACAAATCGGAGGAAATGTGTAATTTTTGACATGAAAAGCAGTGAGTTGGATATGAATCTAAACCATACATTTTTCACTCAGCTGTATAGGCTTAAACAGAGCTGGAATAATCTTCTTTTGCAACTCCAGGCATCAAGAAAAGCGAATTTCTGCTAGAGCAATGTTTGGAGGCTACGAGCAGGTAATATTGGAGGGAGGTGATGCACTTTCAAGTGGTACCTATGCAAACAGTTTATTATAATGGTTACGTGTTTACTTTTCATCCAACATTTTATTATGGAAAATTTCAAAATACAGCCAATAGGAAAGAATTTTACAATGAACACCCATAAACCTACTGCCGAGATTCTACAATTAACATTTTATTCTACTTGCTTTATCACATGCATAACTTTCTATCCTTCCCTTGATTTAGCCATCAACTCCTCTTATTTTTAATGCATTTTATGCATCTTATTTTTAATGCATTTCAGACACCAGTACATTTCTCCTAAAACCCTTTAGC
Source organism: Phoca vitulina (assembly GCF_004348235.1). NCBI lineage: Eukaryota > Metazoa > Chordata > Mammalia > Carnivora > Phocidae > Phoca > Phoca vitulina. Next base: position 84,956,704 of record NW_022589706.1, read on the forward strand.
ATGCAGATCATTGAGAGTTCAATATTTGTTTATAGTTTATTTTTTTTGTGGGAGTAAAATTTACTGTCTTTGACAAAATGCATACATATACCTGTGTAACCCAAACTCCTATAAAAATATACAATATTGCCATCGCCTCAGAAAGCTCCCTGAGGCCTGTTCTTCCTTAATCCCCATCCTTACCTCTTATCCCCAGGCAACCATGATTCCGAGATATATATTTTTTAACCATGGGTAAGTGTACCCTATTTTGGAACCACAAATAAATGGAACTTTTGCATAAGGCTTCTTTCACTCAGCCTAATTTTTTTCTTCATCCCTCTTGTAAAAAGTTCATTCCTTTTTATTGCTGAATAATACTCTATTCTTTTTGTGTAAAGTGATTTTCACTTTCCTTGGGTGGAATTGTAGTTGTCAAGTTATAGAATAGGTATATTTTTTTACTTTTATAGGAAATATAGGGAATTTTTTTCCAGAGTGGTTGTACCATTTTACATTACCAGCAGTGAGTGGTTTGCTTGTCCCATCGTCAGTCTTTTTATTTTTACCCTTTCTTTCAATATAAGTGGTACTCATTGTGATTGTGATTGTAATTTGATTTCCCAGGTGTTTATACTTAATCTGTTTTAGGAAAAAGACAATTAGAACATTGAGCCTATGATTTCAAGTATATCAGGCTGGAGCCAGGGCCAAATAAAAAGTGTGTCAATTTAAGATGAAGTTAAATTAAAATTCCAGATAAATAATAGTTGAGGTGGTATATGGATATAGCAAAATTTGGAAGTGGTTTGTGAATAAGTGAAGTTTGGGAAATGCTGCTATAGAGGAGATTATTTTTCAGACTTCCTCTATTTCCCTGGCTTTTTTGGATTGAATCAAAATATCAACATGTAAAAATCTTTAAGAAATTCAGTCATTTTTTTCAAAGAAGATGTACAGATGGCCAGCAGGTGCACAGAAAGTTGCTCAGCATCACGAATCATCAGGGAAATGAATATCAAAGCCACAATGAGATACCACCTCACACCTGCTCGCATGGCTATTATCAAAAAGATAGGGGAAAAAAGAAGAGAGAGAAACCAAAAAAACAGACTCTTAAATACAGAGGGGAGGTTGCCAACTGGTGCTTGCCAGAGGGAAGGAGGGTGGGGGGATGGGTGAAATAGATAAAGGCAATTAAAAGTACACTTAGTAATGTATAGAATTGTTGAGTCATTGTATTGTACACCTGAAACTAATATAATGCTATGGTAATTACACTTGAATAAAAAAATATAGGAAATAAGTGTTGGTGAGGATGTGGAAAAAAGAGAATTTTCAGGCACCGTTGGTGAAAATATAAACTGGTGCAGCCACTATGGAAAACTGTATGGAGGTTCCTCAAAAAAATTAAAAATAGAACTACCTTAAGATTCAGCGATTTCATTTCAGGGTATCTATCCAAAGATAATGACAACACTAACTGGAAAAGATATATGCACCCCCGTGATCGCTGCAGGAGTATTTACAACAGCCAAGATATGGAATCAACCTAAGTGTCCATCAATGGATGAACACATAAAGAAGATGTGGTATATATACAATAGAATATTATTCAGCCATAAAAAAGAAGGAAATCTTGCCATGTGTGACAATATGATGGAACTCAAGGGCATTATGCTAAGTGAAATAAAGTCTGAGAAAGACAAAAACTGTATAATCTCACATATATGTGGTATTTAAACAAAAAACTAACTCATAGATACAGAGGGCAGGTTGATGGTTGCCAGAGGTGGGAGTTGGGGGGGCAGGCAAAATGCACGAAGGGTTTCAAAAAGTACAAACTTCCAGTTATAAAATAAATAAATTATGGGATTATAATGTGCAGCATAGTGACAGCATACATATAACATAGTTAATAATACTGTAGTACCTATTTGAAAGTTGCTAAGACAGTAAATCTTAAAAGTTCTCATCACACACACACAAAATTGGTAAGTGTATGGTGACAGATGTTAAATAGACTTATTGCGGTGATCATTTCACAACAAAAACAAATACTGCATTGTTATGCCATGCACCTGAAACTAATGTTATATGTCAATTATACCTCAATGTAAAAAAAAAAAAAAAAAAGACATTTCAATTACCGTTGTCCACTACTGAGTTGTTGAGCTCTGAGATTAGAACTCTATGTAAGCCTAGGGTGAAAAAGATTTCAGGTGTCATCCCTGCTTTTCAGGCCATGCTTTAAACAAAGGAAATCTGTATTCCAAAGGCAAAATAGCAAGATGGATATTCATACCCATTGGCGCCAGCCAGCTGGGTTTCTCCCCGGTTCTACCACTCCCTTGCTGTGAGATCTAGGCAACTTGCCTTACTTCTCTGTGCTTCGGGTTCCTCATCTATAAATGTGGCGAATAATAGGAACAAATTCACATGGAGTTGTGAGGAATGTATGGGTAAAAACATGAAAGTAGCACATAGTAATGACCACATAAGGGATGAGCTACTATTACGACTACGGTTGAAGGACAATCATTCAGCCCAGTGTGGAGAGAGGCTCTGCAGGCCAACATCTCTAACCGAGGAATAAGGCAGAAGAGGAAATACCTTAGAAAGCGGAAAGACCCATATCTTGTCAACCTGCTGTCTGTTTCCCCTTTCTCTGGTAAGAGGAACTTGCTCTTCCTTTGGGCAGCAGCCTCCCCCCATTGTCAGGGTAGTTGAGGCTGACCTTATTTCCCGGCATTCCCATCCCTCAGTTTATACTGATTGGTCAAGAGGTGGACCCTTGATCTCAGTCAAAACATACCACTTGATTGTGCAGTTTTCACTGGTGCTACTGAGAAAGATTAACGCCCTTTCTTTCTGCCTGAGTTGCTAAGCCAATAAGACATAATGATGATACTGTTGGGAGTCACTTTGCCACCCTCTGGGGAGAGCCTTCAAGAGACTGAGTCCCATGCTGAGCTGGAGAGAGAGAGAGACAGAGAGAGACTGAGAGAGAAACAGAGACAAAGTGAGAGACAGAGACAGAGAGGGACAGTAATAGAGAGACAGAAAGAGAGACCAAGAGAGACAGAGACAGAGAGAGACAAAGAGAAAGAGACTGGCAGAGGGACAGAGACACGAAGAGACACACAGGGAGAGACAGAGTGAAAGAGAGGAGACAGAGACAGACAGATTGAGAGAGACTATGAAGAGCTGACATCATTTAAACAATCGACTCCAGCTCTATCGATTGGACCTTCCGAGCTGTGGGCTCATATAGGACCTTTTTTTATTGCCTCAGCCAGCGTGGCTTTGGTTTCTGTTATTTTAAGTGAGAATCCTGATGAGTGCCTCTTTTATTATCAAGGGCACATCTTTGCAAGATCATTTTCATGGATTAGGGGGGCTTTGCTTGTTTATGTAAACATCTGTCTCTACAGAAACTTCTGTGGGTGGTTTGTAGAGATTAGGTGCAGATTCCGGCAGAGTCAGGTTTATGAAATTCCTCAACAGTCAGGAGGCAGGTTTGAAGAGAAGTGTTGCTGATCAGTTTACCGGGGAGCCGCCATGGAAGCCAGGAAGAGACTGGTTCGTTGCCCTGGCCATCGGGGTTCCACAGTCTGTGTGAGGTGGAGTGGGGTGGGACAGGGCCCTGGGGGAGGCTGAGATTCTTGGGCAAATCCGTGCTCCGCAGGTGTTTCTCTGGCGCCCCACATGAGACAAGAGATCTCCTGCTCCAGTTCCCTTCTCTTTTCTCAGTCGGCCTCTTTCGATCGTTGCTGCTGAAACTACCAGAACCTCTGCCACAAGATCTCAATGCTATCTGATAACACCTCTGGTAGTAATCCTACCTTCTGTCTTCGGATGAAGGCTCCTGTAACCTGATGTAATCCTGTGATTTCAATTGGCCCAGCCATCTGGAAAAGGTGACGTTCAGTCATTTGGTGGCACTGGAAGGAAGCTTGCCAGTACGTTTCCCTTCAGTGGCTTCCTAGTCACAGTATCCATTAATATGGCTTCCTGTTGCGAAGCTGGGTAATTGCACTTCTGGTTGGTACTCTCTCATATACCTCAAAGAGTGATTGCAGATAGTGAGGAAGTTGAGGTTCAAGGACTGTGCGTATGATTAAGCGGTGAATGGAGGGTACTTGAATGGTGTCCTAGGGGTGACTCACCAGGGCCTACACCTCCTGCTTGCACACAGCTGAAGGCAAAGCGGCAGGGGCCCTTCTCTGGTGAGCAACTGCTGCCAACTCCACACAGGCCTCGGTGGTGGATCCCGAACCACTCAGTAAAGTGACGAGAAGCGGTGCTAAGGAATCAGTGGGTTCAAGTGGGGTACAAGTGCCAAGGTTCTCAAGGGCATCTACTATAATATCCCCATCTCCATTCTCAGGGTCCCACTTCTTTCCCATCAAGGCCCTGACCTTGGCTTGTGCTGGGAATCCAATCTCTCTCAACTTCTGCCATTCTTACAATTAAGTCTTCCAGCTGTAGGAGATGAAGAGTTTTCTTTTTTTATTCTCACACTTTGCTTTAACTTGTTGATGAACAGATCTGCCAGTCATTTTTCTCTCTTTATGGATCCTCAAGCCCCTACAGTTACTATTTCCCACATACCTTCTAAATGCCTGTCTCTTGCACCAGTTAGCGCACCTCTTTCCACCTGTGTTCTATCTTCATTCTCCCGCTAAATGTCTTCGCAATCACCATGCTAGGAATTAGTAGCCCATCACCTCCCACCCGTGATGTGGTCTCCTTTCCAGCTAGTAGGTTAGGGATGCAGAGTCCCATCCTCAGTTTTACTTCCTAGGACCATATGCAGTACCAGCTCTCTTAGGATGTGGGGTTTCTCATTCAGGTTATTTCTTGGTAAAGTACTCTCTGGATGAGTGGGAGAAGTAGTGATAAGGCAAGGAGGAAAAACTAAACAAGGGTGTGATGGAAGCTAGAGACTAGCTTTTCCTCATGGAAGATCTGGGGCAGGAATTGCACTGCAGAATTGGCCCCATCTGTTGATACAAAAGACGGGCTCCTTACCCTTGTTGGGACCAATTCTGCAGTGCAGTTCTTGCCCCAGATCACAGTGTGCATTATCTGCACCCCCCAGCCCCAACACGCAGACATAAAGCTTGGCAGTTCTCCACTGAGTTGTTATCAGCTGGGGAAACAAATTTCTAGGCCCAAGATGCAGCTGCTCTGCCCAGGTACCTTGTCGGGAAACCCAAACTTGTCCTCGAATGCTCCACTTGACCAGAAACACAGTATACCTAGTCAACCAATCCCCAAATGCCAAGCCAGCTCTGGGCTCTGCCCTTAGTTCATATTATTCCTTCTGATCCAAAAAAGGTTGACTATGTAGGTGGGAACTTCCAGAGTCATCTATTGAACTTTCAATATGAATCTATTTTTAATTTACAAGCAAATAATCCTCAGGCATGTTCTTATAGTTTCAAGCTACTCTGGCTAGTCCTCATAATAGGAAAAAAAAGCACTTTTGTGAAAATAACTAATTTTCTTCAGCATACATGAAGGAATTTGGGGAAAATTTTGCTCTTTGTGAAACCTATTTATAAATTTTTCTTATGAAAATATTATAACCATTGTAGTAATCATAGGGAGAGGAAGTGCTCGATCGATCTTCGTGCAGGTTATTGGCTATGAATATTGGAAGTGAAAGCTGCTGAAGTCTGTGGTATAGGAGTGGTGGGCTGAAGTATCCTGTTAAAAGGGAAAAACTTACACATTTCGGTATTTGCAGACATTTCTAAGACAAGTAGATATGACCTTTCAGGAAAAAAATGCCAAAGAGGTAGATTGCTTCCCTTGCCAGGAGACAGAGTTTTTGAGTAGCTCTCAGGAGAGCAATAATGACCCAACATGGGTTTGATTGATTTGCAACTGGATAGGTACTAACTTGAAAAAAGTGTTCTAGAAATATTTGGAAGTTACGGTTTCTCTATTGAACTGCCTTGAAAATTTAACTGTCCCTGTAGGTGTTGTGTGATCTGTAAAACACTGTAGTGACTTGTGAGCTTTTGGAGGTAGGTGATGAAGGATGATGGTGGTATGTTGAAAGAGATCAAAATTCTCTTTTTGGTCAGGAATGGTGGCTTGGCTTGCTGCATGCTACCTAATATTTATTGATGACTCAGGATGTACCAGGCGCTATCTAAGAACTTTAATGTATTTATTTATGAGGGAGATACTATTCCTACCCACATTTCATAGATAAGGAAATTGAGGTAAAGGGAGGTTAAGTAACTTGCCCATGGTTACACAGCTGGTAAGAGATGGAGTAAAATTTAAACCTAGGTAGTTTGACTCTAGAGCACATGTTCTTTATTATTTTGCTACGCAGCCTCCAAGGGGATAACCACAACTAAAAGAAGGTCCCTCTAGGCTTTCAAGGTGCAAGGTACTTTGAAGCAAGGTCGCATCCCTGCAAAAAAGTTAAATGAGGAATTGGGTTATTTTCGGATGAATTTAGTCAATTCTATTTGGCAGCCCATTTTTTGAAAAACTCAAGCTGCTGATGAATGTTTCTAGGTCCTCAATTACTGTTTTTAAGTCAGTTCTCCTAAATTCTTGACTGCATTTTATTGATTGAGTTTGTACCAGCTGAAGAAAACCCAAAGCACAGTGATGCAAATGAGGAAAGTAGACCTTAAGCATGTTTCCCTTTGCTGATGTGGATTTCTAGGAGGACTGCGGAGAGGAATATCTAATTTTAGTTGGGGAAAATGCTGGAGTCCTCACGGCCCTCACAGATCATCTGGAGTTGAGGAACCTGACGGTCACCGAAGGTCGATGACTTGAGCAAGAGCACACGCAACAATTCAGAGTGACTTATAGGCAGCCTAGAATGTTCACTTCCTCGATCAGAGCTCTTTCCACAGTGGTGCCCTGTAAACTGAAGCGAGCCGTCAGGCAACACTTGAAAAATCATACTGAAAAGTAACAGCCCTGGTGACAAGGCGTTTGCTGACAAAGACGTAAAATTGAATGGAAAATCCCCCTATTGGAAGTCACCTGGGCCTTTCAGCCATGGAGAGTCCTCTGAGGAAGAATACATTTGGCTCAAGCTTACCCTTTGATACAAAGGATTCCTGACAATGAGGTGGCTGGGGCTGGCTGGGTTGGTGATAATGACAAGTTGGCAACTAAAATGAGAAGAAAGCAGATTTATGGCTTGAAACCCTAACCCAACCACAGTGAAAAACAAAGGACTATCAACTGCCAAGTGCTGATGACCTCAAGGGATTTGATATCTTGGGAAATTAGGCCCATTTCTTCTTCATATATCTGTCTTTAAAATATATCACCATACTCTAATCCTACCTTTGACAGTTGTGGAATAGTTTGATTGTGAATGGTTTAAAGTCACAGAAAAAGCTTCCTATCTCTAGAAATTAATTTAAAACATCACAGCTCTATGGACTAAATGTTAGCGTCTCATATTTCTAGGGACAAAAATATTTACCGACTACATAAATAAATGAATGTTCTCGTCAGGACATTACATCCCTGGTCAATCTTTACCTATTTTTATGTGGAATACATATTTAAAATTATGGTCAAAACACTTCTTTTAAACAACTTAACTAGAATTTAATTAAATAACTGCCAGTTAGTCTCATTTACATAATACTTTTTGGACTGCTTTGTACAATTTCTTTAAAACCTTGCCTAGCTTTCTGTTAATAGTGAGAGAACACGACTGATGCCTTAGTTTACATGCATCTCATATTCTGTACAATTAAATTTCTCCTTTTCTATTCAGCTCACCTTGTTAGATGGGGATAAAACTGTCTTTTTCCAACTTAATAGGAATATTGCAGAACCAGTGAGGAAATGCCCAAAGTGCTTTGATAATCTTACTTGTGTGTGCCTGCTGACTATATTAATTAAAATGTCTTTTGTGAGCAGCACATGAGTAGGTTTTTAGTCTTTGAAATAAGTTGATTTTCAACCTGATGACGTAGTTAAATTCAGATTCATTGTGAAATATAAATACTTTAGAGAGAAAAAATTGGTAATTTTCCCCACTAAAAGAAACATCCTGTTGTGCCAAAAGGAAAGGAAGCCGTCAGACTTGTGAGGTCATGACAAAATGATAAAGCAGCCATTCTAAAGGGCTCCCACTGACCCAAAATGGGATAACTTGAGCAGCCAAAAGAGAATAATGACTACGATTGGTTGAAACATATTGAATATATACAAATCTGTGAATTCATAAAGATAATGAGAAAAAGAAGGGAGTGAAAGGAAAAAAAAAATCTCAGAACTCATTTGTCACTATCAGAGGTGGTTGGTGCCCCAAATTGGTACTCTGAAAATTGCCATTTAAGGAAAGAATTAAAAAAAGAAAGGATTTATCCTGCCTACCTATATAGTTCCGCACATAAATTTTATTGTAGGATGCCCAAATGACCCGAGTTCATGAAGAATGCTTTCCAATTAAGCAAAAGAATTTTAGTTAAGGTGGACAAAAAATAAAATGATAAAAATCTCAATTTTTCATCCCTCAATAAAATAAAGGATTCAGGCAACTATTACCAGAATGGATGGCAAAAGGATTAGATGAAAGGTTTATAGGGAACTGGACATTTGGAAGATGTCAAAGTACTAGCCTATAGTATATGCTGGGGTGGGGGTGGGGGTGGAGAGTTGACATTACAAAGTGGGGGCAGATTGCCATTTGAGCCACGGGGACTATCTGAGACTCTCTAGAAGTGGGGCATCCAGGCATCGTGTGCCTCCTTCAGAAGGACGCACTACCTCCTAAGATGTTGTTGCTGAAAATTTTAGGCTTGATTATAATGAAAATTGAAGATCTGATTTCTCATTTATAGGCAATGCTAAGGACAGAGAAGTAAGTTAAATGATACCACAAGCTAACAATCAGAGAATCCAGAATGTAGGACATTTCATAGGACCACTGGCCCTGTTTCTCTAAATTGGCATGAAAAAAAAGTCGGAGGAGATCTCTCTAAAAAGTCATTTTGGAGATAGCCAGGGAAAGTTGAAAAATGGCCATTAGATGGTAATAAGAAATTGTTAATTTTGCTAGGTGTCATGATATCAATACTGGGGTTATGTAAGAAAAATGTCTTTTATTTTAAAGCAATGCTTCTTGAAGTATATAAGAATAAAATATCATAAGCCCGGGATTTGCCTTAAAACAAATACGGCAGGGCGCCTGGGTGGCTCGGTCGGTTAGGCATCTGCCTTCAGCTCAGGTCATGATCCCAGGGTCCTGGGATCGAGCCCCGCATCGGGCTCCCCGCTCAATGGGGAGCCTGCTTCTTCCTCTCCCACTCCCCCTGCTTGTGTTCCCTCTCTTGCTGTGTCTCTCTCTGTCAAATAAATAAATACAATCTTTAAAAAAATAAAACGAATATGGTAAATATAGCAAAATGTTAGTAAATGTTAAGTCTAGATAGTAGGAATATAGGCTCATTATACTATTCTCTTTACTTTGATGTATGCTTAAAAGTTCTCATGATAAAAGGTTTAATCAGTGGTTAGATGCAATAAAGTTACCTATGAATTAAACTCTGAGGAGCAGTTCAAAATATAAAAAAAACTTCAAATTGTTTTTTAAAATGCACATATATATATGTGAATGTGGGACATTTTAGGAAGAAACTAAAATAGCTTTTCGGATGTAATAAAGATTTTTCTTGATAAACAACCTATATGTAATAAAAGAAAAAGAAAAGGAGAAAGAAACAGTCTTAAGACTCTATTTGTTGAGGATACTGGCTTTATTCTAGTTTCAGAGCTGGACACTTGATAAATCCACTGAGGAGAATGGCAATTTTTTTTTTTTTTTTTTTTGAATTTCAAAATTTGAGAATGAGAAACAGGATAAGAGGGAGGAGGGTCAGAGGGAGAAGCAGACTCCCTGCCGAGCAGGGAGCCCGATGCGGGACTCGATCCCGGGACTCCAGGATCATGACCTGAGCCGAAGGCAGTCGTTTAACCAACTGAGCCACCCAGGCGCCCGAGAACGGCAATTTTGAAAGAAACATGCCGCTTTAATTAAAATGCAGTCACTGTAACATAACTGCAAAGTAATAGAGAAAGTACACCAAAATTCTAGACGAGGAGAACCCTTTTTAGTGGCATTATGCCTCAATTAAATGAGGTTTATAGAATTCCCATAGTTAAAGCAAAATCTATAACCTAAACTTCAAAATGCAGTTAATCTAGTTGGAATGGACAGACAAGCAAATGGGTTTCGTTCCTCAGCTCAAGTGCAGCTTGTGACGATTCAGTTTTCCTCACATCTCACTAAAGACGTTTCCAAATAAAAGGTTTGTTTGTGAGCTTAAAGGTAAGTGAGTAGGTCTACACTGACCGATGCTTAGTGATTAATATTTCATTCACTACTTTTGAATGACAAGTACATATTATTCAACTTAGCAATTTAAATGTTTTAGGGTATTTTGAATACAGTAGTCATTTGGGAATTGTCTATGTTCCTGGAGTCAAGTTTCTTTTGCTAGAAAACCTCCTAACAAGAGACATGTTCCTGACAGACTCGCCCATTAGAACCAAAAAACAAAAAGGCCATTCTATTTTATTTTATTATTATTATTTTTTAAAGATTTTATTTATTTGACAGAGAGAGACACAGCAGGAGAGGGAACACAAGCAGGGAGAGTGGGAGAGGGAGAGGGAGAGGCAGGCTTCCCGCAGAGCAGGGAGCCCGATGCGGGGCTCGATCCCAGGACCCAGGGATCATGACCTGAGCCGAAGGCAGACGCTTAACCATCTGAGCCACCCAGGCACCCCAAGGCCATTCTATTTTAATTCCGATGTTTAAATTTAGATGTTTGTGTTGTATTAATAGTCCTGGCAATTTCAAAATGTATTACGCCAAAAAATGATATTTAAGCTATGAAGTGCAGGGGCTCACTTCTATCTCCGTAAGAATTTCTTTTTTTATTACAATATTCATGCAAGAAGTAGGCCTTTGGTGAAAAATGATCTCTTAGGACAGGTTACAGTAATATTTGGGCCCAAACAGTGGATGCTTAGGTAAAAGATATTTTCCCCTCAAGGGTTTTCGCTAATCATGAATGAATATAAACAAACAAACAAAAATGTTAGAAAGAACTTTACATTTGCCGTAATGTAAATGAATTGTTTGCCTTGCATCTCATTCTCTATTAGCCGAAAGAGATACTTTCTTTGTTTATAGAATGTTTTCTAATAATAATACAATGAGTGGGGCACCTGGCTGGCTCAGTTGGAAGAGCGTGCGACTCTTGATCTCGGGGTCATGAGTTCGAGCCCCGCACTGGGTGTAGAGATTACTTAAATAAATAATTAAAAAAAATAATAAGACAATGAAGTTCTATAGGTGAATGTCTCATGGTGAAGAATAAAGAGAGGCTCATGTGTAGATCACCCAGAAAAGAGAAAGTAAAAATAACATTAGCAGTAGTGGTAATATTAGCTAACATTTACTGAGTATTTACTTTGTCCCAAGGACTGAGTTTGTGCTTTGCAAGGATTATCTCATTTAATCCTCCTGATAACTCTGTGCAGTACGTGCCATTTTATGCACTGTACCCAGATGAGGAAATGAGGTACAGAATTGCCAAATTACTGCTCCCACGCAGATGGCAGAGCAAGGCAATTAGATTCCAGAGCCTATGTTCTGAAGTCCTAGACAAGAATTTTTCCGAATCACAAATGCTATATTACACGAGATTTTAAATTTTCCATTAGAATGAGCAAATATGAAGTAAATAAGCAAATAATCCAAGAGCTGAAAATACAGTTCGGCCTGTTCATAAGTATACGATGATGAAGTACGAGGACTTTCCCAATTTTTGTGAACACACACATTTACACACATACACACTAAACACACAGTGTGAGCTCTAAAATGGCACAGGTTACATCCATGACTACATGCTGACATTTATTCATCTTTTCAAAAAATAGTTAGCTCTCTCCCAGGCCCTGGCATTGCTAGGGAGAACAGGCAAACTTATTCCTGTCCTACAGAGCTTGCAATCTATTGAAGAAGGCTATTAAATAGTCCACAGATAACTAATCATTTCATTACTGTGGTGATAAGCCCCACCAAGTAGAAAAGCACAGAGCTGTGAGAAGAAAATGCAAGAACCCTAACCCGTACTCTGAGGCAGAGGAAATGGGCTTGTGGGAAGGCCGTGAGTCAGGAATAAACATAGCAATTCTAAGAAATTATCATGACTTTCTGCAGTTTGCCCGTTTAATTCAAAAGCCAATTTTTGCTAGAAAGAAAAAGACTTGTTTTAAATATGTTTGCATTTGTGTGGGCGGCAAAGGTGCCGGGGGTGAATTTAAGTAAGTCACAGAACTGCCTCTACCTGTGGTCGGGGCAGGCAATAGGGAGTCTGCAGGAGAGCTGGGGAGGCTTCTGGAAAAGGAACTCTACCTGTGTCCTCTGCTAAGCTTGGATATGCCTGGGCAAGTCTGGGAGCAGATGTGGTCACAGGGATCCATTTACAGCGGGGCTATGAACTGTCCAGGGATGGTACTTGACCAAGTGGGAAAGGAACTAGGTTCATTGAGCTCAAACCAGGAAGAGGCTTTGCCCATGTGGAGGAGGAGGAAAGAGACATGCTGATGGCTGTTCCCACAGTTTGTCTCCTGGAGGTATGTCTGGCTCCTGAGTAGAGAAGGAGGCCAGGTTTCCCACACAGAATATGTGACCAAGTGGAAAAAGGCATCTTGCCGCAGAGGAGAGCAGAGGGCGCTGTGCAGAAAGCAAGATTTCCGGGCCCAGTGGAGAGCTGCAGTAGCAGCTGGGCCCGGTGGAAATGGGAGGGAGGGAAGGAGGTGAGGTGGGGGTGATGGCGTAACAGAATCGCCTGACAGAGGCTGTGAGACTCCTCTTGGCGATTTCCAGACTTAGATGCTGGGGACTTGGCAGGAAGTCAGAGGTCCTGCCTCAGTGGGAGCTACAAACTGGTAAATGATTTGTATCTACTGGCTGGTGGGTCCAAGGGAAATTCAAGTTACATGTAAATGAACAAATGAGTTGGCATGGCTGCCTAAGTCCGTTTGGAAACTCAGTACGTTTATTTATGTTGTATTGATTTGATTCTTCTAAGACTCAGTTGAAATTAGAACGGCTTCTCATGTGGAGACAAAGTGCTCGTTTTGCAAAAATGCTCTGGAATTTTACAGTAATTCACATGTTAACTATGAGCCGTGGAGGACGCAGGAAGCTTGAACACTGTTTGCTTTCTCTTTGTAGGGAGATATTGGCTGCCTTAGGAAACACCCATCAGAGTTTTCATAAATAAAACATAGCAGAGCAACACCCAGGGGGGCAGTTTTTCCCTCTAGAATGAAAGGAATTAGTGTAGTCGATAGAAAACGAGGCTGTGTATGGAAGCACAGAGTGTAGCGCAGGGTTTGCACCCTGCGGGTCTGAAAAGACCAAAGATTGAAGAATCCAGTAGTGAGATTGAAGTGGTAGTCGTGGGGAGGGGGGTCTGGGGGGGCTGTCACCTGTGTTTAACCCTTAGGCTGCAACGTTGTTTTCACGTGGGTAGGTGTATAATCTTTTCCGTATAAATACATATCCTATAATGCATATATAAATAAGGTGAAACACCTTCAATTATTACGACATGAACGACGAAAAGCAGAAGAAAATGTAAACGATTGCAGCATAAAATGAGGTAGTGAATTAGATAATAGTCTCTTTGCATCAGTAGGATCTGATAGTTTCCTGACCCAGAGCTTCTCATCTTGCCAGGAGTCCTTTATTAGTGAGTGACATGATGTTTCAGGACAGCATGGACGGAGGCAGAGAGCACAAGCAATTCTGTATGTGTATGAGTATCCAGCTGTGTGTGTTTGCGGGGGGCCGTCATGTGGCCCATCCCATCCCCCCACTATGGCCATCCCGGCAATCACCACGACTTCTCGGCAGGCCTCCCTATAGACTCAGGAGAGGTGTTTGGCACTAACTAAGATCCTGCCCCAGATCTACCAGAACTTGAGATTAATCAGCTATAGACTGACCAGTAGGGAGCTCTTTTAGTTATTTTAACTGTCCTGACCATTGATTTAGGGCATTCATGGGCTCCAATTAATTTCATTCATTTTGAAAAAGCAAAAAATAGCCAAGAGTGTTCATGTTGCTGAAATATTGGTATTCTGATCTCATTCTTAGGTTTTCATTTCTAGGAAGCCTGCTGTAGTAAATTTCTTGGTTTTGAAATTACATAAGTGCAGCCTTTTTGTTAGCTAGACAGTGATATAAAATGTTTGTATGTTTTAATGCTTGCTTTATTAATTTCTGGAGTTTGCATTGTATCAGACTGTGTTTTTATCAGAAGTTACATGATGGTACAGTCATTTGTAGTGGGTTTCTGAGAGCGCTATCAAAACCAGAAACACCCCCTAGGTTTGCCCTTCCCTCCCTCCCTCCCTCGTTCCTTCCTTCCTTCCTTCCTTCCTCTCTTTCTCTTTCTGTCTTTTTAGTGAAGTTAATGAAAATACTTTGTGTGTAGCATGGGGTTCCCCCCCACTTTGTCCTGAGTTAAGAACATACATTAAATAGTTTATAAAAAGAATAGAAATTTCCATCTTTATTTATTCTGAGATGATGGGAAAAGAGGCATGTTCATAGTAATTTGGCTATGGAAAACATCCCCAAATGACAGGTTCTTGGTTTTGAATATATATGCTGCAGGGACATTTCTGTTGTACACATTATATAGATGTCCCCCCCCCCAACCACAAAGAATGCCGTAAGACATTTAACCTAAAGTGTATACGCAAGAACATATGAGAGCACCAGAAGTTGAAGGTCAAATTTTAGGATCAGGGAGTGGATGAGCGGGGGACTACCCTTGCTAATAGCCCACAGGTGTGCAGGTAATGTGCCTTCCTAGGAAGGAGGTGCTGTGCTTTTGAAATATTTTCCCCAACATACATTTTGCCCTGAAACCGTTTGTCCAATGACATGGCAAGTTGCCTCCTAGTTCAGTGCTGAGTATTGGAATTTAATTCATTCACACTCTACTTCTTTCAAAAGATTCGAATGGCAACAATGAAATTGAAGTTAAGATTATGTGAAAATTCTAGGGGCGCCTGGGTGGCTCAGTTGGTTAAGCGACTGCCTTTGGCTCTGGTCATGATCCCAGGGTCCTGGGATCGAGCCCCGCATCAGGCTCCCTGCTCCTCAGGGAGCCTGCTTCTCCTGGAGCCTGCTTCTCTCTCTCCCTCTGCCTGCCACTCCACCTGCTTGTGCTCTCTCTCTCTGTGTCTCTCTCTCTGTGTCAAATAAATAAATAAAATCTTAAAAAAAAAAAAAGATTATGTGAAAATTCTATTCCTTCTACTTCTGTGACATTGGATCTAGCAGGAAAATTTTTCTTATCTGTAAAATGGGGGATCCAACTTGGACTGTCTGCCCTGTGAAGACTGCTGTGGTGAGCTAGTAGGTCTGGAAAGTGCATAAATTGTTATGTGTTATATCCGTGAAACACCACTGAAGGGCTAGGCCCCTTGTGGGATTTTGGCCAGTGGTATTTGGGGACTACATCATTGTTGAGCTCTACTCAAGAACTGGAGTGACTCACTACGTTCCCTGAGCACATCGGTGTTAAGTGCGGAATGACCTTTCTGAGACTTTTGAGTGCCCAGGATGCCCCCTTGGAACTGCCCAGAACAAGAGATCAAAGAAACTGCAAACATTGTTTGGTTTTAAATCAAAAGTTATGATTTTATTTTTAATTTTAATATACCAAGAAAAAATATTTCTTTGAATGTCGTGAAAGGAGCACTTGAAAATAACAATTCCAACATTGCTGTGATTTGCTCTATGAGGCTTATATGGGTGAACTTCTATCTGAATATGGGCTCTGGGGCCCTGAAGAGGCTGAAGCTCCCAGTGGTTTTCAAGTTAGCAGCAAGCAACCTCCTGCCCGAATGTGCCCAGACAGTCAGACCTGTCTGAAACCGACATGCCTGGGGAGCACTGTTAGGCTACTTCTGGAGAGTTCTTGATTTCTGCCCACTGAGAGAAGTTTCAAGTGCTGCCAAGCGTTGGGAAAGTACAGTGTTTAAACACCAACAGGTGTCAGGACCCCGCAATGCTAGCCTAAATGGGTTGCAGTTATGGCTTGACCCTGATGTATGGGACCAGTTTCTTTAATCTAACCAGTTACTTCAGGAAAAGTTGACTACGACATAGTTTCGGGTTTGGATTTCCACTGAAGTGTATCTGACTGCAAGACTTTTGTCTGCCCAACATAAAATCAAAATGCCTTTATTAAGACCTTCCCAAACCCACACATGGGGGTGCTCCCAATGTCTCTCTTTCAGTGTTAGAACAACTTCTGTTCCACTTTTTTCTAAGTGTAATTCAGGAGGAAGGGAAGCCTGGAGATTATCTTTCCTCCTTCTGTGAGTCCTGAATTTTCAAAGTATCTGAGGATGAGGAAAGTAACGGGATGACTCAACAGGCTTGCGAAGATTCTTTGATGCCCTGCGCAGGTGTTCTTAACTGGTTTCTTTAGCTATGGGTTCCGCCACATGGTTGGAGGAGGTTTATAATGGGATTCTGTCACAAGTGGCATTCAAAAAAAAAAAAGAAGCTCTAACTGCACTGACACTTGTTTTACTTAAGTATTGGGGACCAGCAGACAGGGTCTGCTGGTTCATTGGAAAACCGGGACCTTCGTACTGATTGTTGGCACAAAAGAGTGTAAGGTTGCGTTATTAGCTCTCATTTCAGTGTGTATATGCTACAAGCCAAACCCTGTGAGGCATTCTTAGCAAAATCTCTTCTTGAGGATAAAGAGTCTGAGGCACAAAGAGTCAGACCTTGCCTATGAGACAGAGAACAACTTAAGAAAGCTACAGGGGACAGGGATTCACAGCATGAACATAGGCTCTACCATCCTGAATTGATAGCAAAATATTATTGGAAACAAAGACTGGAATGTCAGAAAGTTCTGGGCTTTCCTCATGAAATTTTCACTCAGTTACACTCTTGGGGATGGAAACTTGTTCAGGGAAATAAGTGTATGGGAGAGACAGGCATGGGCCATCCACATATAACTCAAAGTGCTGAGCTCTGGGAGGCAAAAATCTCCTGGATCTTCTCTATTAACAGCTCTCTTGAATCAGCACATGGCCAGTCCAACAACTCGGAGGAAAAAAAAAAGCCCCCAGAATGTGCTGGAGCTGACAGTTGTACGACACGTAGTCTCTGAGGGGAGGCTGTTTTATCAGGATAAAGAAAAGATATAACCTGAGCATGCTGTCTCTCCCAGGTAATTTAGCAGTCTGGGATTGAGGCCAGACTTCTGGAGCATTCTACTCAGTGTAGTTGACTCCAGGTGCATTATTTCTTTGATGTGACAGGTTTTATCATAAAGACACCACATCTGATTTAAAAAAAAAAAAAAATCTGTAGATCTCTTTCCCAGAAGTGTTCTTCTATTCAGTTCTGCAAAACCCCTCCTCACATGAAGTTTCTGACTCAGGCCTGAGCTACATTAGTAGAGAGGTGGGGAAGTGAGAGGGACCCAATCAATCCTTTCTTTCCCCTTAAGCAACATATATGTATGTATTATCCCTACCCCGCCCCTCCAATTGTTATAGTAGAGTGTGAGTAGAAGGGTGAGAGTAAATCACCTGGAATAATAACCTCAATACATGATTTTAATTCAGTACTTTGGCCTGGCATGGATTTAAATAACATAGTGCTTCCTCTTTTCTCATTAGCAAAACTAGAAGACCCAGATAAAACCTCCTGTTCTATGAATAGAGCATTTTTCATTAGAATGTTTTTCATTGCAAACTCATAGACTTGGGTTGATACTCAGACTGAGGGCATCAAATTACATGCACTTAGATATGAAATGAAGGATGTTTGTTTTTTCAATCCAGAAACGTTTTCACCATAATGGGATTGGAATGCAGTAGAAAAT
This sequence comes from Phoca vitulina, assembly GCF_004348235.1. Lineage (NCBI taxonomy): Eukaryota > Metazoa > Chordata > Mammalia > Carnivora > Phocidae > Phoca > Phoca vitulina. Next base: position 84,974,643 of record NW_022589706.1, read on the forward strand.
CTCCAATAGAAAGATAATCTATTGCAGCATAGTGGGGCAGTTCTGAAAACTTGCCTGCCCCAAGTTTTTCTGGAATGTTAACTGACAGTAGGATTATCTGTGTAGCAGTCAATTCTCTGGTAGGATTCAGATTTGCCATGGGCTAGTGGTCCAGCCTCTTATCTTGATACAATTAAGCAGTTAAACTGAGATGTTAAAAACTCTGTATTGAACCTCTAATACCAGAATTTTTTTTTTGTTTTTCTTTCTTCCCATGAGAAATGTCGGAAAAGCCTTTAGATTTATTTAGCCAATTTACAAACTATTTATTAGACATTCAACCTGTAAAAAAAATTCTAAGTTATCTCACAAGTGAACACAAGTATGAAATTGTACCAAGATCAAAGTGCTTTGGAAGCATCATTTAAGTCTATTTAAGGTCTATGCTCATTTCCTTATTCTAACCTGCATTAAAGGACCAATGATTAATCAATGGATTCAATAATTAAATCAACCAGATAAGCTCGAACTGGTCCTTCAATTAAGCTCAAGTCAGCTATTTGGCCTTTTTCTCATGTGACTTATTCTGCTCATTTTCTTTTATAAGAAAAAAAGCTTATTGCACAGTATCATATCTTTTCAAAGCTCAAAAGAACATTATTTGCAGCCTAAGAACCTCGTAGTTGTTATAGCAGGACCTATCCTTTTAGCTCACGTCAGTTTCCACCCTAAGAATCACAACAGATCCCTCCATCAGTTGTTTCTCGTCTAAGAACCAATGTCAAGACATCGTAGACTGCCCACGATAATTTAATACAGATGTAACAGCTTCCCTCCCTGCATAGCCCAGCGCCCCCCCCCCCCCCCCCCCCCGCCCCGGGTCTAGCGGTCATGACCTGGTTTGCATGGATTCTTTGTTCATTGTTCAAACCCTTCACACAGAATGGGATAAAACTTTATTCTTTCAAATTCCACACATAAACAAGATGCTGAGAAAGCCCTTGTCATCTCTGACAGAAGCAGAGCAGCTCTGTTTCATGAATGACAGCACAATTAAAGCTAAAATAATATAAAAATAATCTGAAAAATCCCTTTTACTGTATACTCTCAAAGAAAGCAAAAGATAAACAACAGTTTTCTTTTTCTGCTAGCCAGAAAAACGGGTTCCTGTTCATCTGGGCTTTGAAGTTGAGTGTACCGCACATGTGTGTGCACGAATGTGTGGTGATGCGTGTATCAGCTATATGAAGTGTAGCTGCTAATCGTGCCATCTGGTTTGTCTAATCATGAAGCTACTTAACCGATTAGAGTACTAGCATATCACATTGAACGATTTTATATAATTGCTTCTTTGAAATACTAGGAATGTTGACACATTGATTTGGCTTGTAAAGGACTGAAGTATTACAGATAATATTATATTATCTAGCTTTCATTTCTTTCTCTCTCTCTCTTTTTGTAGAGAATATGGCTCTTAATAAGCTGATTTTCTGAGTTCCAGAGCAGAAGTCCTTTTTAAAAAAATTTCTGAAGCTGACTTGAAGCAGGAAGAAGGTCTTCTGATTTGGCCAAAAATATGACGAGTATTTTATATCATTGAAAACTTGAAGGATAAGTGTATCGGGGGCCCTTTGTTGTCAGCTGTTCCAGCCAAACTTGCCATGAAGGGTTTGTTGAAGTATCTCCACTTGACCAGCAGAGGGCACTTTACACACCTCCGCGTCGCTCGGGGAGCAGACGCAGATGATGCGGAAACACAGTGTTCACCCAATATCAGGAAGAGCCCTGCAGATTTCTTTGTGAAATTCACAAAAATATAGAAAATATGGACCGTACAACAGGGTTTCATTTGGAAAGCCATGAGTGCGTGTGTGAAGTCAAATAGAGTGGGGGTATACCGAGTGTGTCTGTTGGATGGATCCTGGGCTCCCATCTTTCCCCACTGTCCTTTTCCCAGCTCAAGAATGGTACGGGGCTGACCCTTTTTAGAGGTGGTACAGAATCCATTTTCAAATCATTTGGTAGAGTTTTAACTTTGCTATTCGGTATTTACTCTTCCGTTCAAAAGCCTGGGGCCCCTGAACCAAGGATAATCCTTGAGAGCTCATTTCAGAGTGGAAATTACAGTGAAACCATCAGAAGTGCTCTGAGGTGGAGCTGCCCCGTTAGGAACTGGTCTGCACTGTTTCCATCCTCCCAGGAAGAACCTTGGAAAAATATTGTGCCCCGTTTGGTTCTGGCAAAGTCACTAGCCCCAGACTGGGCTAGGAAGGGAAAAACACCAGTCCTTCTCTTAGTTGAAATACAATTGTTTACATCGTTTTCACGAGAGGTGATTAAGACATCTTTTCTCACGGGGGCTACAGCTACTGGCCTTTCTTAAGAAGGCTTTAATTTTTGCAAAAGCATTATTGTCCTAGATATACACCCTGTGTCTCTTCCATTTTGTATCTATTCTATTGTGTGTCCAAAAAGATTAGAAAGGATTGTGTGTGTATGTGCTCGCACAGTTTCTTAAGTAAACTTCTTTCATTCTTAGAGAAATATAACACTTAGTAAATACTTTTTTTTTCCATATAGTGTTAATAGCCTTTGTTGACCTTCTATTTCTCTCTCTCTCTCTCTCTCTCCGTGCCTCTGGCTCACTTTTGTTCTCATTTGCCCTAGAGCTGACAGTTAAGGAGGGAATGGGGTTTCCAGCAGCAGTCCTTTGAGATGGAGGTGCACTCAGTGAGTCCTCACCCAAAAAGGATCATAAACTTACTGGGTTGAGTCAACCTTATTATCCCTAAGCTGCCTTGGGTTTTGTGTTTGCTCATGTGTTTTGTTTTGTTTTAGCTGCACCATATGTGATTCCTTGTGCCATTTTCTTTTGTCTATTGTTTTTCTTGATGACCCTGAGCTATGGCTTCCTCCTCAGTTCCAACACTATTCAGCCTTCGTTGTTTTCCTCATCTTGCCGATGTAGGCCTCAAAGAAGAAGTGGCAGAAGAGCACAAGGTAGCTGAGGTACATGAGTGAGGACCAGAAGATGTTCTGAAAGTGAGAGTGACACTGGTCATGCTGCATCCAGTAGAAGACCAGGTAGTTAATGACACAGCCCATCAGCATCTGAGTGATCTGGGACAAGGTGATGAACATGGCAAACTTCCGGGAAACCCGGAAACCTGCCGCTCGCAAGGCATAGTAAGAGTACATCACGGCGTGCACGCTATAGTTCATGGTCATGAACCAACCACCCCCGGCTACCATGTCCTTGTAGGAGTACCAAGAGTACAGCAGCACAGTGATGTGGTGGTACCAGTGCAGGAAGATCAGCTTTTGCTTCCTCAGAATAATGAATATTGTATCTCCTGAAAGACAGAGAAGGAAAAAAAAACCTACATGAGCCCCTCGACCGTGATGTAACGATAATCCATATTTTCCCAAGAAGGCACATAGCTTCAACTCCTACTTGGAGAGTGAGATGGACTGGGTTAGAATCCTGGACGGATATTTACTAGCTCCGTGAGCTTGGGCAAGTTACTTATCCTCACTATTTTCCAGTTTCTGTAAAATGGGGATAGTAATGGGGATAACAGCAGTAGCTTGGGATTGTCTGAGGGCTTAATAAGATAATCAGTGTGCCCTCCTGGCACATGGAGAACATGCAATAAATGTCACTTTTAGAAGGCTGTTATACACAAAATCTTACCAATTTTCGATCTAGAAGGGACATGAGCAATCACGTTACCCAATTTCTAACTCGACCGTACATTTTAGGAAATATTATCTGGAAAAGTCAAGTGACTTCTCTCAGATCATTTGTCAATAGAGAGAAACAGATTAGAATTCAAGTGCCCAGCAAAACGTTCGTAGGCCTCTCTGGAGTACGAAGACCATTTTTCTTTGGTATATGGCGAAAGCTACTCCTAAAAAAAACCTATCTTTGTGAGCTCCCTGTAAAAGGTGAAGCCTTGACAGACATTTGGTAGTCAGAGGAGTAAAATTGAAACAAAGGCAAAAACAGAAAAAAAGAGAAGAAAAGTCACCTTCTACCATATTTGCTGAACACGGTAACCTGAATATTTTATACCAATGAATCGAGTGATAAGAACAGAGAATGACACACATTTTTACGGAGTTAACTTTGAGAAAGCTTTCCACAATCTATTACTAAGAGTATCCTTTTGAAGAAAAAGACCACTATCCCTAAGGTAGGAAAATTTATGTTATAGAAGCCAGAATTATGCTCAGGTAGGTAGATGCTATTTATATGTAATGATTCTCTGAAAAGCCTTAGGGATTCCAAAACATATACCATAGGACACTTATGTCAAAATGGATGAAGAGCAAGCATAGTAACAAATGCACACGATTCCATTAACAAGTATGAAAACAGGATTTATGCTCCATTTTCTTTCCTAGCTCTGTGTTTTTCTCAGGGATGGGAAAACCCAACCTCCTTCATGACCTTCAGTGAACTCAAACTTGACTTGTTTCAGTACGACAAGGAGAACTAGAAGGTCCCTCTTCTTATTCTGATATAATGAAGCACAAAGGGAATTAGTACTTACCTTTGTCTTATCCCTCAGACTTCACGGATGCCCTAAACCATTCGGCACTAGGAAGGGTCAAAGAATGTGAGGCCTTGGGAAGATTTTTAAGGCTCTCATGGCCGTGGTTGGAATAACCTAGGTGGTACCCCATTCCATTCAGCAGGAGCTCTTCGTCTGTTTCCTTACTGAAGTGTTAAACGTTAGCACTTCTTATTTGTTTAGAACAGAAAATTCATATTTGTTTAGAATAGAAAAGGAAAGCTACCAGTTGCTGCATCTCCAAACATATTATAAAATTTCCTTTGAAGTCCTTTTCTCTCTTGCGAGATGCCTGACATATTATGCCTATAAGTGTCAGACAGACTGATAATGATTGATGGTGATAGTAGCTCTGACTAATGTACTTTAGGGACAAAACTGGTATCAGGAGACCTGGGGTCTACTTCTTAGTGTTAAACTGCGCTATTTTTGTGTGCCTGTCAAAGATCCACCATTTCTGTGTAATTACTACTCTGTGCCTCCCTTCGCTCAGTAAACTATAATGTAGACACAATAATTCCAACCTACTTTTGTTCACGGTGGAAAGAAGGTAGAAGTCCAAGGAATTACATGGTAAAAACAAATTCAGTCATTCATCATTGAGAAGATGCTTTTTTACAAGCCTCTAAGCATGACTGAAATGTATAAGCCACACAATACCCAAACACACTACATTAAGGTATTTGCTATAGAGTAATAAGTATCTCCTCCTTTTTAATTCTTTAGATTTAATCTTAACTCTATCGTCATTCTTATATTAAAACTTTATTGTCTAAAGAACAACTTCAGTGTGAGGAGAGTAATAGGGGACAGAAGACAGGCCATATTGGAATGGGCTAACCTGGAATGAAAATGGAACCTACGATTCTGGTACTGAAACTTGCTTTGTGTTTTTCGTGTCTGAGTAGCGGTCTCAGATCTCATTAGTAGGGGGCATGATTGAGACGCATTATGTGTTTCCATTTAATATGGGGGAGCTGAAGGTGAAGCACATGTTATGGGTTTTTTTTTTTTTTTTACAGATTTATCTATTATTTTGGCGCCGGGGAGAGTGCAGGGGGAGGGGCAGAGGGAGAGGGAGATAGAAACCCAAGCAGACTCCTGCTGAGCATGGATCTGGGCGTGGGGCTCGATCTCACGACCCTGAGATCATGATCTGAGCCGAAACCAGGAGTTGGATGCTTAACCGACTGCACCACCCAGGCGCCCTGATGTCATGAGATCTTCCAAACAAAATTAATTTGAATTCCTTTAAGAATTTTTTCTGGAACAGACATACAGGATGGCAGGTGGAGCAATAAAGATGAGTATTTTCCAATAATAGCCCTGGAGCCTCTCAGGACCACCACTCTAATGCCGCATCAAGGTTACCATCCCCAAGAAGGCTGCTGACCTAGGGAATGGTAGTTTCCCCTGGGTAAGGGGAAGGGGACACTGGTGGGGTTCCGGAAGGGCTTCCTGAGACCATCTATGTTTTTTTTTTTCTTTTGTTTGTCTGGTCAAAGGTCTGGTTGGCATCCTGGGAAGAATGTTGACCAACAATAAGCAGTGGGACTTTCGATTCTTGAACAATTCAGCCACGTCACCCATTTGAGTGACCGCTGGTTCATGTTTTCTCCACCACAGTCTCTCTAACTTTAGATTCAGCTATTTTCAGCCAAGAGCCAGTCTGTAGGTAATCTCATCCCAAAGTGTCCCTCCCAGCGGATCCGCCCCCAGCCTGTGTGCCTGTTAATACAGACGTCTGTGCCGCTGTGGAGCCATCGGGCGGCATTTGGAAACACCCAGGGTGCTCAGAGTCCCCAAGAGGCCACTCTGTGTGGTTTGTCCCAGATGGCCGTGCCCCTCTTCGCAGAGTTAGCTGGAGCTCTGCTGAGTCAGAGTTTCAAAAACAATGACAAGCTCAACTGAGCAAGGACCTAGACTCAGAGCAGATGTTTCCAAGTTTTAACAAAAGCAAATCTCAGCAGGTTTTAATATAATTCAAACAGTAGGCGCGCACAGATTTTGGCACACAAAGCAGGTTGGTGGTTCTCTTCTCCTCATTTGTTCTAATGGGTCGTAACTCTATAATTCACTGAAATGAGCTCATTGTTTTCTGCTGAAACAGAAAGCCCTTCTTGCTCTTAAGAGTGCAGTGAAGGGCAGTGTTTAATAGCCTTAGTTGGGGAAGATGAAACAGTGCTAGGGAAGCATGATGGTGATGATCGTGCAACGACGCGTGTTCTTAATGCCACAGCCCCGTACACTTAGAAATGGTAAATTTGATGTAGGTGTATTTTGCCTGCCCCTCCTCCCCCCCAAAAAAGTATACTGAAAACTGCAGGCATGCGGGTTTTGGTGGGAAAATAGAGGTTTGGTATGGAACACAGAGGAACTATTCCTTCTCACAAGAACCTTCTCTTTCTGCTGCACATAAGGGAGTCCAGAATCTTAGAGTATTGAAAAGCAGAGCTCAGGACCTAAAAATAAGAAAAGTTCTCAATAATCCAAGTGGATAGATCTTTCTTAATTAAGTGGTAGCTGCAATGTCTTCTAGGAGCGAAAAAACTGGAAAGGGATTTAACTTCCAAAATGAACAAGAAGGCATCCAAGAAAACACGTTTGCTGAATTAGGGCTAGGGGCTGGCTATCTGGTTTTTGGATCTATTTTGATTCAGAAGTTTAGTTTGGCAAGACCATTTGTCAGTGAGCTCCAGAACATTGGAGAGAAAATATGGCACATCTTAAAACTGAAAAAAGGGTACTCTGACCATGAAAATACCTGTATAATGAACCTGAAACGACATGAAGAATATCACTAGCCTCATTAAAGAACCAGATCAAGTTTAGGATTTTATTTTTTTCCAACTCTTTAGCCCATTGTCAGCACTTCAATCCTTTATTTTAACTGTGAAGAAATGGATTGTTTGATATCCAGCCTACAAACCACTATGGTGAATGAGGCTTCTTAGGGAAAGGGATCACCAAAACAACGGCACAAGGGACTACGGTCCAGTTCCTTCTGGGCTCAAGAGGGAATAGAATTGTGTTCAATTATAAGCCAACATTGGGGTGGTAGGGAGTGGCATGTCTGGGTGTACATTAAATTAAGACAGGTGATTAATTAGCATCATCCAGACCAACACTCTAACAAGGCAGAGAGCAACGGCACGAATACCTCTTAGTACTTCACTAACAGTTCTTCTGTGGCAATTCGAACTCTGTCTGCTATCCTGAAACTCTGATGTCAGTATGGAACAGAAGATGGGAGGACAGACAGTATAGGTCTACTCATGTCTTTGAAGAAAAATGACCACTATGAATAGGTTGAGGTGGCTCTTCAAGAAATTATTCTAAAGGTAGAAGGGACTATTTTTAGTGTCAAGTCCCTCAAATTCACATGGATAAAACTCAGAGCGCAGACAAGCAGCCCTTGCAAGGAAGATGATTTCAAGAAGCAAACACTGAGGTTGCTCCTTTGCAATTTAAGGCTTAAGGCCCCAAAGCATAGAGGCACCACTGCTGATTTTTTTCAAAAATGTTGAGGGTAGTGAAACAGTGAAGTGTTTAGTGGTGACATGTAGAGGGAGCCACATGGTTCATGCATTTATTATTTTCATACATCTGTAGTCAGTTCTGTGTCAAAAAAGACGGGCAGATTCATAAAGATACTTACTATACAGCATAAATTAAAAGTCAGAGATATCTGATATTTCTCAAAGTGAATAATTCTCGAACATTAATAATGTATGAATTTTAAAGAAAATGTCACACAACCCCAAGAGAATACATGCTCACATTCTCAGACCAACACTAGTTTGAGAAGAAGTAATCTGGTTCAGATGCTCTATGAATCTAAAGAATAACTATGAAAGAAATAGATCTGGTAAGACAGTCTTGTTTTTAATCTATAAGTGAAAACACAAAACTAAAATGTTCCCATAGAATTTTGAAATTCCTAAAAACACATCTGTCTTAGGCACTGTCTATAGCTCCAAGTTTCAAAAACATTTTTCTAGCCTAAGATTTGGCAGCTTGTGGTCTCAATTCAAATACGAAAACTGGCCTCCTGGGGCCTGGTTCATAAAATTCATATTCTAAATTTCTTTTTTGAGGAGTTAGACATTCGGTTCTAGCCCCTATTAAATGCCTATTGTAGGTGTTTAATACAAATATGTTAAGTGAATGAATGAATACATACATACCAATGCATTTCAACCTACGTGTACCTTCATGGGCTCTTGTGTGCGTGCATGCACACACAACAGTGATCTAGTCATTTTGGACTGTAGAGGATCTATCTCCATACCCCTGCTCTTCTTAGCAAAGGTTTTCAGAAGTTTTCCTCTGCTGTTCTTCCCTTGCCTTTGACTTGGGAAAACAATGGTCAAACTAACAATTCAAATCAATTGCCTTCCCTTTGTAGGCAGGACAGACAAGTTGCCGACATTCACATCCGAGAGACCTCATATCCTTTGTGAACAGACACAGGATACAAAGTAAAGATACCTTAAAGAAAGACTGTGGGTGATGAATAGATAAAGAAGATGTGGTGTATACACACACACACACACACACACACACACACACACACACACAATGGAATATTATGCAGCCATCAAAAAACCGAAATCTTGCCATTTGCAACGATGTGGATGGAACTAGACGGTATTATGCCAAGCGAAATAAGTCATTCAGAGAAAGACAAGTATCATATGATCTCACAAACTGAGGGTTGCTGGAGTGGTGGGGGGTGGGAGGGATGGGGTGGCTGGGTGATAGACATTGGGGAGGGTATGTGCTATGGTGAGTGCTGTGAATTGTGTAAGACTGATGAATCACAGACCTGTACCTCTGAAACAAATAATACATTATATATTAATAAAAAAAAAGAAGATAGTAGGAAGGGAAAAATGAAGCGGGGGAAATCGGAGGGGGAGACGAACCATGAGAGACTATGGACTCTGAGAAACAAACTGAGGGTTCTAGAGGGGAGGGGGTGGGGGGATGGGTTAGCCTGGTGATGGGTATTAAAGAAGGCACGTACTGAATGGAGCACTGGGTGTTATACGCAAACAATGAATCATGGAACACTACATCAAAAACTAATGATGTAATATATGATGACTAACATAACATAATAAAATAAAATTAAAAAAAAAAAGAAAGATTGCAGATGGCTTGAATTGTATGTGGCGTATAAGGAAAGTAAAACCTCTAACCCCCTTTTTAGGAGAAACAGGAGAAGGAACCCAATCTATAAATAAATATTTTGAACTAAATAATAGAATTCTTAATTCCCAATAAAAAATTAAAAAACCCAAACAATGAATAGGTGTTCCCTAAGGATATATATGAGTTTGTGAGCTGATGGCCAGTACTGCTCACGGATGAACCCAGAGTTTATGATCACGAGCAGATCCCTTTCTCCAGCAGTAAAGATATTTTCCTGGTGAACTACATCCATGTCACATCCTTGCCACTAATTTTCCACTGTTTCTGTGGATCTGGACCACACTTCTATTCAACACCATTAAAGAGCTGAAGGAAAAACCTTAGGAATCTATATCCATAGCCAGTATTTTGGATTCAGTTCTAGAAGGGGAGGCACATTCCTCTTCTCCAAGGCCCATCTCTTAGATGATTCAAATCAAACAATACCAGAAACCAACCCTTAGCATTTGTTAATTAGAACATGAGGACACCCAAACGGAAAGCCTAGTCTCCTCATCTGAATCCTAACGGCAGGATGAAAGTCTGTTTCCTTGTGGGACTGGGAGAGAGCTGCACTGTGGATTTCCCTCCATATTATCATCTCAGCACAGCCATTAACGCGCCGGACAGAAGGCACCGGGTAGACTTTATACGGCCCTGGCAGTGTATTTCCAGTAGTGTCTGGAAGCCGGCATGTTTTCGTCAACGATTTTGCTCTTCACATACACAATGTACAATTGTTGAAATGGAGGGAAGGAGGGGAGAGAAAGAGATCGTGGAAAAGTTAATCAAGAACTCAAATTCATTGGTTATAACTTTCCTGCAACCAACAAAACAGGACCTTCAAATCGTTTCTTTGTCTGTTTTCAAATAAGTAAATCTTGTGGGTGTGTAGCTACCCAGAGGGGTGGGGGTGGAAACGGAAGGAGAGAAGACACTCACCTAGTTCGGGTGCTTTGCTTAGCACAAATGCATAAGCCCAGAATTTGCTGACAGGTCCATTGTAAAAACTCTGGTCACAAACTGACTGCTTCAGGCCTTTGGTCATCAAAATGTACACCATATAAGCACCAGTTCGAAGAGCACCGAATATACTTCATAATGAAAAGAGAAAAGAAACAACATTCAGGCAAATCATTTCATTTCTGACATTACCCACACTTAGAAAACTGCCTGCCACCTAGGGGAAAGAGGTCTAGGTGACTCATAATCATTTGCATTGACCCAGAAGCATCTTAAAATGTTTTGTGAACAAGAGCGACAGAACGTCTCCGTGCAACAGAACGTCTCCGTGCTTTAGTCCGAAGGCAATGGCTGATGTCACGTATTGCTCATCACTGTCACCAAGAGGAGGTCGTGGCAAAGCGGAGTGGATGCAGGGCAGGATCTCATGGAGAAGCTGGTGACCACGATGTTTCAGCTTGAGAACTGTCCCTTGGGGATGAGAGGGGGTTGGCTGAAGACTCTTGGAATGATCTCAAGTCCGTCCTATGTCCAATCATTTTCGAAGTCCCTCCCGGCTTGATTGCATGAATATGTTTGTTTCTCTCAGCCAACTCTTCCTTTACCTTTGGACTGGCCTTATCAATGTAGACCTACTTGGCATCTTTCTGGACCCCCGCAGCAGCCTCTAGCCCGCAACTGTCATCCCTTACCCCCTCTTCCACTCTCTAATCCGTCTTTCTCATGGAAGCCAGCAGAAGGCTTAGCTCTCCAGTCAGGCTCACTCCTCTGGGCTTCCCATAACCACAGGCTAACACTGTTCGAACCCCGTTCTTCAAAGCCCTGTCACGTCTTTGCCTCCACACAGGTGCAGGTACTCAGATTGTTGAGAAATAAACTGGCTTCAGGCGTTTTTATCAAGGAACCGCCAAGGAAACAGGAGAGCTCTGGAATGCGTTGAGCTCAGTAATGCAACCTGAAGTGTGAAAGAACTTTGCAACTGGAACAGGCAGTCTCCATTACGGAGTGATCCCCCAGGCATATGTACCAGAGCACGAGGACCACACGCATGACTGAAAGCCAAGCCCGCTGACCATGTGGGGAGCTGAACTCGGCCGTCCTTTTTCTGGCAGCATCCCCGTCAAGGCTCTAAGTCAGTTAGGAGATTAACCAGTGAACAGCTGTTGAGACTAGTAGCAGCCTCACCAAATTCAGAATAGGAGCTTTCATTTCTCCTCTGAGGCATTATTGTTTAAGAGATCTTAAGAGGGGCGCCTGAGTGGCTCAGTCGTTAAGCGTCTGCCTTCGGCTCAGGTCATGATCCCAGGGTCCTGGGATCGAGCCCCACGTCGGGCTCCCTGCTCAGCGGGAAGCCTGCTTCTCCCTCTGCCACTCCCCCTGCTTGTGTTCCCTCTCTCGCTGTGTCTCTCTCTGTCAAATAAATAAATAAAATCTTAAAAAAAGAAAAAAGAGATCTTAAGAGTTGCTTCAGAATAAGCCATTCCACTAGGCCACAGGGTCCATAAACATGCATCCACCCACTAAAACCAAAGGTCAACTTTGCATAAAACCAAGGTAATAAAGGTGAATTCCTGGCAACTGTTTATCAAGTTGGGACTTTGTAAGTAGCTTCTTTAATGACATACAGCCTACATTAAATGGAATTACTCTTTCCAACATATAAAATGATCCTGCATAGTATTTTTGGTGTCACTTTACAGTTGTAGGTCCTATTTAATCCTTTAGTGGCTTCCCACTGCATACAGAATAAAACCCCCAGCTCCTTAATAGGACCCACAAGGCTCTGAATGGCCCCTTTGTCCCCCATCTCCATCCTTCCCACCGGCCATTCTCTTCCTGCTCACTGTGAGCCAATCATTCCACCACTTTTTTACCCTTTCCGTTTTCTGCCTTAGGAACTTTGCATATATGTCCTCCTAGGGAGCTTTTCTCCCTGTTCACTCCAAGGCTGCTCCTTCTCACTTCCTTATCTCACAGAAATGTCCCTCCTAGCGGAAGGACCTGTGTCCTTACAGTCCACAAACTGTCCTAATTTGAGAGTGGAGCATTGGAATTCATTGGTAAAGTTAGGTAATGGAGATTTTTCTGTCTTATCTGGCTTGATTTTTTATGTGTTGTCTTTACCTCACCAGATGATGGCTAAATTGTATCACGAAAAGTGGCCACCATCACCAAGTTAAGGTGATTCGCACATTGGGCCCTTTGATTTCGCTGCTATGAAGGTAATACAGAAATGCGGATGTGGCATCTGTGCTGAGCATATGTAGGAGATGCTGTTGGTTGCCTAGTCAAGAGCCAAGTCTTTCCTCTTTCTCTGTTTGAAAAGAATCCTGATTTTGTCCAGTTTCTCTCAACCCATAATTCTCCCAAGGAAGGTGACATCATCTTCAATTTAGGAGTGCATCCTAATTACTTAAGCTAGTTTTAGTAATCCCATTTCCCTTATCGGTGATTGGTTAGGGCTGGGCACTGACCCACTTCTAGCCAATGTGATGTGAGGACCGGGCTGCTGGGGGCCATGTGGGAAAGGTTTCCTTGCTCTTTGCTATGTATTGCCTGGAAGTGCAGTAGTCAGCCATCTTCCCAAAGGGAAGGAGCTACCCTGAGGCCAAAAGTTATTGCTGCAAAATGTGACCAAGCTAGGGACTTAACCAATCTTTCAGTGACCCCATTGCAAGGCTTCTTGTTTTTTGATAAAGTTTTCTTATCGTCTAAGCCCTTTGGAGTTCTGCTTTCTATTACTTGTGTTCCAGCAGACACAACACACAAGATCGGATTTTCAGTAGATCTTTGAACACCAGTTAACATTTTGTGGCTACCCAATATGTCTGAGTCAAGATACTGCTGGTCAGCTACTTACTACATCAGTTATCTGCTTCCCATAAACCAGTGGGAGATAAGTCAGTGACTTTTGTACAAGCCCAAAGCAGAGAAACACACAAGTGACACGCTTTCAATATGTATTGGTCTCTTGCTCATTAGCCCCTGGTCCAGGACGTTTCTGAAGCATCAGCATACTGTCCAGGTCTAACACCAGCCCACTGTATACAGCCAGCCGAGCCCCTCCTCCACTGTTTTGCTGCTAGACTCTGTGCTTCGTACATGATCAGAGACAAGGAAAGCACCTCTGGAATAGTTACTGTCCTTTCATCTTCTTTAGTCTCAAAAATCATTGTAGTTTATATAGCCCATTTCTTAAGCATTGGCACGGTTTAATTTATTCTTTCAGTTGCTAAATATGTACTGGCAAAGTCCCAGATGCCAGGCTGGCAAGAAGCAATCAGCTACCTCTGGCTAGGGGTGGGGGCGGTCCTGGAAGACTTCAGAGGAAGTGGGATTTGACTTTGGGATAAATAGGGATTCCGAGTTTGAGGGCCAGGGTACAAGGAGGTCATTTCGGAGCACGGCAGCATTAGAAATGTAGGTATGACGTGGCCACAATATTGCTGGCAACCAGCGTGTAGCACGTATTATCGTCCCGTATCTGGACCTCAGCCTCACTCCCTAAGCTCCGAACAATAAGACTGACTCAGAACAGAGGACAGTGCATTTTTCAGGGAAACCGTCAGTGCCAGCCATCGGGCCTGTGTGTCTGTGGGCAAAGGCGCTTTGTTGTGGTGTGACAATGCTCCTGCTGGGAGGCCGTCAGGGAGCTGCTTAGCCAATGGGATGATTGTTATCAGTGGGAAGCCAGGAGCTCTGCCCTGGTACATCTCAGCCACGGTACACTTTGGTACACTTTGGAATCACGTGGCTTTTTATTATAACTAGGCTCAAGCCCTAAGGCTATGATACCTTACCAAAAAATACTTTAGCTCAGGAGACTTTTTTCCTTCTTAAGTTACACCATCTCTTTTTTCTTTTTTGAATTAATTCATTTATTTCAGCAAGCTCTATACCCACCGTGGGGCTCGAACTCATGACCCCCAGATCAAGAGTCGCGTGCTCTCCCGACTGAGCCAGCCAGGCGCCCCTGAAGTTATATCATCTCGAGAGACACCGTGACGTAAAAGACAGATACGCAGCTTATGTTCTGCATCCCCCAGTCCTTGCTTATACTCACGGCAGACATTTCTAATCAATCTTGACACTCTTCCTGGCCATGCCTGGACATGATCTCAACATTCTCAACATTCTCAACCACTCTAAACCAATCAATCCAACAGATGAGAGCTGCAAATTCTAGTCACACTTGCTCTCACTTGCTAGTTTCATGACTGGGCAAACTAACTTCTGTAAGTCTTTATTCATCTGAAATGTTAATATCTCATGTGCATATTAGGTCTATGAATTTTGTAGGACAATATAGGTAAAGTAGTGTAGAGCCTCTGATATGTAGGTGCTGAAGAAAACAGTTTTTATTATGTTACTATTATTCCTTTATTACTATTCATCGTTGTTATTAATGCCACTTTACTTGGTCTGTCCTTCAATTTGGAAAAGGACTTTTACCTGTCTAACCTCACTGTGTCAGGTAAGAGAGGTTAAAGTTAATTAGCCCGAATCGAAAGTCAAGAAAATACATGTACAGAGAATTTGATTTGCACTGATGATTATTCATATTATTAAGCATTTTATAGAAAGTATTTATTGTTAAAGTGTTTCTTTTCATGAGCCAACTTTTCACAAAACAAGTAACAGCCAGCAAGTTCACAAGAGGATGTGAACTATGCCTTTTCCATAGAACTTCTTGAAGGAGACTGGTATGGAAAAGCATCTGGTTCATGTAAAATTTATCTTTTAATCAGATGATAAAGATTATTCTAAATCTAGGGGCTCAAAGAAGCTGAGAGTCTGGGCCATTGGGTTTAACGAGGGCAGATTAGTGCTATATCACATGTCTTTTCCCAGCTGTAAGGTCACACTGGCATCTTTTTAAAGAAATATATAATTTTTCTTGTCAAAGTCCAGTTTGGATTGTAACAGTTAATGGAACAGGAGAGAGCTCAGTGAAGGGAGAAGTGGATGTTTCTGCTCTCTTTCAGCTACATTAGGCATAATGTGGCAAGGAGATCTGGAAGAAATCATGGCCCTGATTAGCTAAGGTGTTTCTTCTCAAACAAATGTTCTGGAGTCCTAGTCCAGAAGAAGTCTGTTTCTTCATCATCAGCCATTTGCCATGGCGTGGACTCAAGGAGGTATCAAGAATGCTTACTGGACTGTTAATTGTGGTATTATGGGGGTGGGAGAGAGAACCTTCTCTTTTATACTATATACACATTTCTGCATTGCTTGACTGTTTTAAAGCAAGCATATATCAGATTGACAATTAAAAAAAATGTTTAAATGGGTGCTTAGCTATAATTGATATAATGACTAAACAATCACAATTGTACTAACTTTCAAGGCTTGACATAAACTTTTTAGTGTGAAGTTGAGATACAACACTAATCCCTGATCAGCCAGCCCATGATGACACCTGGGCTTGGAGACTAGTAGAAAAGACTGGGAGACAATGCATGTATATCTGGTTGGGATTCTTCTTTGGATATATAATGTACTCCATTACACAGATGTTGAAACATTTAGAGTAAAAGTTTGGAAAACAAGTTCTCATTTTCAGGTTGTATTAGTTTTTTTCCTTTCACAAGTTAAGTATTGGAGTCCTTTCTAAAAAAGTGTGAGAGACATGGCGAATCTTCATTCAAACCCAGCCTCTTACCATGAGACCCCTTCATTTACCAAGTTGAGAAAAGTCTGAATAACTCTGTGTTCCAGCCTTCCAATTTTACTGCCATCTGGAAGTCAAAGTGGAGTAATCTCAGTAGTAACTACAGAATCCCAGAATTCTGCTCTGGGTAGAAAGACTCCTAAGGTATAAATCATCAATAATCCTTTCAATTGTTTCAACTGGAACATCAATGGTAGATACAGTTTTACATTGTTCCCTTATTGGCCCTCAACTTAAATGCGAGGTGTTTTGGAATCAAAACAAGGGTTTCTGAAAGGTTTTTTTCCTGAAGTGCCAACCACTGGAACCCCTCAACCTGCTAACTCAATAACCAAAGGTGCAATTACTTTTAGGATTGGGCAATGAAAATGTTTTATTATACTTGTATCCTCTAATCGGAAAAAGGAGAAAAAGAAGTGTGATGTTTTGTCAGTTGTCGAAACGTGGCAACAGCTGATCCAACAGTAGCAACTCTACAGACATAAGGGAGGTCACTGATTTTCCTGATAACAAAAGTTGAATTACCATTTGTCATAGACTCTGACAGTTTTCAGAGAAGGAAGAATATTCAATGATCCCAGAACAGGTTAAAAGCAAATTAACAGCAACACAAAAATCCACTCTAATGCCTTTAGATTCCAGAGGTGATACAGGATTACAGTGCTTGTGATAGGGAGTAATGGCATCTCCATGTCATGTCATGTTTCTTTTGACAAAGTGCAATCTAGCTTCTAAAACCTTTCCACATCTGATGACAGGCACCCTTAATAGAATGTCTACTTAAGTTGGGTCTAGTATTTGGCCTGTGTTAAAAATACATTTTTCAATAATAATATAACAAACCATAAAGGTGTGCATTTTTTGCCCAAGAAATCAGTAGTTAAATGGGAATATACACTGTAGTTTATTTTTATTTTTTTAAATATTTTATTTATTTATTTATTTGAGAGAGTGAGAATGAGAGAGAGAGAGAGAAAGAGAGAGAGAGAGCACATAAGGTCAGAGGGAGAAGCAGACTCCCTGCTGAGCAGGGACCCCGACGTGGGACTCGATCCCAGGACTCCAGGATCATGACCTGAGCTGAAGGCAGTCGCTTAACCGACTGAGCCGCCCAGGCGCCCCTAAATTGTAGTTTTTAATAATTTACTTCCCCTATTCTTTCACTAACAAATAGAGTGTACAATTAATTTCATCTCTCACTGAGTGATCATTTCTAGGTTTGACTCATTTGTCTTGATAGGAATGTTTAATCAGACATCTCCATTAGAAAGTCTCTCAGACAACTTGGGGACCAAGACACATGAGGCTAAAACTGCATATTATATATATCAAAATTGAAAATACACATATCTTATGACATAGTACTTCCATTGTTGGAAACACAACATGCCCTTTAGGCATACTTGCAAAAATATACCATATTGTATGTTGTGTAATACAGAAAAGATGGTTAGAACAAAATCTAAAAGCCCACTGATATGAGAAGAGTTAAGTAAATTACAACGAACACAATACAAACTATAAAGTGTGCCAGGCACATCTTCCTGAGGTGCTGACATGGAAAAGCTCCAAAGTACAAGAGGATTCAGTGAAAAATGTAAGGAGCAAAGCATTCTGTATGGAATGATCCAACATTTTAGAAAGGTTTTAAGGTTACACATACATGTACTGATGGCTATAAAAATACTTATGGAAAAAGCCCTTCAAACTGTTAACAACGAGTCCTACTCGAATTTTGTTTTACAATAGCCATGTGTTACTCTTTTTCAGAAGCTATTAGAAACCTAATTTTTAATGCCCATTTCTAATATTTATAATCTGATGTTAAATTAACCTTGGGATTTTTTTTCTGAATAAAAAAGGATATGTTAAAAGTCTAAATGTTGCTTAGATAATGACTGCTTTGCTTCTCAGAGGTCAGACATATTAGAAGGAGTTTTTAGTCTAGAGGGGAATCAGACAGCCAATAGCAATCATGAAGAAGACCAGAAATAAATCATTTAAAACTGAGTAAAAGTACTGAGTAGAAAAGCTGAGCCTAGTTTAGAATACGAGGAGGATGATACCTGTGGCCTCTGTGGAGAACTATCACTTAGTCTTGGAGCATGGAGTAGCTTCCACTGCATTTCTGGTGATGGTACCTAATTGTTAAATAGTATCACAGAGAATGATGTTCATGAACTCCTAATTAAAATGTTACATGTTGCAGTGTGGAATCCATCCGAGCTAAAGGCTCCATGGAAGCAGCTGGAGGTGAGGACAGTCTTGCAGAGACTACAGAGAAGGGATCTTAGCGGGTAACATGGTTCCCTGACAGACAAACAGAAGGTGGGAGCGCCCTCTAGGACTGCTCTCTCCACTTACCACAAATCCCCTTGGTAAGTCAGAAAACATCAGTCTCAAACAGATGTTCTCATTTAATGTGTGATGGGAAGGGTTGACTTCAATTCACTTTCTGATGAACAGTTTATTCTCCAAACTTGTGAATCTAAGCATTAAAAAAAGGAAATGCCATACTATGGGTCTGAATATTGCTTAGATCAGACTGTGGGGTACAATCCTTGCATCTGGAGTGTGCAACTTGGATATAACACACTTGCTCCAGGTATCTGACAAGGCAAAGAAATGCTGGCTCAAGTTAAAAAAAAAAAAAAAATAACCTGATAAAACCCAGCCTGGCAGAGTGGGGAGGCAAGAGGGGTGGGGAGATTAAAAAATAATAATGGTAAGGACAATTGGTACCATAATAGATTTCAATTAGAATTTCCCCAAAGAAACATAATACCTGGCGATAGAACTCATAACATTTTAATTTGAATTTGAAATTTTAAGATTGCACTGTGTCTCATAAAACAGACAGGATTTTCTTTCACTATTATTTGAGCTACTATTATTATGTTTCAATCTGAGCTAGAGGAATTTCATCTCCTTGGAACAACCAGTAACCTTCGCCCCGTCAGGGCCAGAGTGGAAGGCGGCCACACAATGCCAGCTTCAGTTCTTGTTGACAAGTACTTGGATCTGTGCAAGCATTGTGCTAGATGCTGGCAAAGTATTTCACATTTGAAGGACTTTATTGAGCTCCTCCATTATGAAATTTGGTTTTTACAATTTCATGGAGCACCCCTATCCTGGTTATAGAGACAAAGACATAGGCACGGGAAGGGCAAGGGACTGGTCCAAGGTCACCCAGTTACTAAGTACCAGAATTTTCTGACCACAGCTCCAGTGCTGATACCGGACTCCTTACCAGGCTTTCATTTAGCATAATGGTTCTTAGCCTGATTGGATATTACAATCACCAAAAAGGGCTAAAACAATTCTAATGTCTAAGACCCATCTCCAATGAACTGACTCAGAACCTCGGATATGGAGGCATGAATGGGTCTGAGTTAGGGACATTCTGGAGACTTCACCCTCCAAGATGCCTTCCTGACTGTTCCCCTCCCTCACCCATCATTCCTACTTCATGAACCTTTGGATGAAGCTGTTCAGGTAGCTGACGAAGAAAGTTACTTATCTATACATCGGTGCTGTGCTAGATGAGAACCCTTGTCCCTGAATTTTAAGTCTTAGAGTTCTGCTAAATTCCACAAAATTAATGTCTTTTGATGGGTATGTTTTCTGCCTTTGCCTTATCTTCTTTACTCAACCACTGATGGGGATGTCATCTAATGCATTCCAGGGCAAGTGGAGACTGGCCCACAACTTTCAACTACATTTGGAAAGAACAACGTGCGGTTTCCAGACTTTTACAATGGGAACAAAGAGATAAAGTACTACCAGTAGTGAACCCAATTAAGTACCGTAGAAAATTAAAATAGGGGAGTTGAATGAACTAAAAGGAACCTAAAAATAAATGTGGGCAGTAGCAAAGATTAATGTTGAAGCCAAAACAACTCACCAAGATCACAGAAGTGGTTAATCATCTTGTTTCTACAAAAAACTTTCTTCCTTTGAAAAAATTCTTAATCCCTTTTGGAATATTACAAACCTACTGGGACAGCAATAATTCCAGTACTAAGATTAATAGCATTGCCTCACTAACCCCACTGCACAGTCTTAATTAACTAGGTGTCACAGGCACATGAGGAAACCAACTTTTTTTCTGAGGGATGATAAATGAAAATTTCATTGGGAGAGTACTTGAATCGAAATACAACATTATCTGTAGTAAAAATAAAGGAAACTTTAAGGAGGGCACGTACTGCATGGAGCACTGGGTGTTATACGAAAACAATGGGTTGTGGATCACCACATCAAAAACCAATGATGTATTGTATGGTGACTAACATAACACAATAAAATTAAAAAAAAATAAAAATAAAAAATAAAGGAAACCTTAAAAACAAGGTTCAGAAGCCCTGTAGGGGGAGCTCTCACACACTACTCCCTGTGATAAGAAGCATACCTTGTATTCCCCAACCCCAATAGGAAGAAGCTTACTTAACATATTCAAGCAGGAGGAAGGAAGAATTTCTCCTGGTCTAGCAACAGCCCAGCCAATGAGAAACCGCCACACTCAGTCAATGAAAGGCCATAACAGCCCCTCCCACCTTCCCCCTCTCCCTTGTAAAAGTAAGCTCGCCTCCACTCTCTGGACTTGCCTATGGTTTGAGTGTCCTGAACTGCAATTCTGTTATTCTGGAATAAACTCATTTTGCTGGTAAAATAGGTGGCTCTTTTATCTTTTTAAGGTCAACACTGTAAAAACTGTAAAAACAACCCAACCCCAAAACAAATAAAATAAAAAGGGAGGAAGGAAGGGAGGGTGGGAAGAAAGAAGGAAAAGAAAGAGAAGGGGGAAAAAAGAAAAGAAAAGAGAAAAAGTTATTACAACTCTCAGTTTTCCACATCCTTAAATTGAGGGACTGGAAATATCCTTTAGGATTTCAGCCCTAAACTTCTGTGAGCTAATGTAGTAACTATAAGAAAGGGAGGAAATATGGGTCATAAAAGTTGCTGCTCTCTATATGCCCAGTTCATTCCTTTGGGCTTATTGATCTAAAAAGCCATTAGATAAATTTTTACAACCTTTCTAAGCAGCACATTGACTGTTAATTTTCATAGTTGTTCACAGTAATTGAATTACTCTAATCACAAGACATACCCAAGAAAGTAAATTTAAACAATATTCTTTCTACAAATATTTATTAAGTATGAATGCCTACTAAGGTGATAGGCCCTATCTCACTCCTTTCAGAAAGAGTTTTGTTCAAGGGGTGCCTGGGTGGCTCAGTCAGACTTCAGCTCAGGTCATGATCTCAGGGTCCTGGGATTGAGCCCTGCATCTGGCTCCCTCCTCAGCGGGAAGTCTGTTTCTCCCTCTCCCTCTGCCCCTCCCCACCACTCATGCTCTCTCTCTCTCACTCTCACAAATAAGTAAATAAAAAGTTAAAAAAAAAAAAAAAGAAGCCTGAGAATTTCCCCTCTCCTGCACCTCAAGAGCCAAACCAAAACCTCCATAATCCATCACAACAAGGTCATAGGAACTCATGGCCCCAATTTAATCACAAAATAATTTTAGAAACAAAAATCATAGCACAGATAAGCACATTTTTATACATTTGTGTATACCCGGTCTAATTAGAGAAGAAAAATTCACTTTGTTCCTTCATTTTTCTACAGATCTTGGCTTGCTTCCCATTTCCATTTTTCCTATTAATCCAAATTTTTCTGTAGAGCGTTCAAACGGGATATGTTTGTTATCAACTAGGAGCAAAAAGTGAAAATGACTAAAACGGATGCTTATTTAATATGC
Source organism: Phoca vitulina (assembly GCF_004348235.1). Lineage (NCBI taxonomy): Eukaryota > Metazoa > Chordata > Mammalia > Carnivora > Phocidae > Phoca > Phoca vitulina. The sequence continues at coordinate 84,996,790 of NW_022589706.1, forward strand.
CTATGAAAAGTTTCATACCCTAAATTTCACCTATCTTGATCCAATTAAATAAAACGTGCACATCCCTCAATAAGACTATTAATGTAGTAAGGACTTAATAAAATGTTAATCACTAGTAAAATAAAAGACCCATTGAGATAATACATGTGAAAATATTTCTAGTAACTATGGCATCGTCTAGAAGTTTAAGGTATTATCAGAAAGGCAGCCTGGTGTTAGGCCAAGAAAATTTGACAACCAGATTCCTAATCTCATCTCCTTTACCTGTTGAGTGCTTTAAATGTCCCATAATCTCATAAATCTCACTTTCTTTATAAAATGGAGATGGCCCTGTCTAATATTCTGCCTACATCACAAGTTATCATGAGGATCATATAAGCTGATGGATGTTAAAGTCACTGACTTGATGACAGTAAAAACATTATTACTGATACCACTACTATCTCTCTTTCATCAACAAATCTTTTCCTGACGACGTCAGTCTCATTGACAATCTCTCTAATTTCTGTCTAAGCACACACACACTCATAGTAACTGGGTTCTGTGAATTTGTAAGGGCTAAGAACATGCTTAAACTGTCTTACCTATTCTGCTTATTTTTGTGTTTTTCTTTCTTCCTCACCAAAAAAATTTTTTTTAAGGCCAATCTGTTAGATTTTAATGACAATATTTTGGTAACATTCGAGAAGAGACATCTAGGTGGACATTCGTCTCTTAGGAAGAAATCCTATTGGACTACTAACAGATTAACAATAGAAAACAACAATGCCACCAAAAACAATACAGAGTGCATTAAAGCTCAGATCCCTTGTTTTAATACTGGAAAAAATGTCAAGCCCATTCACTCTCCTGGTTGGGACCACAAGTCTATGGAAATATTTCCGTCTCTTATGTTTCTATAATACATGTGGCACTGAGCTCATAGGAGCTGGTAGTTGGAACATCTTGCACCTGGATTAGCTTGGCATTTTGATCACTTATATCCTAGGAGTATTCTTCCCACAGAGGAATTTTTTTTTTTTAATGTTCAAGGCAGAAACAGCTTAAAATGGCATTAAGTGTGCTTTCACAAATTATCTTAAAGATTTGTGAGACATAAGACAGGAAGTTGTGTTTGTGAATTATCCATGGCCCTTAGGCATCTGTAAATAATAGAAGCTCAACGGATATTTTGTGTGTTGTGACATTTATGATTATGCATAGGATTGGTAATACAAACACAGGTTTCGGGGCGCCTGGGTGGCTCAGTCATTAAGCGTCTGCCTTGGGCTCAGGTCATGATCACGGGGTCCTGGGATCGAGCCCCGCATGAGGCTTCCTGCTCTGCGGGAAGCCTGCTACTCCCCCTCCCTCTCCCCCTGCTTGTGTTCCCTTTCTCGCTGTGTCTCTGTCAAATAAATAAAATCTTTAAAACACAAGTTTCAAAAAGTCTAGGCACCTTGCTTGCTTTCTCTTGCTTCACAGATCCTCAGGCTATTGAATTTTCCAAATGGCCTTATCATGCATACCTAAACTCCTCAGGCCTCTGTAAATTTCCTTAGGGAAGAAGGCCTTCTTACTTCATCATTACATGTGAGTGTGGAAGAACAAGGAGAATTCCTTCCATGTCTGTCCCTTGACCTCCCAGCCATATCAGCAAATAAGATGGTGTCCTTGAGGCTTTAGGGGTTTTCTCTCTTCTGGAGGAAAAGCCTGTTTCCATCTGGTGTTTGAGAAGGGAAATAAAAAGATTAGTCTAGAACACAAGTGGAAAGCTGTTGGTTTGTGTTTGGCATTTCCAGCCTCACTTTCTGGCCTTCTCCCTTGTCCTTGCTCCTTTCCTTTCCCGTAACCTATGGCCCTTCAAAACTTTGAGTTTCAAAATACAGATTCTTTTGCTTCTCCATTTTTATATAATTACTCAATTAGACATTAGAAGACAATGTGATCAAAGGAGAGATTTAATGAAACTCCCTTACTCTTTCTGGGGAGTTAGAGAAATTTTCAACTGAAGAATTGCACATAGTCCAAGTCTCTGAAGAATTCCAGACAGGGAAAGGGCAGGGGCTTTTACTCATTCATTCATTCAACCAATTTTGTTTTGTTTTGTTTTGTTTTAAAGATTTTATTTATTTATTTGACAGAGAGAGACAGCGGGAACAGGAACACAGCAGGGGGAGCGGGAAAGGGAGAAGCAGGCTTCCCGCCGAGCAGGGAGCCTGATGCGGGGCTCGATCCCAGGACCCTGGGATCATGACCTGAGCAGAAGGCAGACGCTTAATGACTGAGCCATCCAGGCGTCCCCATTCAACCAATTTAGTATATGCCAGGCACTCTTTTGGGTGAGGGAGAGGCCTAAAATTTTAGGACTTGGAGAAGATTAAAAAGAATATGGATAAGTCACTAGGTACTGGGATACAAGAGTAAACTCAACAGATAGGTTTTACATTTTGTGGAGCTTACATTTTAAAGCAGGGACAGAGATAATATGTCAGGAAATATATAATATGCCAGATGATTGATGATAAGAAAGATTAGGGAGGGCTGGGTGGGGATTGGGCTTGTTGTTTTATTATTTTTATATATCCCATGTTATTTCCATATATATTGAAGGAAACCTTAGTAATATGGTACCATCTGATAAAAGACCTGCAGGAAGGGATGGAGTGAGCTCCACAGTTGTCCTCTATCCCATGACCTCAACCTTGGCCTTCCACTGGATCCCTAGGTCAAGCTATGCCCTGTTCCTTTGTCTCTTGGAGCTGGATCTGCAACTGACCCGCCAGGTCCCTTATGTCATCAAAAGCTTTATGCTCATGAATTCTGTCTCCAAGGGGCTGGAGTAAAACCAAAGAAGTGAGCTCAAGCCAAAATCTCATGCTGTCCAATTTTTATTACTCTGGGAGCAAATTTACCTAAATCAAGAGTACTGGGAAGAGCCTTAGATGTCTCCTAGTCCAAACTCCTATACCTCGAGCAATCACTTCAATACCAATTAGGTGGATTTTCTAGTGAAATGACTTTTAAAATATTAGAACCAAAGACAAATCAAAAAGTCCAAATGGAAGCAACATAGGCCTTGGATAAAAATGCAAAAATTATTTCCTGAAGTAAATCAAAGTTTCCAACAATGAAGAGATGATGGAATGAAACCTAACTGGATCAAAACTATTGCAGGTGTGGTGGTGTTCCACGGAAGGATTGTAACAGAGACGTAACACAGTACGAGCACACTAGGAAACTGAGCACCAGTACAGCAGTCACCAGCCGTGTCAACACCAACAGAGTTCAAGGAATTGCCTGCTGATGACTCAGAACTTGAAGCTACAAAATGAATTTGTTTATAAGTAAGAATGAATTCGTGACGAGGATGGAAAAAAAGAGAGGCAAACATGAGTGCAACGTCTTGGGACAAAAATACTACAAAGCACGAGAGGATGAGGATGAAATCAGAACAATTTCTTTCTTTTTTTTTTTTTTAAAGATTTTATTTATTTATTTGACAGAGAGAGACGCAGCGAGAGAGGGAGCACAAGCAGGGGGAGTGGGAGAAGCAGGCTCTCCCCTGAACGGGGAGCCTGATGCGGGGCTCGATCCCAGGACCCTGGGATCATGACCTGAGCCGGAGGCAGACACTTAACGACTGAGCCACCCAGGCGCCCCATCAGAACAATTTCTATAATTTATTATATATAACTACATATGATAGAGTGTCAAAAGTGTTCATTGTAGAATCATAACCGTCATCCACAAACCTCTTTAGCAGCTCCTTAGAAATCTTAAATTAAGACACCCCTTCAGTGCTGTTACATGTAAATATCAGAACCAGTAAATCTTACTTGAACATTGAGACAAGAACATGGTGCCTATCATGAGCAAAATCAGAGAGCACAGACACCCCTTTAGAAAACTGATTTTATCGGGTTGTTTCTATCTGGGTTTATTCACTTAAAAACTTTATTCTAGCTATGGCTACTACATTTATTGTTCCTCACAGTGTGGATGTTCCTAAGATCTGCTGACAAATGCACAGCAGGAGGAGAAAATGATGTTTTCAGAGACTTAATTCATCCAGACAGCTGGTTTATTTTAAAAGAATAAACTACCAAGCCACCCACCAGGATTGCTAAAATTAGGGAAAACTGACAATACCAAATGTTGGTGAGAGGATAGGGAGCAACTGGAATTTTCACATGCTGGTGGTGGAAGTGTAAATTGGTACAAACCTTTTGGCAGACCCTACTAAAGCTAAACCCTCTGACTGAGCAATTCCTCTCTTAGGTATATGCCCAACAGAAAGGCCAACATGCTGCACACTAAAGACAGGCATAAAAATGTTCACAGTGGTATTATTCCTATCTCCAAAGTAGAAACAAACCAAATGTCTATCTGTAAGAGAGTGAAATAAAATAAATGAAATATTATACATTAGGGAGAACAAAGGAACTATCGCTACATGCAAAACCGTAGATAATTCTCACAAATATAGTGCTGAATTAAAGCATCCAGACATACAAGAGTACAAATTGTACACTGTCCATATAAAGTTCAAATATAGGTAAAATTGATCTGATAGAGAAGTCAGACTAGCAGTTACTTTTGGGGAAATAATAATTGGGAAGGGGCACAGAGAGAAGCGTCTGGGGTGCTGATAATGATCATGATCCAGGCGGGGACTACACAAGTGAGTTAACTTTGTTTAAAAAAAAAATTGTTTTGAATTATTTCCTTGGGATAGATTCTCAGCAGTGGAATTACTGAGTTAAAGGGCTGGCTAAGAACTTTTTCTCGTAAAATTCTGTGTCAGATCATGTTGAATTTGAGGCATGATGGGACAACCAAAGAAGAAACTGCAGGTTGATATGAAACAGGGACTCAGGAAATGTGGCAAATCCTATATGTGTGTGAGAGGAGGGATGTGGGGTGGGAGACGCTAGAGTCATGGTGACATTTTGCTCACAGGAAGTCCTAGCAGAACCACGAGATGCCATTTGGGGGCTTGCTTTGCTTCTCACAGCTCTGTGGAGATGACAGTAGGCCGACCAGGAAGATGGTTGAGATATGATGCCCTCATGAAAGGTTACCAGAACACTGATGTTATTTCAGGTGCAAGAACCCAATTAATAGTCCATGGAGCTGGATAAAATGGCTATAAAAAAGTCAGAGACAAAATAAGAGATGCGTGAGTAAGGATCAAGTATGCCGTAATTGACCAGAGTCACAGTCTGATGCCTCTCCAGAGTTTATCATGCATTGGACTTCTTAGCTATTGAACGACTCCCCCAAATCCCTAATTATTTAACAGGGATTGTCAGTGTAGGAAGTCCCTGGATTTGGGGGTGGGGGAGAGCGTAGTGTTCAAGGAGCACATAAGATGCCTGAAATTATATGAGAATTTTAATTATAGTGAACCATGGAGGTTAGTAAAAATGGGGATTTCCAGGCTCCAATTTAATAGCTTTGGGGGAAGACCCAGAAATGGAAATTTTTAATAGACATTCCAAGTGTTTTTGATGCAAATGGTCCACCGGTTACAGTCTGAGAAACTCAGCAAAGTTTCTCCTCTTTCCCTGGCTTATAAAATCATATTCTACCCCCCCTTTTTTTTTTCATAGTCCCCTTTTATGGAGGTCACAAAAGACTGTCTGGAGTTGGCACCTTTAATTTTGACCTTGCTAGTTAAGTAAACAGCATGCACTGAGCAAAGAACATGGGTTATGGGTCAGACCAACTAATTCTGATCCTGTTACCTATAAACTGTGCGTCTGTGGGTAAATTTCTTAATCTCTAAGCATTAGTTCCTTCATCTGCCAATAGGGACATAGTTGCATTTTACATAGAGGTGGATCATGACATTTTGAAATATTGGTATATACAATATTAATAAGGACACCTGTGACATGTAAAATCTGAAGGAATATGAATACCCTATATCTAAAATATACTCAAGAATGACATAATTTCAAAGTTGACAGCCAAACTGATATAAACTATAAACACGAGAGTACCACACTAGTGGGAAACAGAAATACCATCTCTCGTCAGCATCTTCTGAACTATGCTGTTCTTTAGGTGCCTCAGTAGTCCTGGGTGTGATTTTGGAGGACTACTGAGCTGTTACTTTAACAGTCACGGCTGGTAAATTATAACAATGCCATCCAAGTATTCATTAAGTGGGGGGTAGAACAGAGAAACATGTATCAGAAACCAAGAACTTTGGAATGAAGAAACAAAATTTAACACAATGAAGTTACTATTAGGCATGTATTTACTGTTGTGTTTAAAATGATTCCTATGGGGAAGGCCCCTGGCTGGCTCAGTAGGTACAGCATGCAACTGTTCATGTCCAGGTTTTGAGTTCAAGCCCCACTTGGGTCATAGAGGTTAATTAAAAATAAATAAATAGATAAAGGTATTACCTATATTTAAAAAAAAAGATTTTAAAAAATAAAATTATTCCTATGGGAAAACAGATTTTGAATTATGAAAGTTCTGAAATACTCGAATATTTTGAAATTTTTAAGGAATTCCTCTATCTCAAAAAATGTGACACCCTTATAACAGTATTTCCTTCATAGGTCTGTTGTGAGGATGATTAAGATAGTATAGATAAAGCACCTAGCATATATCATCTAAATTGGCTATTAGGTTTGGAAATTTAGGGCAAAACCCAGGATTTCTTCACTATTGTCAAGAGAGGGGACATGTTCACTTTAAATCAGAGTAATCCAAAATTTTTTTTGGAAAATAAAGAGTTTTCAGGATAAAAATTTTCCATTTAATATTGAGAACTACTTTCTGTCCCTCTCCTTCCACAAAGGTTTTCATCAATAACTTACAAAGCCCAAAGAAGTCCGGTTGAAATCCTTAGCTCTTATATTACTATAAAGCCTAAGAGTGGATAATAAGTTTGATTTTTTCCTCTCCTTTATTTTTTGTGGTTTTGATAAGATAATCCTTTATTTCGTATTCTGTTAGTTAAAGCAAACAGAACACTCAGAAAACTGCTCCCTTAGAAATATTTTTTATAAAATTCAGTCGCTATTCTTGCACCTTGGCTCACATTTCTTTCCTACTATAAGACCAGGGTTATCTGAACAGTCTGAAAACTTGGCAGTCAGAAAGAGTAATTATTCTCCGTTTTGGACTTGGTCCAATTCAGGAAACAATAAAAGACTTCCAGTGGTTTGCAAGCCCAGCTGTCTCTGATACTCCTGTTCATTCTATAAAAATTCCTGAATGAGTTTCTTAGTGTGCACCTGCTGTTAATGTCACATCAGAGAAACTCACCCTTTCCTTTGTTTGTATAGTTACTTAAGTTGCATTAAGAAATAATCATTTAAAATTTATAGTGGGATGAAGGAGGAGTTAATATTTTTTCTGCCTCTTTGAATAAAGATTCCAAATACATGGCTTAATTAATTTTTTTGAAGGGTTTAAAATTATAGATCTATTTAGGATTTGTAAAACATCTCAGAGCCTTTTGCCTAGAAGTGTTTAAGGCAACAAGAAATAATGGATTGCCAGACCGAGGTGACCCTGACCCTAGGTTCAGAAGCTTCCAATCCCTTCAGTCACTTCTATGCAAAGGTTTCAGTGAACTGTGTGTGGAATTTGTGCCAAAACCGGTATCATGATGTTGTGGCTTGAATATGATAGGAGTCAAAATGAGAACCTATATTACGTTTCCTTTTCTCCACATGCTCACCAACACTTGTTATTTCTTGTCTTTTGCTAATAGCCATCCATTCTAACAAGTGTGAGTTGCTACCTCATTGTAGTTTTGATTTTGCATTTCCCTAATGATTCGTGATGTTGAACACTTTTTCATGTACCTGTTGGCCATCTGTATGTCTTCTTAAAAAAAATGTCCATTCAGATCTGCTCATTTTTTAATTGGATTGTCTTTTTTTTTTTTGCTATTGAGTTTTATGAGCGTCATATATTTTGGATATTAACCCCTTATCAGATATATGATTTGAAAATATTTTCTTCCATTCTGTAGGTTGTTTTTTTCATTTTGTTTATGGTCCGTTTGCTGTGCAAAAGTTTTTTAGTTTGGGCGCCTGGGTGGCTCAGTCGTTAAGCAACTGCCTTCGGCTCAGGTTATGGTCCCAGGGTCCTGGGATCGAGTCCCATATTGGGCTCTCCGCTCTGCGGGAAGCCTGCTTCTCCCTCTCCCACTCCCCCTTGCTTGTGTTCCCTCTCTCACTGTGTCTCTCTCTGTCAAGTAAATAAATAAAATCTTTAAAAAAAAAAAGTTTTTTAGTTTGATGTAGTCCCATTTGTTTATTTTTTGCTTTTGTTGTCTTTGCTTTTGGTTTCAGATCCAAAAAAATCATTACTAAGCCCAGTGTCAAAGAGCTTACTGCCTATGTTTTCTTCCACGAGTTTTATGATTTCAGATCTTACATTTAAGTATTTAATCCGTTTTGAGTTAATTTTTGTGTATGGTGTAAGATAGCGGTCTAGTTTCATTCTTTTGTATTTGGCTATCTAGTTTTCCCAGGACCCTTTATTGAAGAGACTGTCCTTTCCCCATTGTATATTCTCAGCTCCCCTGTCATAAATTCATTGGCATATATGTGTGGGATTATTTCTGGCCTCTCTATTCTGTGTACTGATCTATGGGTCTGTTTTTATGCCAATATCATATTGTTTTGGTTACTATAGCTTTGTAATGTAGCTATAGTGATGCTTCCAGCTTCACTCCTTTCTCAAGATTCCTTTTGTTATTTGGAGACCTCTGAGCTTCCATACGAATTTTAGGATTGTATGTTCTAGCTCTGTGAAAAATGTTTTTAGAATTTTGATAGGGATTGCATTGAATCTGTAGGTTGCTTTGGGTATTAGGGACACTTCACCAACATTAACTCTTTCAGTCCATGAGCACAGATTATCTTTCCATTTATTTGCATCTTTTTCAATTTTTTTTCTTCTTTTTATCAACGTCTTTAGTTTTCAGTGTGTAGGTGTTCATCCTCTTTGGTTAAATTTATTCCTAAATAGTTTATTCATTCTGATGTAATTGTAAATGGGATTTTTTTCTTAGTTTCTCTGTCTGCTAGTTCATTATGAGTGTGTAAAAACATAATAAATTTTTGTATAACAATTTTGTATCTTGCAACTTTATTGTATTCATTTATTATTTCTAACAGGTTTTTGGTAGATACTTTAGGGTTTTTTATATGCAATACCATGTCATCTGCAAAGCACGACAGTTTTACTTCTTCCTTTCTGATCTAGATGCCTTTTATTTCTTTTTCTTGCCTAATTGCTCTGTCTAGGACTTCCAGTACTATATTGAATAAAAGTGGCAAGAGTGGGCATCCTTGTCTTGTTCCTGATCTTAGAGGAAAAGCTTTCAGCTTTTCATCACTGAGTATAATGTTAGCTGTGGGTTTGCCATATATGGTCTTAATATTATGTTGAGGTATGTTCCCTCTATGCCCACTGTGTTAAGAGTTTTTCATCATAAGTGGATGTTGAATTTTGTCAAATACTTTTTCCTGCAGCTTAAAATTATTTAATGATTTATATCCTTCATTCAGTTAATGTGATGCATCACATTCACTTGAGGATGTAGAAACATCCTTGCATCCCTGGAATACATCCCTCTTGATCATGTTTTATGATTTTTTTAAAAAGATTTTATTTATTTATTTGACAGAGAGAGACACAGCGAGGGAGGGAACACAAGCAGGGGGAGTGGGAGAGGGAGAAGCAGGCTTCCCGCTGAGCAGGGAGCCCGATGCGGGGCTCGATCCCAGGACCCTGGGATCATGACCTGAGCCGAAGGCAGACGCTTAATGACTGAGCCACTTGTGCAATTCGGTTTGCTAACATTTTGTAGAATATTTTTCCATCTATATTTATCAGGAATATTGGCCTGTAATATTCTTTAATTGTGGCATCCTTGTTTGGTTTTGGTATCAGGGTAATGCTGACTTTGTAAAATGAGTGTGGAAGTAATCCTTCCTCTTCTATATTTTGTATGAGTTTGAGAGGGATTGGTATTAATTCTTTTGAATGTTCGGTAGAATTCACCAGTGAAGCTGCCTGGGCTTTTGTTTTTTTTTTAACTCATTTAATCTCCTTACTAGTAATAGGTCTGTTCTGATTTTCTTGGTAGGGTGTATGTTTTTAGGAATCTACCCATTTCTTCTGGGATGTCCTATTTGTGGGCATATAATTGCTCATAGTAATCTCTTATGATGCTTTGTATTTCTGTGGTATCAGTTTTAAGATCTCCTCTTTCATTTCTGAATTTATTTGAATCCTCTCTTTTTTACTAGGTTAGTCCAGATAAAGATTTGTCAGTTGTTTATCTTTTCAAGAACCAGCTCTTAGTTTCATTGGCATTTATTTTTCTTTAGTCTCTATTTCATTTATTTCTGTCCTGATCTCTGTGATATACTTCCCTCTGCTAACTTCGGGCTTTGTTTTTCTTTTTCTTTTTCATGAAGTTAGGTTGAGATTTTCTTCTTTCTTGAGGTAGGCATTTATCGCTATAAACTTCTCTCTTATTATTGCCTTTGCTGCATCCGGTATGTTTTGCTATGTTATATTTCCATTTTCATTTGTTTCGAGGTATTTTTAAATTTTTCTTTTGATTTCTTCTTTGACCCATTTGTTGTTCAGTAGCATGTTGTTTAATCTCCGCATATTTGCAAATTTCCCAGTTTTCTTCTTGTAATTGATTTCTGGTCATGTTATTGTGCTTGGAAAAAATGCTTGGTATAATTTCAATCCTCTTAAGTTTATAAAGACTTGTGTTATCGCCTAATATATTATCTCTCTCGGAGAATGTTCCATGTATGCTTGAGAAGAATGTGTATTCTATTGCCTTTCGATGGAATGTTCTGTATATATCTGATAAGTCCATCTGGTCTAACAAACCTTTGTGATTATCCAAGCAGTCTATTTTATTTTTAATGTCTCCCAGGAGTTGAGGATATGCCAAGATCTATCAATGTCCCAAATGGGAGGATCTCTCTCAGCTCTTAGATTCAGGTTGATTGGGTGATAGACCCTCAGGCAGAGCAGCTTATAACAAGTGCAAATGTACAGTCCTGAGACCACAAACATAAGCCTGCTGGTCACCACGGCAAGGTGATCTGGAGGTGTCCCCTGGCAGCAGCCACAAAAATCAGGGCAGCAGACAAGACCATATGCTCCTTTCTGGGAAACACCTGCAAGCTGGAGCAAGGCAGAGAAGAGCACAAAGATGGTGCCCACCAGCCTCTGTCCCTGGAGAGTACCCCAGCAGCCCCCTACATGTGTGTTAAATTAGATGCTTGCCCCTTAGTCTGATGCTTTCAAATAAACAAATGAGCCTCTTGATCAGCTGTTTCTGCATTGGGCCCCGGGATGGGTGAGTCCCAGCACACAAGCCTTTTAAAAGCCGCTTCTCGGGTTGATATAGCCCTGCAGGTCTTGTGTGCTCAAACCTCATTGATTTTCAAAGCTAGATGTTTTGGGGCCTCATGTCCCAGGTGCACATCTTAAAAGTTGGGATGTCTGATGTGGGGTTCAAACACTTCACTCCTCAGGGAAAAGCTCCAGGTTTTCAGTTGACCTCCCCATCACGGGTCATTGTGCCTAGGGTGGGGTTTATGGTGAGACTGTGTCTCAAGTCACTCCTACCAACTTCAATGTGGGTTTTTTCCCATTCACCTGTTGTGTAGGAATCTCTCAGCTGGTTTTTAGAATTTTTTTCAGAGGAAACTGTTCCATATGTAGCTATAGATTTGGTGTGTCCATGGGAGGAGGTGAGTTCAGGATCTTCCTCTGTTGCCATCTTAATCTGGAATCTGCCTTTTCTTTTAATGACTTCAAACTTTAACCCAGTTCTACTCTGTGAACTTAAGGATCAAAGTCCATAGGAGCACAGAAAATTACATACACATCCTAGAGATGTCGATCAGCAGATTAGAGAACACTCAAGTATATTTCTTTCACTCCTAGGTGTGATTAAAAATGGGTTTGGTCTCAGCAAAAACATATGAGGTGGCATCAAACATTACAAGATGTTAAGATAAAATCTCCTGAGCCAGACTTTCTGCTCAAGATTGCAAAAGTTCTAAGAATTAGGTTTTCTTCTCAGCTCTTCTCTCCTAAGTTCTGCAGTCTTGCTCTGGACACTTTTGATTTTTTTTTTTTCCCGGTACCAACCTAGTGTAACTCCAGTTTAAGGCTAAACCCTTATAGAGAACCCAAATCACTACCTCCCACATAAGACAATTCTGAATAGTTAATGATTTATAATTTCAAATTGTAGACAATTATGGAAAGCTGTATTGAAGATTTCTGCTCCAGCTCTGGATTAAAACAAATGCCTAGAATCAGTGAGCAATCTCTCTTGGCTACTTCAATCCCCCTGCACATCCTTTCTAAGTCTGTGATGCTTATCCACTTCCCAGGATGAAAAGATTTAAAAAGGCCACCTCTCTGTCCACCCTTATACCAGTATAATGAAATGGAAGGAGGAAAAGTAAACCATTGTTTTATTATGCTGTCAGGGAAATGCCATGTATGAACAATGAAGTATTTTAATTATATATATTTGATTCCAAATCCTAAGGCTCTGCAAACTGTAAGAACCGTTATGGATGCAAATGAAGGCAGTGAGGATTGCTTGGGTACCACAGACTCCTGCCGCCTGACAATTTAGTATAAGCAAGGACAGGAAGGGAGCAAACAACCCCCACCAATTTTCACCTGCAAATGCTTTGCAACAAATGGTAGGGAAAGAGTTGCAAGGAGACCTAGCTACCAGTTAAACTGTTGGTAGCACTGGCTAAAGGAATTGCTGGTTGTAAGGGAGAAACCCAGGCGCTCTATTTCACATGCAAAATCAAGTGAGAGCTAGGCAACCTGTCAGGTCCACGGCATCATCAAAAACAAATGAGCAGGTCCTATCTGGAGTGCTGGGTTGAAATCCAGAGGAGAAAAATTGATCGCTTTCATGAAAGAACTGCCAATACTTTTAAGATTGAGGTCAGAAGAGGCTTGCAATAGTTGTTTCATATGGGAAAGGCATTATATTTAGGAGGATGACTTTCACTTATCTAACAGCAGTGGGTAATCCTAGCGTAAGTGACCAATGTTTCTTTATTGAACCCTGATCTCATGTTTTTTCTATGGTTCTCCACTGTCCTTGAGGACATGGGGACCATGAAGGGAAGGAAGATTCAGTTCTCAGTATTTTCAGTTAATTTTCTGCTCACTAAATGGCCCTCTTCAGAAAAAAACTTGTAGTACTTTCGCATGTCATTCCTTTTTTGGATGCGTTCAGCCAGTCTACCACTGTCGTTAAGTCAACTTAATAATGGGGGCGGGGAGATGGGCAAAATAAGTAAAGGGGATTAAGAGGCACAAACTTGCATTTATAAAATAAATAAGTCACTGGGATGAAGGGTACAGCATAGAGAGTAGTCAACGGTATTGTAATAACTTTATATGGTGACAGATGGTAAATTAGACTTATCATGGTGAGCAACTGCATGATATATGGAATTGTTGAATCACCATGGAACTAATATAACATTATCTGTCATTATATGTCAACTATACTTCAGCATTTTAAAATTTTTAAAAATTACCAATGTCAGCATCATCTGATGCATTCCAGATTAGGCAATTTCATAAAAAGTTAGGTCTGAACATTTTTTTAAGGAATCAATTCTTCATTCAAAATCTTACAGTTTTTGTTCTTTTTTTTTTTTTTTACCCTGCTAACAAAAAGGATTGCTTAAAAATTTGTGAGGTAACACAGGAAGTTTAAACACTGCAATCCTTAACTCAGTCTTAACCCAGAACAATCCTTAAAAAATGCTTTAGGGGTTATTATACTTATATCCTAAATTACCATGCGATCTCTTCAAGAATGCTCATGTTATTTCTCACACATGTTTCAGAAAAGCTATCATACTCCAGCTATTTAAATACTAATTCATTTCGGTAAAATGATTGAAGATGTCGTACGAGTCAGCTGTTTCAAGTTATTATAGCAGCAGTAATACGAACATATTACTGAAGTCCCGTTTTTTTCCAAACTCAAATATATTACAGAGAATTGAAATTACAATGAGAGAATCTCAAGTTTAGTGTTAAATTACAGAAAAGGCATGTGCCAAAATATTAACAATAAGTATCTGTGTGTAGTGAGATTAAAGGCTTTCTCTGTGTTTCCCATGGTTTCAGTCTTATACAGAGGGACTTTTCTCTTTTATAACTAGAAAAAGAAATTATTTAATAAAAAAATACTACTGAATAGCATTTCCAATTATAAGTAGGCAAATGTTGCCAAGTGGACTGCCTTTTTGGCAGAAGGAGAGGCCATTCTTTACCTGTGCTTACATTAACCTGCAGCTCTTTCCATGCCTTACATTGGTGATGGTCTGAGTTTTCTTTTTTTTTTTTTTTTTTTAAAGATTTTATTTATTTATTTGACAGAGAGAGAGAGAGCAAGAGCAGGAACACAAGCAGGGGGAGTGGGAGAGGGAGAAGCAGGCTTCCCGCCGAGCAGGGAGCCCGATGTGGGACTCGATCCCAGAACTCTGGGATCATGACCTGAGCCGAAGGCAGACGCTTAACGACTGAGCCACCCAGGTGCCCGGTCTGAGTTTTCTATAAGCTTTTTTAAGAAAGATTTTGAGGGGGGACAGAGAGAGAGATAGGGGTAAAGAATCTCAAGCAGATTCCAAGCTGAGCTCAGACCCTGCCGGGGGGCTCGATCTCACGACTATGAGTTCATGACCTGAGCCAAAACCAAAAGTCACACATTTAACCAACTGAGCCACCCAGGTGCCCCTAAACTTTTTACATTTATAACAAACTGCCATAAATCATAAGCTTATGTCTTATCTGGACTTAATCATTACACAATGAGTGGATGTTTTTGGAAGGAAATAGATAAATCAGGCAAGTCTGGAGCCACAGAGTGACTTGCAGGTCACTGCCCATCCTAAAGTAAGGAGGGGCCAGCCTGCCCACTGGCCAGAGCCCAAAGTGCCACCTGCAAAGCAGAATGACCTTTGTTTTCCTGGCTTCTTTTCAGTAAGTCCTTTTCACAGCAGCTTGGAATTCTCCCTCACAATGCACATTTTTACTTAAAAAAAAAAAAAACAAGCAAAATATCATGCATTTACTTACTTAATTATTATTCTCTTGGAATTAAAAATGGGTAGTTCCCGGATTCAAGGGAGAAGTGGAAAATTTTTCTTGTTTCCCCCGTTGGAAAGAAAGACTTTCCAAAAAAGGAAAGGAGAGTTACTAACAACTGTTTACAAGGCCCCCCTCTGTTCATTTCCCTTTTTAATTAAAATATATATATATATATTTTTATATTATATATATATTTTATAATATATATTATATATTTTATAAAATATATAATATATATTTATATGTTTATATATTATATATTTTTTATATATATAATATATATAATATATGATATATATTATATATATATAAAATATATAATATATATAATATATATATATATATATATATAATATATATGCTATATATATATAGCACCTATTTGGACCTTAAAGATGCAGCATAAGAGCAGACAAAAATTCCTGCCCTTGTGGCATTCATAGTTCAGTAGGAGGAGAATGAACAAGATTAGTACAACACAGAGTGGGCTAGAAGTTAGCAAGTGCCAAGGAGAAAAATAAATCAGGCAAGGGCGGTAAGGAGTGTGTGGTGGGGACTGTTGTGATTTTAGACAGAAAGGCTGAAGAAGGTCTTACCAAGAAGGTAAAAAAAATTTTTTTTGAAGATTTTATTTATTTATTTGACAGAGAGAGAGAAACAGCGAGAGAGGGAACACAAGCAGGGGGAGTGGGAGAGGGAGAAGCAGGCTTCTCACTGAGCAGGGAGCCAGATGCGGGGCTCGATCCTGGGATCATGACCTCAGTTGAAGGCAGACTTTTTTTTTTTAATTTAATTTAATTTTATTATGTTATGTTAGTCACCATACAATACATCATTAGTTTTTTTTTTTTTTTTAAGATTTTATTTATTTGAGAGAGAGAATGAGCATGAGAGGGGGGAGAGTCAGAGGGAGAAGCAGACTTCCTGCTACGCAGGGAGCCTGATGTGGGACTCGATCCTGAGACTCCAGGATCATGACCTGAGCCGAAGGCAGTCGCTTAACCAACTCAGCCACCCAGGCACCCCACATCATTAGTTTTTGTTGTAGTGATCCACAACTCAATTATTTTCGTGTAACACCCAGTGCTCCCTGCAGTACGTGCCCTCCTTAATACACATCACCGGGCTAACCCATCCCCCAGCCCCCTCCCCTCTAAAACCCTCAGTTTGTTTCTCGGAGTCCATAGTCTCTCATGGTTTGTCTCTCCCTCCAATTTCCCCCCCCCTTCATTTTTCCCTTCTTTCTCCTAATATCCTCCATGCTATTCCGCATGTTCCACAAATAAGTGAAACCATATGATAATTAACTTTCTCTGCTTGGCTTATTTCACTTAGCATAATCTCCTCCAGTCCCATCCATGTTGATGTCAAAGTTGGCTATTCATCCTTTCTGAAGGCTGAGTAATATTCCATTGTATATATGGACCACATCTTCTTTATCCATTCGTCTGTTAAGGGCATTCGGCTCTTTCCACGGTTTGGCCATTGTGGACATTGCTGCTATGAACATGGGGTGCATGTGGCCCTTCTTTTCACTACATCTGTGTCTTTGGGGTAAATACCCAGTAGTGCAATTGCTGGGTCATGGTGTAGCTCTATTTTTAATTTTTTGAGGCACCTCCACATTATTTTCCAAAGTGGCTGTACCAACTTGCATTCCCACCAACAGTGTAAGAGGATTCCCCTTTCTCCACAACCTCTCCAACATTTGTTGTTTCTTGCCTTGTCAATTTTTGCCATTCTAACTGGTGTAAGGTGGTATCTCAGTGTGGTTTTGATTTGAATTTCCCTGATGGCTAATGATGATGAACACTTTTTCATGTGTCTGTTAGCCATTTGTACGTCTTCTTTGGAGAAGTGTCTGTTCATGTCTTCTGCCCATTTTTTGACTGGATTATTTGTTTTTTGGGTGTTGAGTTTGAGAAGTTCTTTATAGATCTTGGAAATCAGCGCTTTGTCTGTAGTGTCATTTGCAAATATCTTCTCCCATTCTGTGGGTTGCCTCTTTGTTTTGTTGACTGTTTCCTTTGCTGTGCAGAAGCTTTTTATCTTTTTTTTTTTTAAGATTTTTTTTTAATTTATTTATCTGACAGAGAGATAGCACAAGTAGGCAGAGCAACAGGCAGAGGGAAAGGGAGAAGCAGGCTCTCCGCCGAGCAGGGAGGCCGATGCGGGGCTCAATCCCAGGACCCTGGGATCATGACCTGAGCCGAAGGCAGCCGCTTAACTGACTGAGCCACCCAGGCGCCCCCAGAAGCTTTTTATCTTGATGAAG
The DNA here is from genome assembly GCF_004348235.1 of Phoca vitulina. NCBI lineage: Eukaryota > Metazoa > Chordata > Mammalia > Carnivora > Phocidae > Phoca > Phoca vitulina. The sequence goes on from NW_022589706.1 coordinate 85,014,212, forward strand.
TCCCAAAAGTATGGTGCTGGGAAAATTGGACAGTTATATACAGAAGAATGAAACTCGACCATTCTCTAACACCATACACAAAGATAAACTCAAAACGGATGAAAGACCTCAATGTGAGACAGGAATCCATCAAAATCCTAGAGGAGAACATAGGCAGTAACCTCTTTGACATTGGCCACAGCAACTTCTTTCAGGATACATCTCCAAAGGCTAGTGAAATGAAGGAAGATGCTTAACGATGGAGCCACCCAGGCGCCTCAAGAAGGTAAAATTTGAGCAAAGACTTGAAGACGAGGGAGAAACCATTGGAATATCCAGACAAGGAGCATTCTGGGCAGAGGAGGGAAAGTGGGAGGAACCTGAAGGAGCAGTCTAACTAGCACATTTAAGGAACGAGGGTGAGGGGGGACGGGGGGCTGGGGGGTGGCGGAGAAGGGGACAGGAGGGGAGGAGGAGAGGGGAGGTCAGAGAATAACAAAGACCAGATTGTGTAGGGCTTTGCAGGCCTTTGGAAGGCCCCTGCAGTTACATAACATCAATCTCAGATTTCTTTTTTTTTTTTTTTAAATTGAGATATAAGTGACATAGAGCATTATATTAGTTTTAGGTGTACAACAGAATAATTCAATATTTATACATATTGCAAAATGGTCACCACAGTAAGTCTAGTTAACATCCATCAACACAGTTATGATCTTTGTTCTTGTGCTGAGAGCTTTTAAGCTCTATTCTCTTAGCAACTGTCAAATATGCACTACAGTACTATTAACTATAGTCACCACATGGTACATTACATCCACATGCTGTACTTATTTCATAACTGGCAGTTTGTACCTTTCTGCCCTCTTGCCTACCTCCTACCCCCTGCCTGTGGCAACCACCAACCGATTCTCTATCTACGAGTTTGCAATTTTTTGCTTTCTTTTAAGATTCCACACATGTATGAGATTATACAGTAATCTTTGTCTTTGTCTGGCTCATTTTCACTTAGCATAATGCTCTCAAGGTCCATCCATGTTGTCACAAATGGCAAGATTTTATTCCTTTTTATGGACAAATCATATTCCATTCTCTCTCTCTCTCTCTCTCACATTTTCTTTACCCATTCATCCATCGATGGGCACTTAAGTTGCTTCCGTGTCTTGGCTATTATAAATAATGCTGCAATGAACACAGAGGTGCATGTATCTTTTTAAGTTAATGTTTTCGTTTCCTCCAGATAAATCCCTAGAAATGGAATTGCTGGATCATACGGTATTTCTAGTTCTAATTTTTTAAGAACCCTCCATTCGGTTTTCCATAATGGCTATGTCAATTTACATCCCCACCAAAAGTGCACAGGGGTTCTCTTTCTTCTGCATCCTTGCCAACACTTAGTGTTTCTTGTCTTTTCCAGATTTCCTAAAGCTTGCCTATAGTTTCACAGATGAAGCCTCATGATACCAAATGCAGACTGGACTGGGGTATGTCTGACACAGGTGACCACAAGAAATATAAAGGATGAACAGTGAAATGACTGAAAATGCCGAGCACATGTGACTGGACGAGTGGCCAAAGGTGAGACTTTTTTTAATCTATTAATTCAGAAACTCTGTGCATGCCAAGGTGTTCCAGGAACGGCCTGACACAGTTTGGCCTCAAGGAACTCATATGGTCTCCCAGGAGGCACATGGGGAAGGCAGCATATGGTCTGGTTAAATGATGCACAGCAGCGAGCTTGGTAGAAGCTGTGATACGTCCTAAAGTGAGACTTCATAGAGACGGCATTCTAAGTGAAGTCCAAGCGATGGCTAATATTTAAAGGAAAAAAAATAGAGGAAGAATGAAGAAAGAGAAGGAGGTGTGGGGTGTTCAGAGACATGAAATTAGGATGGGCAAAGTGTGTTTGTTTTGAGTGGAAACATATGCTGCCTTGAATGGAAAATGTGTACAGGGCAGTGGTGAAAGGTGGGTCAGGGTAAGATCGTAATTTTTTTATGGACAGACTGAAGTTTTAACTGATAGGCAAAGGGGTTTCAATGAAGGTTTAGACAGGAAAACGGAATGTGTGGAGTGTGGAGTCGCTTGGACAGAGAAAACATTTGGGAGATAGCAAATACTCAAGAAGTAAAGCGGTGAAAGTCATGACTAGAGTGGCCAGTGTGGACATGGAGAGGTGTAGACAGCTACCGCAGATATTTGAGAAGAATTATATAACCTAGTGACTGGTTAAAAGAGTTATTTGTATATTTTGAAGGATTTAAAGATGTTCGCTAAGAAAATGGTGACAAATTTTGAGATATTTTATGGGGTCAACAAAAAGGGACCTGGCTTGAAGATTTTAAATTTGAGTGATGATATGCCAAATATTTCGAAGGGTTACAGACAGGGGAGCAAGTTTCAGGGGCGAGGCAATGCTAAAAATAAAAACCTGTTAGGGCGAAGTTGGCAAATGATTATCGGTATTTCTCCTTTTCCTGTTTTGTTGAGCCAACACAATCTCTCAGTGGGTATAAACAGAAGAGCCACTTCATTTCCCATTCAAGTTGGGACATTTTGCGAGTGAGAGGGGAGCTACGAATCATTACAGCAAGACAAGGGGCAGAGAACGAGGACTGTCCAGAGCCAGTGAGCACGTACAGATTCCAGTTTATAAGCGCTCTCTTACTTTTTCAAGGATGGAGAGTTGCCCATTCCTTATCTTTATTATTGCTCTTGTTTTCTCAAAAGGAGTCAAGCGATTCAATTAGCGTCACTTCATAGTCATTTGAGGCTATAGTCTATTCTGGTTAATGAAGTAGCTTAGGTCCTGTAACTCCTCTCTATCGGTGCTCCTGGCACGACTAATGAAGTGTGGAGGGGGAGTGCCTAAAGGGTTCATGTGTGTGTGTGTGTGTGTGTGTGTGTTGTGTTGTGTGTGTTATGTGTTGTGTGTGTGTGTGTGTGACACACTGAGGAGGAGCAGGCAGGGAAAGAGCTCTCTTTATCCTGTAGTGGTCATTTGTTCGGTAGTTCCTCTGCTGCAAAAGTAGTTTAACAGAATAGCAAAATTGATATTCAGGGGCGCCTAGGTGGCTCAGTTGTTAAGCGTCTGCCTTCGGCTCGGGTCATGATCCTGGGGTCCTGGGATCGAGCCCCACATCGGGCTCCCTGCTTCTCCCTCTCCCACTCCCCCTGCTTGTGTTCCCTCTCTCGCTGTGTCTCTGTCAAATAAATAAATAAAACTGATATTCAAAATGAGTCCAACTGTGGAGAGTATTCGGCAGCTGTCAGGTAGGAAGGGACTCAAATCCAACTCAAAATGCTAAAGAAAGTCATTATCTTTCAGACTCGACCTGTCATCTTCATGTATGAAAATGTTAACAGGGTGCCCTTCATCAGGGAAGGAAGTCAACTCTGGAAGTACCGAGTAAAATGTAGGGATGATTTTTCCTAGGGCAGTGGACTTTTTTGCCTTTACTGTTTTTTAGGCTTCCTGCCTTAGTAATTTATTGGGTTTTTTATTCAGTGTAGATGCTTCACATTTCTCTTGATGCAAAGGGAAACAAAATGTGTTTTGCTGTCGCTCTTGGACCTGACCTTTGAAACAACCATGTTATCTGGCTATTGTGTTATCTCTAGTCTCTCTGGTTTTACAGTTTATTTTTGAGAAAAATCTATTTGATTTGGCAAAGAAAACTTTTATACACCCTGCCTTCAGGAAGGAAGATTTTTCTATACATCTATTAGTTACAGTTTAAAAAATGAGACAGAAGCTGTGATTTATAAATATGGCATCAGAAGCAAAGCATGCAATGATTTCTATGGTTCCTTGATAAAATGGCACAAAATCCAGAGAGGAAGAAAGGCACAAAGTATTGAGATATATATATACACATACATATATATGCCAATATATATATCAATAAAGTCATATTTTACATTTTCAAATAGAATCTACATAGAAACAAAACATTTTGACAAAATGAGATGATGAACAAATGTTTAAGTGAGCAATATCTGACTTCCATCTGTCTATACGTTGTCCATCAGACCATATATCTGTATACAATATAGAAATACTAGATGGTCTTTAAGAGTCAAACAACAAATGGACAGAAAAGAGAGGTCCTAAAATTATTCTTTCAGCCATACATACATTCTTAACTCAGGACAGTTGTCTGAAAAGAGAAAACACAAAATATTCTTAATTCTAACTATAAACTTGCCATTAGGGAGGGAGGGGAAGTGTGAGGGTCAATAGGGCAAAATTTGTGTTTGGATATAAGCTTGTTTTATTTAATGTATACCAGCATTTCGCCAGAATCTTATTAAGTACAATTGCTAGCTTTTCTTTTGAAAAGTAGATTTTTTTCATTATTTGCTTTCAACTAAAACAAAAACAAAACAAAAAACCTGCCATCCATACTTTGTATCAAAGCAATTATCTTTTTTTTGTTTGACCTATTTGTAATGACATAAAAATCTTACAAAAAAAGAGCTGAAGACTTCTTTTGACCCTCATTCCCTCTGCCTCGCCAGAAACAGAGATAATCACTAGCCTGAACATTTCAAATGTTATTTTTTTTTGCTATTACTGCATATATGTTAATAAATAAAATGTAGTGTTAATTTATGGGTTATGAAACTTTTCAGACGAGGCATCACATTCCCATGATTATTCAGCAGCTTGCTTTTTTTTTTTTTTACTACTCAACATATGCTTTCTAGAGGTATCTTTTCCTTTGTTACTTTTGCCTCCCTTGGTGCTACATTTAAAAATGTGAAATTTCTAACGTCTTACCAATACAATAGGAGCTTTACTCCTGTCACATTTATAGTTTATATACCCATTTCTTTTATATCATTACTATCACCAGAATCATTCTCTGTAATGTTGTTCTTTGTAGATCAAGAGGGACCACTTTTGGTAACTATAGAACAAAATACTAGACCAGAGGTGCTTGAGTTTAATAAATTGATTAAGTTATTCTGAAATTTGTCATTTTCAACATCCCATCATTATACAGGTCAGCGATGTATTTCCCCTTCAACAAGTTTTTTAGATGTCATATTTTGTCATCTGAATAGTTTCAGTTGGTTTTACTATGTATTTGTTGCCTTAACAATAATAAGACTGTTGCTAATAATTCTCTAGATATTCAACACTGATGTGTGTGTAAAAAAAATCACAAATAGATTTAATTAAACACCATTCATCTGCCGCTCTGCACTGTTAAACATACTTTTCTAAATGTTTCTGGTGCTGTCTTTAAACACTTTGTTCTTGGAAATCTCACTAAAGAAAGACAAAGAATATATATATCTTTTTATTAAGCTTGAATATATTATATACTTAAGCCAACACTGAAATTTAATGACAAAGTAAAAATACAGCCAGGAAATAAAAATTAGTTTCAATGGGAAAAATGGCCAGTTAATAACAAGGTGAGAAGTCAAACTGCAAAGCACGGAACATTTGGCTTTTTTTTTTTTTTAAGTGATTATTTTTGGTTGGTCATTTTTTTTTTTTTAAGATTTTATTTATTTGACAGAGAGAGAGAGAGAGAGACAGCGAGAGAGGGAACACAAGCAGGGGGAGTGGGAGAGAGAGAAGCAGGCTCCCCGCGGAGCAGGGAGCCCAATGCGGGGCTCGATCCCAGGACCCTGGGATCATGACCTGAGCCGAAGGCAGGCGCTTAATGACTGAGCCACCCAGGCGCCCCGGAACATTTGGCTTCGTGCAAATAAAGCCTAACACAGTTGAGGCCAGAGTGAATCACCAGGAAACATGAGTAAGCAAATCTGGAGCAAGTGTGATACTGGCATCTAAAAATATGCAGCACGTCTTACTCTGATGTACACTGACTAGGCCCCCTGCTTTGAACTGTTCTAAGTCGGAGACCAGGAAGGCTCGTTGAAACTCCTAACGCTACCAAAGACAAGAAAACACTGCCCCACAGATACCGGATGAAGGCTGCTTGGGTCAGAAGCATGCACATCTCTACCCCATCTAGAAGGATTTGGAGTTATTAAATAAATACATAGAAAATGCTTTACAAATCAACTGTAGTAACCCAGCCAAGATACCATAGCAACATAATTTAATGACTCAGCGATGTTGAAGAAGAATGGATCAGAGGCACCTTGAAGTGTTTGATGATTTTTGCTGGGAGAAACAATCTCATCTAAAGGATTTACTAATTCAAAGTACCAGAATTTTTCTCAGTATTTATCCTAAGGAAAGGTTCAAATATCTAGGGCCAAATGCCACACAGAATTAGCTCATCAAATAAAGAAATGCTTAGGGGGGTGGGAGGATGGGTTAGCCTGGTGATGGGTATTGAGGAGGGCACGTTCTGCTTGGAGCACTGGGTGTTATGCACAAACAATGAATCATGGAACACTATATCTAAAACTAATGATGTAATGTATGGGGATTAACATAACAATAAAAAAAATTAAAAAAAAAATAAAGAAATGCTTGTCCTTAGGTCAGGTGGGATGTAGGTAGGGCACTGTGTCATCATCCCAGTCATATTCCTAAGGACTCAGTGACACCAGACGCTGATGGTTTGAATCTGAAAAGGGTGGGGCAGGTGCCAGGTGATGGGGAGAAACTGCCAGGAAAACTTGGAGAAATCATTCTCAAAAGAATGAATACATTGCAGGCCTGGTGGAAACTCAGTCGTGATCATATTCTACTGACTCCATTCAAACCTAGAGGACAGCTTTCAATAAATTAAATGGTATATGGCTCGTATGAAGGCTACTATCATATATTCAGTCAATATCCAAAAGTAAAGAGAAAGAAGAAAAATATTCTATTGGCAATTCTTGCCAAACTAGATTAAACCCCACACCACTTTCTGAAGTAGATTGGTATGAAGACAGGGTTTTATTTTTGCTTAAGTACTCGGCATATCCAAATTAATTCCTATCTCAGTTGTCTTCGTTCATGAATAAACACAGTGTGTGGCATCTGCAAATCAGTCTCTGGCTACTACAAAAGGCTAATGGGCAAGCTTGAAATTATTCCTAAGCAGCAAAATACAGACACATACACATACACAAAATCACATTTTCAATGATTTTCCAAAAAAAAAAAAAAATTAGCTGTTCCTCCCTTCCCTGCATTTTTAATTCCTCTAACTCAAAATTCTGGTTCTCTTTCTCTTTCCTTCTTTTTCCAAATAGATCATATCTTATCCTATAGTGGTGAAGAGGGGGGAAGTCGAACAGAAGCAGGCCATTGAATGCAAGAATGTCTTCCGAGCAAGGAAGTTTTGAACTTCTCTGTTGGGCCCTATTGGCAGATGGACTTGAAAATTTGTGAATTATAGTAAGGCAAAAGCCATTCAAACATATATTCTTTTGGGAACTTGGATTTTGGCACGAGAGGAAGGAGATGTAAGAACATATAAGTAAAATACTCTCTACTAGCAAATATGAATTACAAGTATCAAAGCCAACTCTTGAAAAAAAAATCTGTTTCTGGCCTCTGAAAGGCCTAGAAATAAGAACTACCTTAGCCACAACAACACCCCCAGAACTCAGTGGTTTGTAAATACTATCTCCCCTCCCCCAAAGGAGCTAGGGCTCCTTGGAGAAATGGCTCACCCCAGTTCTGGGTAAGGAATATGCAATATGCCTGGCCTGGAATATCTTGTCATCCCTGCTCCCCCGCCAAAAAAAAAAAAAAAAAAAAAAATCAAGCTATGAGCACTATCAATGCATGTGAAAGGATTCAGGAGCCAACTTGAAGAGACTCACACTGGCCAAAGATGGATAACTCAGCATCAAAAAGAATAATAGCAATGAACAAAAACATACCTAAATCAAATTCATCTAAAAATCAATGACACATAAAGTCTAAATCCATGAGTTCATAATGATACCTAAGGAAAAAGAAACATTATTATTTACATGCCAGGTAATCAAATTAAGTTCTCTTTTGGAAAATGAGAAATATGGCAAAAGAATCAAGCACTTATCCTGCCTTTGCTATAACTGTATATACTTTAGGATAACTGAATAGTTGATAAAGGTAAATTTCTTCTTGTCGGATGTGAAAACTAAATATAATCAAACTTCTAGATCTAACTACCAACTAATAAGGAATACAGGGGACAGCAGAATGCAATCAGCAAGATCAGCAAGTCTGGGGAAACTGTGAGGGGCAAATGTGTGCTTTCTTTGAAGGATGGATGGGGAGTTGGGAGTTGGGGAGGGCTGAGGAGAGAGGAAAGTAGAAAACTGTAAGTTAAGAGAAACCAACCAATGGAAATGTATGGATCTTACTTTGATCCAGATTCTTAAAAATAAATTGAAAAAAAAATTTATGAGACAACTGGGAAAATCTGAACACTGAAGGATAAAAGATTATTACTAATTTAAGTGATCATAATACTCTGGCCGGTGTTTAAAATGAGTACTTAACTTTTAGAAGTGGTATCATTTCATTCAAAAATAGCTAAGTTTGTATTATTTCCAAAGAATTTGGGGGAAAGAGGAAAGTTGGTAGATGAAAGAAGATTAACCCATTTGGTAATAATTCTTTAAGCAGGGTAACTGGTGCACGGGGGCACTCCTTGTACTCTTCTCTGCTCATAAGTGTTCAAGTTTTAAAAAAAACAAAAGCTAAAGGCTTCTGTTGAAAACTCTGTAAAATGCTGAAAGGCATCATTAGGATAAAGATTAACTTTTTCCTTGGGACACCTGGGTGGCTCAGTTGGTTAGCTCCTGACTCTCGATTTCGGCTCAGGTCACGATCTCAGGGTTGTGGAATCGATTGAGCCCCGTGTCACACACTGCGCTCAGCGGGGTGTGTCTGCTTGTCCTTCTCCCTCTGCTCCTCCCCCCAGCCCTGTGCTCATGCTCGCTCTCTCTAAACTAAATAAATAAAATCTTAAAAAAAAAAAAAGATAACTTTTTCCTCAAATACCAAAATACTTTAGTAGAGGCAGGCTCTGTGAACCTTAGATGTGAACAAAAATGAAAATGCTATTTTGTTTGTATTATAGAGAATCATGTCCTGATTCAGATTAAAATTGAAGAATTTTTTAGTGACAGGTCCAAATCATGAGTACTTCAAATGTCGAACTTACAAAATGCACCGAATTAGAGGATAGCCGGTGGTAGCACGCAAATGAGTGTTTGGACGCAGGGATCTGACATAACGGAAATGTGCAGATCGTCAGAGTTTATGAACATTCTCTTCCTGCATGATTCTTTTTAAAAAGCCTTAAGTAACTAATGAGGGTTTTAATGATACCCTCTATTTCTGCCTAGTGGAACAGTTAATATGTAGTATGAAAAAATAAAAATGAATATTCATAAATATTAAAATAGTTACTTATTTGTAGGCTATCTACATCTACTTCCTCCACTCCCCCTTACCCCAAGCCTAGTTACAAACTTGTGGGTTTTGACCAGCAGAACATAAATAGAGCGGTGCCTTTGTTAGTGTTGAAAGTATTTTCTGGCACTTGTATGGATACCGGCTGTGTGCTAATTAATCTTGTGATGGTCTAGATCATCAAATATTACAAAGCTAGAAAAGTTCCTTCAAGCTTCCAGGAATGTGTCTGAATGTTGGCTGCCAGGTGCCTCTGGAGAGATGGGCCTGGTCCTGACAGCCTCTATGATGAGTTCTAGCCAGTACAAAGTAAGAACTGGTTGCATAAACATAAGCCAGCAAGTCAGCTCCAGGCAATGGGGGTGAATGGTGCCTTTGGGGATGCAGAGCTAACAGCATTCTCTGGTCTAGTAATACTGACATAGATAGGTGTCCAGTATCCAGTCATGTGTCTGAGTGCCATTTTTTGATTACATATTAGTCAGTAACAGCATACCCAGCACATTTAAACCCTACTCTGCCATTGATCAATAGTTTACCAGTGTGGCTTTGCGTTTAGCCCTTCGGCTATATTTAAGCAACAACAGTAATGGAACTGACACATTGCTTCTAGGCCTACGAGATAAACTGGATCACTGCATGAGCAGTTTGGACAAGAAAGGAGATAGCCTGAAAATAAGAGACTGAGTATAATATGGCAAGTTGGTTGCAATGAAGGCCTACTCTCTGGACATGGCTTTATTTTATCCTCAATGTATTGAACAATCCAAAATACGTGCTATAAAATGCTCAAGCATTGCTTCTTTCAGCCAAGTCTGATGAAATGGATGGATTGCATTGGGAAAATGAAGAAAAACCTACCTGAAGACTGCAAGGGTCAGAGACCAGAGCACTAATGGTTTTCTCAGTTCAAACTTTGCCCGTTTGTTCATCAGGTGCCGACCACCAAAGATAAAGGCAGCATACAGAGCAGAAAACAGGAAAGATTTCTTCCTGCAACAAACAAAAACCCAATATCTTAGGAAATAAAAATCTTTAAGCAATTTATTTCTATTCATCAGGAATTTATATTTAATAATTATTTGTAATTTTTTATACCAGTCCCTCTTTGTAGTGCTGAAAGCATATTCTTGGGAATGTGCCCCTTCACTGAAGAGAGAATGTTTAAACGTCTTTTTGGTGACATGGCATTCCATGGAAACCTCCCTTGACAAATTAGGTCATTCTAGATTAACCAACACATGTCAGAATAGATCTATGTTGTTTTTGGGCTCCATGACTTTAAAAATTTTGACAACATAACATTAAGTTACAAAAAGAAAAATTTTCACTCAGGGAATTAAAACACTAAAACCAAGCTACTTAGAGCACTTGACTTAGGGCACCCCCAATATGGATTCCTGAAATCTTTTCCACCAAAGGAGCAGATATTAAGTTTCAGTATTATCATTAATAATAGGGATAACTGGTAGACATCATACAATACAATAGGAAGAACACAGAACTACCTAAAATATACTTGCCTTAGAGCTTGAACTTGAACCTAATCAAAATCTGATTTTACTACCTATTCTTGGGAAATATAAACTGTGGGACCTTCTGTAGGACAACTGAACTTATGTCTTCAATAAGTCAGGAGTTGGAATCCAAATATGGGACTCTTCTAGATTAAGAAGCGACTTGAGAAACTACAATCAAAGGTAATAGGTAGACTTGGGGGGGGGGGTCTTTATTTGAGCAAACCAATTGGGAAAAGACGTTTTTAATAAAATCAGAAAGTTTTAGTCATAATTTTAAAAGTATGTACTTAATATTTATGGGTGAAATTACATGTCTTGGATTTGCTTTAAAATATCCTAAGAAACAAACAAAACCAAAACAATACTCAGGGTAGAGAGAGGAAACCGGATTAACAAAAGGACAAAGCAATACAGGGGCTCATTATTTTCTCTTTTTATCAGGCTTAGGTGGAACTCTTAGTCAGAAATGTACAAGCAATATGAATTAGAATCTCTAGGTCCTGCTGGTTTATTACTGTACCAAGAAGTAAACAGTGGTATTGATAATGCCAGTAAGAACAAAAATAAAACCCACAAGATTCTATAGAACTATGATTCCATAGAAAGTAACAGAGGCCTTGTAAATAATCTAAGCACCTGAACGAACTTCCTAAAAAAGCAGTATCTCTTAAAATGGATATTCCCCACTCAATGAGATTCAAAGGGAAATTGTTGAAAAGTAAGTTACAAGCATAATACAAAAAGCAAAATGAATTAACCTAATGAGCATTTTTTGCAAAATGCCTCCTGTTTTTCTCCCTAATTACTGATACCACTGGTATGTATTGCTGACTAAGGAGGAATCTAATTATTTACACAAGCAACACACCTACTTCAGTGAATGCATGTGATCTACTTGGTGAACACCACCCAATAAAGTGGTAATTCCAGAAACCAACCCAAAAAGATGGAATAAACCACTTCCAACTGAGGTTTGCAGATCCTTTTTGAAACATAAGACCTGGGCACATAGTCACTACTTGATAAATATTTGTTGGATGACCATGGTCTTGTCATATCAAATTTTCTGATAGGGAAAAATAATTATGCACCTATATACTTAGGTGCTCAGCAAACATTAACTGAGTGAATGAATAGTTGTACTTTCCCAGTAACATATGAATTACTAAAGAATGAAATATTTGGAAAAAACATGATCCATTTTCTTCCTCCATAAAGAAACAGGGAATTTCTATACTTCAAAGAGAGGTGGAAACGTGAGACAATTTTATGGAAACTTTATTAAACATTTCAAGAAGAAAGTACTTTTGGCTGTAAATATGTGTATATAATAAATATGAATACGAATGTGAATGAGCGTATGTAAGTATACTCATATATATGTTATATATGAATTTAGCAAGTGTATATCACTAAATTGAGTCCTAATCACCATCTGCATTTATACGCATCTAAGCAAAGACTCGCTAAAAAACAAATTCTATCAGTTGATAAAGCAATAGTAATATGAAATAGCATATATTCTTTTCTAAATTTTTTAAACAATTTTATTATTCTTTTCTAAATTATAAAGGTAACGATGAGTGACAATATTCATGGTATGATTTAGGGAGTGAGTCCTGTGGGCGGGCACACATAGTGCTAAAGAGCTTTCTCCTTTGATCTTCCTAATCACCCCTAATGTAGGTAGAGCATTATCTTCATTTTACGGATAAGCAAACAGGCTTAGAGGTTAAGCCTCAGATCTCCCTGTTCTCCTGTGGTAAACTTTCAGGAGGAAAAAGGGTGTACCCGATGTGTTATCTTACAGGCATGTAAGAATTCCACAAGCCCTCCTACTGAATTGCATGGTCATTGTGTAACTGTGTGGCACGTTGTTGAACTGTGACCGGACCAAGAGGAATCTCCATGCCTTCATGTTTCAACTATCATATTTTTGGGACAAATGAACTATATATGCCCCCTTAAGCTTTTCCTTAAATTATCTATCATTCTCTCTCTTGCTCATTCAATCTAATTTGGATTTTGGTTACGGTTAGATTAGTTGTATTACTTGCAATTACACACCAAATTAAATGGATGTCTGTATACGACCCTATCATTCTAGCCATTACGGGAAAATAATGTGCCTTGAAGAACCAAAAAAATACAAAAATCTTCCCTCAGGATGTTTTCCTCTACATTTCTTCAGCTACAGAATGAGAATTAGTCCTAATGCACTACTAAGTGCCTGGCACAGACCCTTCTCTTTTCCATGTGTTTTCTAAAGATTATCTTTACCAACCTTCAGTTCCATAGCTAGGGCAACCAAGTCAATCAATATAGACATAGAGAATCTGAGAATTGCAAGAGACCTTAGAGAGATGGAGCCCAATTTTCTCATTCTACAGAAGAGGGAAGGGGGGATGGGGTGGGGTGCTGGATGACATTAGTTTCTTATGGTCACATAGCTACATACTGTACATGGGCCAAAACTACCAAAATTTTGCTTAAGCAGGTAGGTAAACATCAATTAATTGTCTAGGCTGTATCTGAGTCATGTGCTATAATACAAATAAGTTGCTTATTGTATACTTTAGAAATCGTCTACTGTGGTGAAATTCAAGTCTGTAATCCTTTAGGTTAATTCAGAATTAAGCTTAAGCTTCTTCTGTAAGAGGGAGTCATCTAAGGAAGCCTTAACTCTTACCTCTTCCAACTGAAAAATCGAAATGTATCATTTATAGTTGAATGTATCATGATTTTTTTCCATTTAGCTTAAAATAAGGTAAGATTTTCTTTAACAATTTGGGCAATTTAAATGGACTCAGGCTGCCTTTCAGTTCTGCCATCTCTTTGGTAAAGTTCAATCATTGTCAAGATGAATAATTACTTCCTGCTAGCCCACTTACTATTTAATGGGGATAGATAACTTCCCTAACGCTTCCATGGTAATCTAATAATACTTCATATTCTGGCAGGCCTCCATAGCTGGGTATAATGGTAACACTACATTGTTTTGTTACTGGATAACTAGCAATTTTCAGAGGATAGGGACTCCTCCCGTTAAAGAATCTTAAACATGTATCATATAGCCCAACCCTTCACTATAGGTGCTTAATACTTTTCAGGATGGTGCTTCTGTAGCTATAATTAGAGTAACCAACCAAGTAAAGAACACCCAAACGAAATATTGATGTGCTTTGAGCTTGTCGCCCTTGTACTTACTCTTTTCCCCCTTTCCATTTTTGTCATTGATGTGAATGGACATTAGCCCATAACTAGTAAAAACAGATAATGGCTTTATCATTTATCCTCAGAAAGCTGGACTTCTCTATCATGCTACCCTGGTCCAAAACATTCCTAGGAGGTGTTTTTCCTATTCTCACCAGAGTAGCTGCTAATGATTTGTACTTATTGTTCTACCCAATAACACTTGTCAAAGAGTGCGTATACATTCAAACGTTTTGTTTTTTTTTTTCCCTAATCCCCGAGCTTCCACTGAAACCAGGACCTAGCTTGAGTCCCTTTAACACTCACTTCATGATCTCTGTTGGCTGATTTGTGCTCTTCCAAAGAGTAAAACAAGTTCATTTGAGAATGGTGAACTTTTCTTCCATGTGGGTGGCGTTTCAACACAGGGTATTAGCTAATGGACACTTTGGGGCAGATGGCCTGAACTCCTTTTTGCCTCAGTGACCTTGTTTTTGTGGCTACCATGCATGTATAAGGTACAAGGAGTTGTGAAAATGCAAACAAAGCTTTGAGGAAGAAAAGAAAAGGACACCTGAACACCTCACCTGCTTTGGCTGATAGCTACCAAGCACAGAATGTTTTCTAGTTGAGAAAGTTTTCTAGTCAAATAGGCTGAAACTGAGAAAAAATGCTAATTGGTGAGGCCACATCTCTTCTACGACTTCTCCTTTAGTTCAGCTCCTTATTCAAATAAGGAAACAATGCAAGGTTCTGAAAGTAATTTTAAGGCCACAAACAAATTAGAGACCCAGAGACGGAGGAAATAACACTTGGCTTTTTGCCAACAAGACATTCAGTGGACCGTCGCCAATGGTGGTCATAATTTGGTAAGAATATAAAGGAAGGTTTTCTTGAGAGGGATCCTGAAGTTGTGCTTCGGGACTGGATTCTGTCCTTTTCTTGAGAATTCCCCCAACACTTCATACAGGCATTTTTCTACATTACAAACAATGGGAATTTTCCAGAAGTTGTTATTCACAAGTAAATTATAACTGGAAATTAACTCTGCCCAGAAATTCTGACAAAGAATGATTTGGAGAATAGAGGAAATAGAACCATAATAAATACAAATGGATAGTGACTTTAAAATTGCAAGACAAAGCTGTGACTAAAGTGACTAAAGGGTGTTATTCTAACCAGTTATGTGTGACCCAGGAAACCAAACAGTTTCTGAGTTTCTTTGAGTTGCAAATACCTCTTTCTTATTTTGCTTTCCTCTCAGATGTGAATTGAAAGATCACAGGTTCTCCTTATTTATTTGATAAAAAAAAGGCGAGAAAACCATTTTTTTTGGGTAATTCAGTTTTTCTATTGTTGAAAGTAGGCCACACTCAGAGTAGACTTGTATTTAGTCCTATGGATTGAATGACTTGGCTACGTATCTCTTTCTAGGAAAGTACACTCCTCTTAAAACAGACGTGTTACAGAAAGTTGCTTGTACCTATATGGTAACATACCATTTTTGCCCCTTGTCACCTTTTTAAAAATCTTGATGAATTCTATTTTCTTGTTGGCTTTCTTTTTACAAGGGGATATAGGATCTTTCTACTTTCAAAATGTTAAAATCACATACACACACAGCCCCATAAACACTGTCATCTCTCTAATAACTTAAATTGGCAAGATACCCATTAATTACCTTTGTTTTATCAGTTGCTGATAAAAAATGCTGACATCCAACCATCCGTTCACAATTTAAATGAACGTTATCATTGTCATTTTCAGTGTTTTTAGTATGCCCTTGAATGAAAAAATAATAATGAACCAATCCCTATGTAAGAGTAAATTCTGCTTCTGCCAGTCTCATTAGAAAGACAGGAAAAATGTGTGTTATAGATAATAATGTCTGATAAAAATTCTGAGGAAGGAGATATTGCTGTGATGAGAAAATGCTCTGTGGAGGGTGGGCTTGGAGGCAGACCCTTTAAGGCTTTGGATGGATGGAAAGCCATAAATGGGAATTTGAGGTGGGAAGAAAGCAGTACCTTAGGCATGAGTGAAGCTGGGCATGTGTCAGACCTGATGTTTCCTCATGGGTGGGGAGACATGGGAGAAAGTCAGTTTGGAAATGTGGATTAAAGTTCTGGCCGAGTTAACGACGGCATCTTCTCCTCAAGGTTGTGTGAGGTGTGTGGTCAGTAATGGGTTATGTATTCATAGCTGAAGTATAGTACTGGAATCTGTGGCTTAATTTTCCTTTCTTTCCTTCTTTTTAAATAAATAAGAATAGTTTCACTCATGTGTATACCATGATGTGCCTGGGGGGAGAGAAGAAAGAGGGAAGTGTTACTGCTCGTGACCCCTGGAAAGATAGATGGAGACGCACTGGTTCAGGGCATGGAGAGCACTCAAAGTCTTTGAGCTGAGGTGGGGGGCAGAATAAAAAGAGATGCATTGATTTGGGGAGACTTGGCATTGATTACTTCTCTTCTAGCGGGCAGATGTGGCTGAAGTTCGACTCTAGATCTCTAAGTCAACACACACAGGTTCCCCACAGTCCACACTGCCAGCATCGATAGATGCTTGGGTTCCTGAGTGCTCCGGTGTGGACGGAAGGAACTTCTTTAATGAACTGCTGCTCTTCCCAGGAATTATCAGATGGGACCACCTTGAAGTTTTATTCACTTAAGAATGAATATTCTCCTGTCCTGAGAAAAGAATAGCAAATTGCTGGGCCAACCGTGGCAATTGTTTCAAGAAAGCTGATATTTGGTTCAGTGTCCCTAAACTGTCCTCCAGAACAAATGTCACTTTTAATCCTAAAATACTGCATCTTACAGAGATGCAAGAATATTTTCTCTTTGTTTTAGAAGACATGGTTTCATAAAACTGATCAGAGAGATTCAAGTTCAAAGTTAGAATTAAAGATTTTAGAGACCACCAAAAGAAAGAATTAAATTTCTTGCTTTGACAAAGTTTAGAGTTTCTTATCTCCTTAGAAAGAGTAAAGCTTGCAACCACCTGTGAATAAAAATTTTGCCAGGGGTCTTGGTAGACAAATCTCCCATTTCAAACTAATAACGAGCTGTGCATGGACAAACTCATTTGTAGTTTCTGGTTTGTTTGAGAGCATGGCTCAACTTGATTACCTGGTCCTGATTGTCACTTTGAGTTAGAATTGCTAAGTAACCAAGTAACCATACTGTATAATACATCAGCTACTGATACTGGTCATGGCAAAACAGTACATTCTAGAGGCCATGTAAAAAAACAGTAAGTTCTAAATAGGAGACAGCAGGCAGAAAGAGAATTCAAAAAGTGGTTCCATCAGCACTTCACTTTCATTGTGCTAATTCCCTTAAAGAAATGCCCTTTGTTCTAAGAAAAAGAAAGCTCTCATCTGAATTTCCAATGAAGAAACGCTAACCCATTAAGATCATGATAATGAATAAAATGAATATAATGATGAATACAGAAAGCATACTAAAATTCTGAAACGTCTCCTATGAAATAAGAGCAGTAAGTGACTCCCTGTTACCAGATTAAATTTTACCTTTTACAGTCTTAAGATCTACTACGAAGCAGAAATGAGACATTAGGGATTTTTTTTTCCTGAAAATAAAGTTTTCTTGGACCAGAAGTTACACAAAGTATGATTAATTATGGGCTTGTGTCAAGGCCACAAGTTTTTGTTTGGTTTGTTTGTTTTTGAATCTGGTTATCTATTCTACTGGCCTGTTCACCACAGAAATAGAAAATTAAAAATCTTATAAGATATTAAAAATATATAAAAATAAAAACTAGAGTCAAATACAGAAATTTGTTTCCTGCTTGTCTTCATCCTAAAGAAGCCCTGAAATGTTCTGTAGAAAATAGATTTATCTGAGAGTTGGAGACTAAAACCAGAAGTGAAAAGACACTATAAAAAGCATTTATGATTATTCACAATGGAACGGAAACTGGATTTCAGGTTTATAAGATTAAGTCCAATTCGGACACAATTTTCCCAGACTTAAAATCAAAATAACAGCTGCACAGGGACCAGATCATACCAAGCATAAACATATCCAAATTTATGTGTGCTTTATACTCGAGGGCTAATCGTTTGAACTGAAAGATGATCCATTTCTGCCTCACTACCACCTTATATTTATAGAATTTTAGTTTATACTCATTGCTTCAGCCAACTGTAGAGAAGCTAGAAAATACTATCATGAAAAAAAAAAAAACAACCCACATGTTTTCATGGTAACCACTGGGTGATTAAATATACTGTTGTACTGACTTTCCTCCTGGATAGAAATGTTGAAAGAGGGGTGGGAAAAGCAATGAGAAAACATGTCCCAAATGCTATTTCTGGATTAGGGAGAAAATAGCTCAGAAGTGATAAAGACAATTTCGTAGTATAGCTCACGGATACTTTTTTGTCACCAAATCACATTTACATAAGAAATGAAGCCTGAGTAAAAACTGGCAACGACAAGAAGAAATATATTATTAGCCAGGGAGTGGAAATGACAGACTTTTTTTTCACCCATGAGATATCACCAGTTACCCAAGAAAGAACTCTCTTTTGCTCTTGAAAATAATAATGCGGCCAAATTTTGATTAGGGTGTTCACATTGCTCCTTCCAGATCTGAATGCTCATTCAGAGACAGAAGAAGATAAGGTCTGAAGACACTAGCTTTGAGAACTCTGGTAATGAGGACAATCTGCCTTATCAATTGGACTGTGTTGCTTTCTCATTGCTGCTGTAACAAATTCCCACAAATGTAATGGCTTCAAACAACATGATTGGATTATCGTATTGTTCCAGAGTCAGAAGTCTGAAATGAGTCTTGCGGGGCTAAACTCAAGGTGTACACAGGTTGCGTTCCTTCTGGAGGTTCTAGGGGGCAATCTCTTTTCTTGCCTTTTTCAGCATCCAGACTGCCTGCCGTCCTTGGCTTTCTCCACATTCAAAATGCATTGCTCCAACCTCTGTTTCCAGGGTCACATTGCCTTCTCTAGCTCTGTTTTTGTCATCCTATCACCTCCTCTGACTCTGATCTTACCTCCCTCCTAAGGACTTTTGTGATTACATTGGGTCCAAGAGATAATCCAGGCCCACACCCTGGAAAGAAAGGTTCTCCAATTTTAAGGACTCATGTGATTAGATTGGGCTCACACTGATATTCCCTAACAATCTCCTCATCTCCAAGTCCTTAACCTAATCCACATTTGCAGAGTCTCTTTTGCTCTAGACGTGAAACACATTCACAAATTCACAAATAAAACGTGGACGTCTTTGGGGGACTATGATTCATTTTGCCACATGGATTAACTTGAAATAATAATAAAGTCTAAAGCCATTTTTCTGCTGCAGCTGATAGGGGACAACCCTGCAGAGGGCAAAACTTTCTTCTCTATTCTTGGTTTGTTAGATCCAAAGCCAGCCTCTTCCCTCCAAGTCAAGAAAGCACTTTAGAATGCAAGGGGCTGAGAGTCACACTCTTACACGGATTGTCCCGAAGCCGCTCATATGCATATAAACTTACAAATCGGTACTTGAACTCTTAGTCGTAACATATGGTTTATGATATACCTTACAATGGACTAGGTGTCAAAGCTTGGAATTTCTGGTAACATACACAATTTATTAGAAATAACTAACACGCATTCAATTTATCCCCACTGTCGCAAGTTCTAAATTGCCTTCTTACTCTCCTTTGTGACAACAAAGACTGTTTGGCTCGTGACTATCACTTGCATTTAAATCTTAAAATAGACGTTACAGGCTACATCCAGTACATTTTCCTATCTGCAGCAAGCCCGTTGTCATATGCTTCATCACTCTTACGGTTAAATCCATAAAGAATCATCAGGCGGCTAATGAGCAGCAGCTTTGATACAGATGGTAACTCCTTTTCTGTAACTCGTTCTTCACTTGGTTTCTGGAACGCTATTTTCCCTTCTTTCTTTCCCAATTTCACTATCGACCCTTTTTTCATTCTCCTTTGCTGGTTCTCCCTTCATCTCCCCAATCTTCAAACCTTGAAGGGTTCCCAGGGTTCAATCTATGGACCTCTTTTTTAAAATCTACACCAGTGTTGCAATGGGGGTGATGATTTTGCCCTGCAGAGGACATTAGGCAATGTGTGGAGACATTTTTGTTCTCATAACTGGATGGGGGTTGGCTACTGGCCTCTAGTCTGTGGAGGCCCTGGATGCTGTGCAGGATTATCCACCCGCAAATGTCAGTGGTGCTAAGGTTGTGAAAACTTGGATAAGATAAATATAAAGAAAGATTAAGAGAAATCATCTTTAAAAGCAGGGCGGGGCGGGGCGCCTGGGTGGATCAGTTGGTTAAGCATCTGCCTTCGGCTCAGGTCATGATCTCAGGGTCCACGGATCAGAGCCCTGAGCCCCGTGTTGGGCTCCTTACTCAGTGAGGAGTCTGCTGCTCCTTCTTCTCTGCTCCTCCCCCTCCATTCACGCGCATGCACGCTCTCTCTCTCTCTCAAATAAAATCTTTAAAAAAAAAGAAAAGAGAAATCGGAGAACTCAAGAGAATGTATGTTGAAATGTGGTATAGCTTCAAAAAACGCATTTACTAGTTGGGATGATATCACTTATGCTTCAGATACACTTGGGCTGAATCGCTTCAAACTGATTTTAAGCACAGACTAAACTCCTCTTTTCAAATCAGCAGTTCAAGTTAAAATTGAAGACAAGACAAAACAACAAATTTGGGTCAACTTTTCCTTCACCATTCTAGAATTAGGTTCACTTTTGCCTACAATGGAAACAATGGTACAAGCCTGGTGACGATGTGAATGATCAATTCTTACAAACTCTACGTCTTGCAATGCTTTCCTTGTCATTGGGAAATGATTTTATAGTATCTTTCCAAGAGAAAGGAATAATCTGAAAGGAAGGTTAGTCAAGAAAGGTTGCCAAGACAACCCCCTACCCCACAGACAGAGTTCAGATTCTTCTTGAAGTAGAATTCCAGTTGTTTCCAGTCATCTCTTTACTAACCAATCCTACAGTATAAGATAATTCCATGATAGCCAATCCTAACTTAGCTCTGGATGGGGCAATGCCATAAAAATACATTAGACTATCAGAATTTACAACTGTTATGTAGATCTTATAAGTTCTTACTCTTAACATTATAAAATAAAATAAAATTAAAAAAATAAGTTCTTACTCTCTTCTAAATCATTGAAGTATGACAAGTTGATAACAATAAAGGTTTCTACGACATAAACTTTTTAAAATTTAGAGTAGGAAAAGCTCTATTTTGTAAGCCTCAGAATTATGTAAGGAAAATGGGTGCTCTCATATGATAAAATATGCCAAATATGATAAACAAAATCAATCGCATGGTTTTCTAAATCTTAGAACAAATCACTGCTTATTTTTATTAGCTACTCTCAGGCCTTTGCTCCCCAACATTTTCTCCACATTGAGAGACACTGATTCTCCCCTGATGATTGCCTACAAAGCTGAATGAGCTGAGCAGGAAGCTGCTCTCTATAATGTTCACGTAATCAGTTTCTAGAGGGGGAACCAGAGTGAAATCTGCCAGATAGTGTCCAGAGCTGGTTTAGGAGCCTTTTAGCTTTCTGTTTACTTCATTTCCCACAAAGACCTTCAGTTTGTTTCTTTTTTTCCCCCCTTCATTCACAGGTTCAAAGCTAGAAAAAAATGGTAAGATTTTTAGGGAAAAATGTATAATAGTAAAAATCTCAAGATCTATTAGAAAACTCAAACATTAAGAGCATAGCTTCCATTTCTTTAGAGGATGAAAGAGGAATTACTTTTATTTTTACAAGTTTCTTTGGACTACTAGGTTGTGAGACAAAAATAATTTCCTTTTTCCACGTTTGTCAGATGTGTCTTGGGACACCACTAAGGTACAGCTGGGATTTATCAAGCATGGGTTCTGACGAAAGAGATTCTCAAAATAACAATGCGCACAGCAGCCTTTTCTTCACAAAAGGGTGAAAAGGCCTAGGGAGAGAAGAGTGTCTCTGACTCATGGTTTCTTTGAAAGCCAGAAAGTTCATGTGTCTTCCCAGACTTCCAAGAGCATTCCCTTTGGGGTGTGCATTAGAAGGGAATGTGTCCTTCACATTGAGCGTGGTGGGCACGCATGTGTTATATCAAGAGAGAGCAATCACTCCAGAGAGTAAACCTGAGCCTTTGCTTTACTATTCTAGTTTCTACTATTCTTCTTTGTCAAGACTGATTTTCTAGGCAACAAATTTGAGAATATTGAAAGAATGGTCTTTACTTAGCTATGCTTACCCAGAAAGGTTTCCCACCAAAAGAAAAAAAAGAAGTTGAAAAAAAAAAAAGGACTGACACGTATTTATTCAAGATATGTCCTTTGATCTCAAGCATTTTGAACCAGTTTGAGAAATACTACATGCCTAAGGGCTACAACAACATTTAAAAGTATTTATTGAACATCCATAGGTGGCAGCTATCTACACAAATCTCTGCTACAGGAACTTACTGGTCCATAATAGACACAAAGTTGAAGGCCGGCTTGGAATGCAGTCCTGTGTGTTGCTCCAGACCAGTAAAATAGAATGTGTTTCAATTTAGTCAAAGTAATATTAACTTTTTATTTTATTTTATTTTATTTTTTTAAGATTTTATTTGTTTATTTGAGAGAGAAAGCGCTTGTGTGCAAGCAGGGGGAGAGAGAAAGGGAGAAGCAGACTCTCCGCTGAGCAGGGAGCCCAATGCGGGGCTCGATCCCAGGACCCTGGGATCATGACCTGAGCCGAAGGCAGATGCTTAACCAACTGAGCCACCCAGGTGCCCCTAATATTAACTTTTTAAAGGGAACACTTACTATATCCCAGGCCCTGCTCTTAGTGTTCCAAGCATTTTTTATATATACATTGTCTCATTTATATTTCAAAGAATCTACCACCATCCTCATTTTTGTAGACAAAGAAAAACTAAGGAACAAGGTTAAATAACTTGAACAAGAACCTAGAGCTTTTAAGTGAAGGTGCTGAACTTAAACCTAGGCAGCCAAGGGTCAGAGCCTGTGCACTGAACCACTACATTATATTGGCATTCTACAACGTATGCTGCTTCTCAGTTGGTCATTTCAACAGTAGTGGTGTTTATCCACCTTTTCCAGCTTCCATTCACATCTCATTGCTCTTTCTTACATTCAAAAATGTAGATTATTACTCACACTTGAAATCCACTTTTTCTCCAAGAAAGTATTCCTTTTTTAAAGTCATATTCATAGGTGATTGATTTTAATAGGGAGACAGAGCTTGAGGAAGATAACCTAGAAACAGTACGCTTGCTTATCAGGTCCAAGTCTTGAGCAAATTCTTCCCCCAGAGTCATCGCGTCCTAGAAGCTGACTAATCCTTCTCCAGTCTGCATGTTTGCCTACTGTTTTGTATGCTGACAGCCACTTTCCCTTGATGACTTAATGGTTGGACACACTGGAAGATCTTTGGTATATCACACAATTTTCTGCCTTTGAGTCTTTCCACTTAGACTGATCTTTGCTGTAGTTCTAGCCGTCCAAAAGGACATGCAATGTTCCTGTGCGTTCAGATCCTAAAATCTAGTATTGACAAATTGTTGAGAACACATGTACAAGACTATAAAGAAATATACACAGTAAATCGTACAAAGACAAGTACTTTATATTTTCCAACTACCTTGTCTATTTGAATAGAAATGTCATTAATCTCATACGGTCATAAAATTCTCTAAGAATTGTAACAGATTTGATTTTGTCTCTCAGCCTATCTCCAAATGCTTTCACATGATTCAAATGGTGTTACCTGTCTACTCTGGAACCGTGTCGTATACCTTCCCCTGGAACATCCTATGTTATAGCCATACTGTGATTTTCAAAAGATGTCATACCTTTGCCCCACCTTGCGTTTGCACAATGCCATCCTCCCCACACTGAATGCTCTTCTCACCTATCCTCATCATTTTCTGGGAAGATATGCCATGACTGCCTCTAGATCAAGTTGATTACCCAAACTTCATCACTGCTGTGCTTTCTATATGCCTTTTTGTGTACCTAATATCAGCCCTTACCTCTTTATATTTCAGGTCTATAATCCTTAAGTGTAAGTTTACAGGTCTATAATCCTGAAGTATATATAAGAAGTGTGTCTTACTCAACTTTGTATGCCCAAGGCCTTATATACCACAGTGTTGGCCTGAAGTGGGCTCCTGACATACGAATGGATGAATGATATAGTGGATATTATTAAATTTTGGAAATACTTTAAGGGAAAAGAAAAAAATCTATAACTGAGAGACTAAATAGGATAACCAATGCTCAAGTCATCTTTGAATGGGTGCTTCAAGTCCACTTGATTCTAAGTCCAAACAGTCAAAATTATATTTTATTATACCTTTTTTCCCCCACTTTGGAAGCGGAAGGAATCCTACAAATTAATCTGAATTCAATACCATTGGTTTCAAAACAAAAAACAAAAACCACCTTTCTTTGGAAATACGATTATGTTTCTGCTGAGGCATGCTGCTCCTGGAGTAGCGTGCTGTATCATATACTGCTCAGGAAGGCTGGGAAAGCACGATCCAATTTCTTTAGTTCTCACGGGCCAGAGACCCATGTATTACTTTCTCAGTGTAACTGTTTGCATCAAGTAAGCAAAAGACACAATAGGCAGGTATGAAATGAGACCGGCCCCGTGACAGCACCACTTTCCACCTGATAACTCTACCCTCATCTGCCATCAAGAGAATCTGTGACCCACCGACACATTTCAAGACAAATTCTGTGAAGGGCCAAGCTTAATCTAAAATTAAAACAATGACCCCAAACCATCTATAATTTTACAATTCTAAATAAAACAGGTTTGTTTTGATCAGGATCTTTCTATAATCAAAGAAAACTCTAAGGTACCATTTGATGTCTATCAATAGGCAAAGAAGAAAGTGATAATAGAGTACTTGATGGAGGAGAGCATCGAGTGACTCACAGCTTTGGCTGGTGAGTGGGAAGGGAAAATGACCTATCTCTGGGAAAAGCTTACCAAGAACTATCTCTCTAAAGCAAACAATCTTAAATATGGGAAAGGCAAGAAAATCACTGGAGTACAACAGTGAAAAAGTGGATGAAATCTCTAAGAGTCAGGGATATACTGTGGTATATTCACTCAAAAGACTATTATACAGAGGTGCCTGGGTGGCTCAGTCAGTTGAGCGGCTGCCTTCAGCTCAGGTCATGATCCCGGAGTCCTGGGATCGAGTCCCGCATCGGATTCCTTGCTCAGCAGGGAGCCTGCTTCTCCCCTGTCTGCCATTCCCCCTGCTTGTGCTTGCTCTCTGTCTCTCTCTCTCACTTTCTGTGTGTCAAATAAATAAATAAAATCTTAAAAAAAAAAAAGACTATTATACAGCCATTAGAGTTATGCAAGATGCATATAATTTTAATTACTATGGGAGAAAAAAACAGAATGTGGTATAATTGCAAGTTGAACGAATGCCCCCCGCCCCCAATTTATAATAGTTATTACTGGGTGACAGGGTTATGCATGCTTCTTTTCTCTAATTTATTAGGTATGGAAGTTTTTGCTACTAGTTTAATAATGAAAACTGAGGATTTTTATAAATAAAACTAAATGATAAAAAGTATGTTTTTATTTCTAAAAGAACAAAATGGTAACAAACATACCAAACATTTTGGTGGTGGCTGCATGTATATTATATAAAATTACACAAATTTTGTTCCACATACTTCTACAGTCTTATTGGAAGATGTTGTAGCAGTCACTCACCATTACCCCTCCTGGAGTCACAAACACATGGATTTCAATCCTGGCTACCACATATCGGTTCTGTGATCTTGATCTTGAATAAATTCCTGTACAGATTTTATCTGTCTCAATGTCATCACCAAAAAAGCCAGGAAAATAACCCTTGTTTCTCAGGCTTATCGTAATCAAAAATCTAATCTCTGTTTTTGGAGTTAAATCTTTCTTCCAGTTACAAACTCTTCGTGGCCACGTCCTTTGGAAGTGTTTCAGTAAATAAAACTGTCAGTAATGTGGCGTAGGTATAAATATAAAATACTGGACCTGGCAGCATCTGATGCGTTGTAAGTACCCAGTACATGACATGTTACTGCTCATTATCAAGAAAACAAAAAACACATAAGAATAGAATCAAATGCGGGGCACCTGGGTGGCTCAGCTGTTAAGCATCTGTCTTTGGCCCAGGTCATGATCCCAGGGTCCTGGGATCGAGCCCCGCATCGGGCTCCGCGCTCAGCAGGGAGCCTGCTTCTCCCTCTCCCACTCCCCCTGCTTGTGATCCCTCTCTCACTATCTCTCTCTCTGTGTCAAATAAATAAATAAAATCTTAAAAAAAAAAAAGAAAAAAAGAATAGAATCAAATGCAAAATCAGGCTACTTGGGTCTTTATGGCCAAAAGCATTTCAAGTTCTTTTAGTCGTTTATTTATTTATGTATGTGTGTATGTATGTATGTATGTTTAGTCACTTTAAGGTTACAGATGACACCAGCAGTCCTGTGAATTTGATATGACCTTGTGTGTGTACTTCAAAGAGCGATCAATAAGCAAAAGAGCACAATCCAAGTCTGCAAGTAAACAAGAGCTTTTATGAAAACAAGTCACTTTGATATCAGAAGAGTGTGAAACGATAATTTAAGCACTTTATATCATAAGAACGTGTAGACAGGATGCAGGACATAAGTTCCTTAGATGGCACCTGCAGGTAACTTTTTTTTTTTTATTTTTTTATTGTTATGTTAATCACCATACATTACATCAGTAGTTTTTGATGTAGTGTTCCATGATTCATTGTTTGTGCATCAGGTAACTCTTGAACTGAGCTGAAAGCTAACTGAACTAGCGAAAAGCAGTCTATTTAGGAATAGTAACAAAAATGGCTATAGTCGAGTCTTCTAAATTAGATATTTCTTAAGTAAAATGAAAATAAAAATGTTATGGGTAGATACCCTTTTTTTCCCTGACCTATATACGGAGTAAGAAAAAAAAAAAAAGGGTCCCTTTTATAGTCATTTAATTACTAGGGTGGCAATAAAGAAAGGAATTAAATGTAACCATTTGGCTGATTTATGCTGCAGTTAAAAGGCGCATGGAATGTTATGACGTCAATGTTGCACATTGGCCCCTCCTTTCACAACTTAAAAAATGTTGACTGCAGCAAGTCTGAACGAGATCAGGTTGATCAAGCAACTAGGTGAGTGGAGAAAGAGGTCACACTGCGTTGGGAGGTTGTTGCTCTCTGCCTTGGAGGGGAGAGGTGAAAAGCAAACCTGGCCGCAAGGTGAAGGTCTGATCTAACCCAGGTGCCTCAAACAGACAATGATGTCAACAGACATTCAAAGATATGGCACTATCTGATGATTCCAGACCAGCTGTTGGCCAAGACTGTGCCCTCGGTGCCCTATGGCTGGCATTGGTGAGCCTGACTGATCACCAGCTCTCTGACCCCAAGTGCACTTTCGCTTTGGTCTGACAGTAGCTCATGATCTCAGGTAACTGGTTTTCAACTTCCAGTGCTGCTTTTTGCCCATGACTTCCCTAAAACCTTTATAGGAAAAGAGTATAAGTCAAAAGGGCCGTAATTATGAAAGTGCTTTGCAAGGTTCCTGTTCTCAGCAGTATCTGCATTTGGCTCCTCGCGGCTGGCTGGGGCAGAGAAGAGGGCAGCAAGAGCTAATCCCGGCTTTGCAGTGCTTCCCTTACCTAAACAGCCTTGGGGCAGAGAGATCTGTGCGGCAGTTCTCAGTACAAAGGAGCACCAAGAGGAAAGTTTTAATCTAAGAGCGCTAGGTGATTGGGGCGCCTGGGTGGCTCAGTCGGTTAAGCGTCTGCCTTCAGCTCAGGTCATGATCCCAGGGTTCTGGGATCGAGCCCCACATCAGGCTCCCTGCTCAGAGGAGTCTGCTTCTCCTGCTCCCCCTAGCCCCTCCCCCTGCTTTGTGCTTGCTCTCTCTCGCCCACGCTCTCAAATAAAATCTTTAAAAAAAATAAAATAAAATAAATTAAAAAAAAAAAAAGTGCTAGGTGAACCCAAAAATCTAATCTCTGTTTTTGGAGTTAAATCTTTCTTCCAGTTACAAACTCTTCGTGGCCACGTCCTTTGGAAGTGTTTCAGTAAATAAAACTGTCAGTAATGTGGCGTAGGTATAAATATAGGCAAAGGCAGCCCAGCCTTGTCTGACGTGGGCGGCAGGGTCACGGATTTCAATCCATAACTGTATATGGTAAAACAAAAGCATTACCTAAATGACACCAACACGATGATTCTTTTTTCTTGTTAAACTGATGAATTCCGGGGCGTAAATGGACTGAATCCAACAATTTAGGTCATATATTCACTAAAATTTATATGGCCCATGTTCACTGAAAACTCATGTCTAGTCTCCATAGCTGGCCCAAATAAGAAAAGTTGTACATTTTGACAGCACAAATAGCCAGGTAGAAACATTAATTTTCTATATTCTTTTCCAATTCCAGGGGGAGAGCCTAATCATCCATTCAGGAGGTATTAATTGAGCACCTACTGTGTGCCAAGTGCAATTCTAGGCTCTGGGAATATACCAGTGAGCAAAACAGACCAAAAAGCCTACTCTCATGGAGGTTACAAGTCTGGAGACAGGCAATAAATAATATGGTATGTTAGAGGTTTAGGAATACTACAGAAAGAGGAAGAGTTATGCCTTGTAAAGGGAAAATGAGGTGGGGAGTAAGGGATAGATGGGAATTTAAAATAGGAGCGCCAGTGTAGGCCTGCTGAGGTGAACTGGAGAAGAAGACTTTAAGGGAATGTGGGAGTGGAACACGGTGGGAAACCGTGTGGTGTGTGGGGCCGAGAAGTCGTCAGGGCTAGAACCATCTCCAATGTGTAAATTTACCAGATGGTGCCAATTTTGTCTTTAGAAAATTCAGTATCCAAAGATATCCTTCGAGAATGTGTCTATAAGTGTGCATCTGAGCAATAATTCTGCTTCTTCCAGTAAATTTTCATGTCGGTACAACTATTTGCATATTCATGAATGTCATTCAAGAATAATGAACACGAAATCACCTAGACTAGGATTTTAAAAAAGTTCATTAATTTGTAGAAGTAATCTTATTCAGGGGATAATTATAAATCTGAGTTACTAAGACATTCCAGAACATTTGAATTTCTGAAAGAACCTCCTGTGAAAGAAGTTAAGACAGTCCGTAGGTGAAGATTATAAGGTTCCATGGTAGAGACTTGAATTAAGACAGATCTAAAAGTAGCTTAACACTAGAGATGAATTTATTTAATCTTTCTTATAAAGAAGGTGTGTGCTATTCTTTCAGGATTTCCTCTTGCAAACCTAGACTTGAATATACAAAAGCAGAGCCTGGTTCTTCAAGAATTTAGCAGGCTTATTCCTGAACTAGAGACAAAATTTGATTTCCTACAAGCACATTAATTCTGCTTCACTGGCAAACTGGTTTTAGGTCCAAATTGCAAAAGAAAGATAATAATTCCTGACAAGGACAAGGAAATAGGTTTTCCATTTTCTTCTGAGTCAGCAGGGGAGTATAGGACACAAGTGACTTTCTAATGTATGTTTCTCTAAATATACATATTAAGAAGCAAAGTCTAATGGTAATGTGGAAATCAGAACTTTATTTTTAAAAAAGGCAAATGAAAATGAATAAAATACAACTTTTAGACTAAAAAAGGAACTAATTTAAAAATATATATATACTGTAACAATTATTTCCATTAAAAAAAAATTAGGTCTTTTACTTCAGGACTTAAGTGAGTTGAGGTGAAGTTTTACATTTTCAATCAATAGGCCAATCCCAATTTTAGGAAGTCACCATTAAGTAGAAACATAAACACTTCAAAGATAAGGTTTCTTTTTGGGCAGAAGACATGAACAGACATTTCCCCAAAGAAGACATACAGATAACCAACAGACACATGAAAAGATGCTCAGCATCATTCATTGTCAGGGAAATGGAAATCAAAATCACAATGAGATATTACCTCACACCTGTCAGAATGGCTAAAATCAAAAACACAAGAAACACCAAGTGTTGGCAAGGATGTGGAGAAAAAGGAACCCTTGTGCACTGTTGGTGGGAATGCAAACTGGTGCAGCCACTGTGGAAAACAGTATGGAGGTTCCTCAAAAAGTTAAAAATAGACCTACCGTATAATCCAGCAATCGCACTATTGGGTATTTAGCCAAAGAATATGAAAACACTAATTTGAAAGGATATGTGCACCCCTATGTTTATTGCAGCATTATTTACAATCATCACATTATGGAAGCAGACCAAATGTCCATCCATAGATGAATGAATAAAGAAGATGTGGTATACAACCAACTGGGCCACCCAGGCCCCCCCCCCCCCCCGCCCCCCAGTGACCAGTCTTAAACAAAAGACGTCAGATCCTAGTTGCAGTTGTGGGGGAGGGAGGCTGGCATCAAAAATGGGAGCCAAGGTTGGAATTCCCATTAATGGCAAAATTAGTAACACAATGGTGGCTCTGTGGAGGCCTGCTGAGGAAGTGTATGTGTGGGTGGTGCTGGAAAAATAGATAGATAGATTGATAGGGTTCACAGGTGCTGGTCCTCTAAGCTTCCAAAGCGTCTCACTTATGTGAGAATTAAAAAGAAAAATTTGACTTAGTCTAAAATTCCTTGCTCTTTTAAATCTATCTGCCAGTTCACATTTTCTAACTAAACGCTTTCACCAGCTAACCTTAGATGTTTCTCAATATGGTCCACGGACCACATGCCTCAGAACCTCCTGGGGTGCTTGTTAAGACTGTGGATTTCACCTCAGACCTTCTGAATGTAGGAGAGTGCTATGGTCTGAATGTTTGTGTCCCCCTCAGAATTCATGTAGAAATCCTAACCTCCAACATGATAGTGTTAGGAGGTGAGGTCTCTGAGCGGTGATTAGATCATGAGGGTGGAGCTCTTCCGAATGGAGTTTGTGCCCTTATAAAAGAGGCCCGAGAAGGCTCCGTGCTAGGTCAAAGCGAGAAGGTAGCTGTGTGTTCTTATCAGACAATGAATCTGCCAGCACCTGGATCTGGGACTTCCCAACCTCCAGAACGGTGAGAAAAATTTCTGTTACTTAAGCAACTCAGTCTGTGGTATTCTGTGATAGCAGCCTGAACAAAGAGTAACTCCGAGAAAGTCTGTAGTTAAATATGACTCTTAGGAGATTATTTTAGACTTGAGGTCGAACTTCAAGATCATGATTATTTAGCTTCATATCGTCAGCGACCATCATCCTTAACCCTCTGGATTCCTCGATTTCCTATCTCAAAGATAACACAATTGTCATATAGAGCAAAATCAATTATATCCTACAATCAAATAAAAAACTTCTGGCTAATATCCTATTTACAAAAAACCCACTGTATTACAACTGGAAAAGACTTTGACAAGAGAGGAAAACTAAAGGACTGGAAAAGTGGTAGACAATTTCTCGTGCTTTGCATCAACAACACAGACAGGACATTGCATTTTAGTTGCCCTGGTACCTTAACTATGAGAAGGTAAGCCTGTGTCTCACTAAGCTTCCAAAGCGTCTCACTTATGTGAGAATTAAAAAAAAAAAATTTGACTTAGTCTAAAATTCCTTGCTCTTTTAAACAAAACTGAAACCTAGGAACAACATACTTACTTTTCTTCACCAGTAATGAGCTACTTCAAGTAAAAGATGTAATTTTCCAGGAATTGCTTTAAGGATGAGAGTTTAATAACAGAGATCAAAGATATTTACTTACCTCCTAATTAACAAAAATTTGCAAAGCCTTTTGGCTTATGGTACAAAATTTTGCTGAATTTGTATTACTGAGAGTTTATCTGGGTTCAGAGGAAAGAGAATTCCGATTCATTCATTCTTTTATACTGCTATTCAACAAATATTTTCAACAAGTAGTTAAGTGCTAACTATGTGCAAGGTATTGAGGAGAGCTAACAAAACAGACATATTCCCCTGCTCCCTGGAGACTTTAATGTCTTTTGGAGGTAATAGACAAGTACATGGAAAAGCAGAGAATAGATAATAAGGAAATATTCTAAGAAGAAGGAGAAGGATGCGCTCTAACTCAGATTAGACAGGATGAGTAGGTGAGTTGAAATGGCATGGGCAAAGAGTCAGAGGCAAGAAAGAAAAAGCACATTCAAACAACTATACAAAATTTAGTGTGCTTGACCTTGAAATCCAGAGTAAGTTGGAGACTGTTGAGCTGAAGGTCCAAGAAACAGGTGGAAGCAAGATCATGAGGGCTCTTATAGATCATGTTAAAAAGTTTCTTTTAAATCCTAAAACCAATGGAGAGCCATTGACAAGTTTATATGAATGAAGTCAACATGCTTTTATTTGTGATCTATAAAGATTCCTCACTGATTAAAAAGAAAATCAGGAGCTTGAGTGAGTCTTGAGTTAAGGGAGTGGCAAAGGTTTTAGACAAGAGAAGGCCAGGCCCTGGAATTTAGGAAAAGGCAGGCATGAGCAGTGTAGTTACAGGAAGTTCCTCAGTCTACATGCTCCCAGTTGCGGGGGGTCCTTTCACAGTAACCTATCATATGGTCCAATGTTCGGTGTGTGGATGTATGAAGCTAGTCAGGTGCCTTCTGCAAAAGACTTCCCTCAAACATTTCTTGGCTGAGCGTAGGGCACATAGCAAAGTATAGTATTTCCTCATTGGTTTGGTGCTTATCGTGTTCTTCGATACAAAATTATGCTCCCTGCCATTATGTGTCGGCCACCGGTATGCAAGTTAGTTTCAGGACTAAGAAAACATTCATCCACGTTTCCAGTCAACAAGACAGAACTTGTAAAGGAAAGTTCTCAGCTTACCTGGAATACATTTTTGAAGATCTAAGAAAGGCTGCACTGACGAGGATAAATAAAGCATGTGACTGAGTCACCAAGATTTCATATCCGTGCCTTACAGGGAAAATCAACCTTCTGAAAGTACAGGTTTGTGCTTCTCTTTCCTACCCAGTCACAGACCTGACTTCTGGTAGTAGCCATGAGAAAGGACAGTGGCGTAGAAAGACGAACCGAGCTTGGTTTCCTGACAGCATCACTGAGCTGCCTCATTAACTCTACGTTGTGCGCTCTAGACTTTTGTTGAATGAAATGAGAAAATCCCCCTACTTAATGAAGGTTCTATTTGTTGATTGTCTCTTCTTTCCGGCCCAACACTCTTAAAATCCTCAACTTCTATTGAAACTTCTCTGAATATAATGTACCAAGTTCTGTTGCTACTGACAGTGTGTGGAATGCTGCGGTGATTTAATAACACGGATGAGAACCAACAAGCCATTACCTCCAACACCAAAATGCTTTTAAAGTGACATCTGTCTAGCCGCCTATGAAGATGCTGAGCTACCTGATCTATGGGAGTTGTGTTATTACCAAAAAACAGCAGGAAAACAAAACGCAGAAAACTCTCCACACACCTCCTGGGCATTTTAGGCCACAATTATTCTTATTTAGTTGAGCTTGATTGATCAAGTATTAAAAATGACTGAGCCCTGATGTTCAAGCTGAAGCAATACAGGGATCCAAGGGAAAGTCACTTCCCAGAACAACAGAAGGGAAAATGTTTTGTGGACAATTTTAGGCAAACTAAAGTTGCACAATGGTAAGTACTGCACACGCCAGTCACAAGTGTCAGTTGATTGGACAGTTCACTTTAAGCAAATATATTATGTGGGCTGAAGGTTGCAACAGCTGTATTTATTCAAAGGTACAACCTGTTTGGCTGGCTTCAGATTTTCAGAGTTATTTATATAAACACGACTAGAAATCATTTTAGGATATCAAAGACAGCAGATTTATATTTGTGCATGAGTATATATTTATATTGACATTTAAATGCATATAAACACAGGGAAGCACATATTTCTGTTCAAGAAGATCGTATGTGAGTTTAACACAGTATAAGGATCCTTTGAGACTTCTTACTCCCACTCACCTGGAGAAGCTCTGGTGGCACCGTTCTTTTGTTTTCTTTGTAATAGAATCTTTTATAGTTAAGAAAGCCTTTTAATAATTAATTCATTTATTATGTGTAGGGTCTATACCTTGGACATCAGATTGAAAATAATAAATTACTTATAAGATATCTGCCACCGTGATTTTCAAGTCCCTGCAAACCACCTGTCGCCATGCACTTACTGATTCAAATTTGCGTGGAGAGAAATTCAGTTCCAAAGCAGGGAGACAATACGTCCCCTGCAAGAATTAGAATAGCTTAGGCTGCTTAATCTAGAGTTGTGTGAACTATTTTTTAAATCAGGATTATTGAAATTGTTTGTACTGATTAAAACTGGCCAGAGGATTTCCAAATCCCTAATTCATTTGAAGACATATAGGCAATCTTTTCTCTCGAGAATTAAATTACCTTTTACAACATGATGAGTATAGAATTATCAGCTACAAATCCAAGTTACTGCAGTGTATGTGAATAAAAAGATCAAAGTCTCCAGCTGATTTGTTTACTAAAAAGTATTAAATACATATAGTTACAAAAATTACCTGGGGAGTCTATTTAAAAAGTCAGAAATTCGAATTCTCTAGGTCCTATGGTGGTGAGGAGGACCCCAAAATATGAATGTTAGCAACAGCTAAATGATATAGGAGGTTCCTGTGGACCCCACTTTGAGAAACCCTGGTCCATACTGTTCTAGAAGCCAAGGACACAAACCCCAAACAGCTCACTCCAGTGAGACAGACAAGTAAACAATTTTACGATGTATTTTAAACATCCAGAGAGGTATGGAGAAGATAGGAGAAGGCATCAAAAGGCAAGCAGAAGTAAAATTCTCCTGCAGAAATCACCAGTTTTTTCTCTAACCAGCAGAACAACTACAGAATGGGAGGAAGCATGGTGGGGACAAGCCTGAGTGGGAGTTGGTGGGGACAAGCATAGGGGAGTTTGGACTAATCAGCACAGGATACAGGAGTAGGAAATGAGGTTGTTGAGTTAAGATGAGGTACTATCTTAAATGACTTTTGTGCCTGTGTGGGCCTGATTTTAACTTTTCATCCTGAAGGCACAGGAGGCCACTCAGGGTTGAAGCAGGAGAGGCAGCATTAGCTTCAATTTTAAGAAAGGCCGCCAGGCAGCAGTAACACAGAGGGCCTCCAGGAGGAATGTAACCTGATGGAGGTGGAGAGGCCAGGTAACGGCCCTTCTCACCAGAAGATGCCTACCCTGGGGAAGACAAACAGATGAATGCCGTCTAGAGGACGGTGACTCATCAGAGTAATCATTCTCTAGGTTTATTGAAATGAATTCAACAAGGAGGAAGAACAGAGGTCTTAACAACTAAGTTAATGTGGGGAGAGAGGCAAACGAGAGGAACAGATGAATTGTGGGTTTCTGGTTTGTCTGACTTGATAGCTGGTGTTAGTCCGGTGGGTGGGGAGTAAAGAAGTGGCATTTCAGGGCACCTGGGTGGCTCAGATGGTTAAGCGACTGCCGTTGGCTCGGGTCATGATCCCAGGGTCCTGGGATCGAGCCCCGCATCGGGCTCCCTGCTTGGTGCAGAGCCTGCATCTCCCTCTCCCTCTGCCATTCCCTCTGCTTGTGCTCTCTGGCTCTGTCTATTTCTCTGTCAAATAAATAAATAAAATCTTAAAAAAAAAACTTAAAAAAAAAAGAAGTGGCATTTCAGTATTTACTAATAAAAATAGTTAACAAGACTATAGGACTTACTGGTAGAGACTGAAAGAGGGTATGGGACTTAGAAATGTCTGGGCTGAATGAAGATACCTATTTGGAAGTGATCCATGTCTGGGAGGTGGTGGTCGAAGTCATGTACATGAAGGAGGTCATCCAAGGGGAATACTCTTAAGGTCAAGGTGGGGCCTAACTGGGAGGGGGCATCACCATTTAGTGGGGAGGAGAAAAAGAAGCAAGCAGGAGAGCATAAGAAGAAACAAAGGTGAAAAGAAAATGAAGCAGTGTTATGGAAAAAACGTTAAAGAAAGAGGGTCAAGTGTCACAGAGCAATCAAGTCAGATAAGTACTGATATGGAGAGTGTTCCATTGTGACCCGAAGTGCCTATCAGTTCCTCCTCTATGAATGGTTCATTCATTTCTTCAACAAATATTTACCAAAGTCCCCTGAGTGCTCAGTGCTGTGCAGATAAACCTCAAACCTCAAGGACAGTCTCATCCTACTTTGAAAGCATAGCGAAAGCATTTCCATTTCCTTACAGATGTCACGCTATGTTAAGATGTGAACAGGAATGGAATTTGTGTGCAGAGAAGATCCCAGAAGCCTAGGAAGAAAGTGAGAAAGGGAAGAAAGGCAAGGCAGCTTGACTGGCTCATCCTGGCCCTTGTTTCGGCTTATCCCTTTACTTAACCTCTACATCTATTTAGGAAGCAAAGTCCTAGGCTGAAGAGAAATAAATTATGTTCTTCTGGCATTGAAAGAAGAAAATTAAGGCAAGAAAGAAAAGTTAAAGATACCAAATGAAACTAAAATATTGGGACGCCTGGGTGGCTCAGTTGGTTAAGTGTCTGCCTTCAGCTCAGGTCATGATCCCAGGGTCCTGGGATCGAGTCCCGCATCGGGCTCCCTGCTCAGCAGGAAGCCTGCTTCTCCCTCTGCCTCTGTCGCTCTCCCTGCTTGGGCTCTCTGTCTCTTTCTCTCTGACAAATAAATAAAATCTTAAAAAAAAAAAGAAAGAAACTAAAATATTTCTGGGCTCTGACTACACTTCATAGAAAACTTGTCTCATAATTACTTAGCACTGATGAAATGTCCTTCTCTTTTCTTTTTTTTTTTTAAAGAACAAGTCTTTTGATTTTTATTACTCAACAAGTTTCCATTTCATTATTTAGCTTTCTGACTCTGTGCATGTTCCTTCAACACTTTCACGATTTTCTGCTCCTCAATAAGGAAAGCACGTTTAAATCGGTCATAGACACATTTTAGCACACATGGATCCAACATAGGCCCTTTTGACCTGTTTTTTTGTTTAGGTTTTATAGCATGGACTCCGAAGTTGGCCTGGGCACACACAG
Source organism: Phoca vitulina (assembly GCF_004348235.1). NCBI lineage: Eukaryota > Metazoa > Chordata > Mammalia > Carnivora > Phocidae > Phoca > Phoca vitulina. The sequence continues at coordinate 85,051,294 of NW_022589706.1, forward strand.
TATGGGGATTCTGCTGCCGTCCAAAACATCTTGGTATAAACAATTAGCAGGGGTTCTATTCCCACAGATTTGAGACAGCCTAGTTTTGAGAGCCTGTATTGAAGGATAGCCTACAACAGTGTAAGTCAAATACTGGGCCATGCTGAAGGCCTCTAGACGCTGTCCCCAGAAGAGCATCCATTTCTTAAAAGTACTCTAAAAACTTAACCTCTAAAACTCCCCAACAACAGTTATTAGAAAGCCTGTTTATACACCTTTAGAAAGCCAGATAGAACTGATAACATCCGTAACACTGAACAGAGTAAATCGTATGATTACTTCATTTATCCATTCACTTATTCAGAAAATACTTCATGAGTTCTTGCTAAAGATTGTAAGTATTAAAAAGTTGAAGTCCTGGAGCACCTGGGTGGCTTAGTCGGTTGAGCAACCAACTCTTGATTTCAGCTTGGGTGGTGATCTCAGGGCCATGGAATGGGCCCCAAGTCGGGCTTCATCCTCAGTGCGGAAGCTGCTTGAGATTCTCTCTCTCCCTCTCCCCCTGCTCACTCTCTATAAATGAATGAATGAATGAATGAATGAATAAATAAGATTTGAAAAAAAAATAAAAAAAAAGATGAAGTCCTGGCTGGGAAGGGAAGAATACATACATACGTACATACATATGTACATAGATGAAATCCTTGAGCTCACGAAGCCTACCTTCCAGTGGGAGACAGAAACTAACAAGCAACCCGAGGCCCCACGACAATGTGCTAATGATGCATGTTACATACAAAAACAAAGCACAGGAGTGACAGGGCTTCATCAGCATGGTGATCAGGGAAGGCAACTCATACACAAAATAGAAATATATGAAAATAAATATTTGAAATGATTAGGGAGAATCTATTTGACTTCATGACTGCTGCCTGGTTCTGATCCCTGCAATGTATTCCTTCTGTCAGTACTCCCATCACTGAGACCCACCAGCTGCCAAGCACCATGTTAAGCACAGTGAAGGATAAAAGCATTCAACCATTTCCTGCCCTCAGAGTCTCCAAACTAGTAGTAACTATCACACATGGAAGAACATGGCCAGTCATAATAAAATTCTTAAGAAAACAATGGGAAATCAGCCAATGGAGGAGTTATTTCAGGCTGTAAGAGAATGAGGCCTTGGGTAGGACTGGCACAATGGCAGGATGGGGAATGGTGGAGATCAGGAGTATAGCATTCCAGAAGGAAGGAAGGGTGTGAAATAGGGGCTAGAGAAGGTTTGTCCAGAGAATGAGGATTATTTCAGGTTGGCTAATGTGTTTGATGTCTGAAAGTGATGATGTGGGAAATAAGGCAGAAGAGGAGCCTGGGAAAGAGCAGTGCAGGGCCTTGAATTCCAGGCTAAAAATGTGAGGCCTTTCATTTTACTTATATTCACTAACAGACCTGGAAAGTGGAACCCAGGACACTCCTTTATAATATGTGGATGTAAGACTGGAAGAAGAGGAGAGAATCACCTTAAGGCCATCAGAAAGTCACTGAAAATCATCTGAGGATGCCTAACGAAGGAGGTGTTTGAACTTGCACCAGACTCCAGTGCTGCTGAGGACTTTGGAGGCGTTGTGTTAAGAACCTGGCAAGGATCTCTCCTAGTATTCACTCCAACTCCACTACGGATGTGCACCCTCCCCAGTTACAGAGGAGGAAGCTTTGTGAGCTTAAGTAACTTACCCAAGTAACTTATACAACTAGAAAGTAGGGGCGTTCTGGCTTCAAACCAGCCTCACTTCAGAGCCAAGGTCAGCATCATGGAGGATGAAAATTGTAACTGAATTAGCAAATCCTGAGTAGTCAGAAACACATGGAATGAAGCTCCATAAAGACAGTTTAGGGTAGCAGGGTAGGAGTCCAGGGAAGAAGTGAAGGCACTACAAATTTAAAAATGGATAAACTCAGAGGGAGGTAGAGGCCCTCCTAGGAAAGAGCCTACAACCCGAGGGACTGCAATATGGTGCTCCCTCTTCCTTCCTGCCTATTTTCTTCTCTCTCTGGCTTCCTGTAATCAACCTCATTCAGGGCCTCCTGGAAGAACAAGGAAATAATCCTGTTCTCAGCGGGGTCTGTCCACACTGGGCACCAGAGAGAACTTAGTGTTTGGAGAAGATCCTCAAAGATGAACAAGAGGTCAAAATATTAGATCTATGAAGAAATATCAAAGGGAACCAGGAAAAGGCTGACCACAGTGTGTTATGAGGTCTTCAAAGAACTGACCTCTAGCTTCATTAATATCACATAACTTCGATTAGATGTTAAAACTGTGAGTCCAGTAGAAAAAGGCATCTTTCTTCTCAACTTGGATGAGGGGTTAGGGTGTTAATTCAATCAGCATAATATAAATGATCAAGCCTGGCTAATATGAAAGATACCTATAGTGGGCTCCTTCAAAGCACTGATCATGGAGACTGACTGCACATTCACAGACTGCGGGGTCCCTATTCAGAAAATCTACCCTAATACATACCTGTCTCTCTGAATGTTATTTCACAGGATTCTAGATATTTGAAATTCTAAGTGTTATTTTGGTCTCAGTTTATTAGAAAGTATCTCAAATTCCTCTTTCACTTTTCAATAGATCATGAATGCCTTCAGATGTTTTCTCTGGAGCTAGGAGTCCTGCATTAAGGAATAGACACATCAATATAATACTTTTAAGTTTCATATTTAAGTTTAGTCAACTGTAAAGTGAAAGGCTGTGCTGCTCATAGTTCTTCTGAGTAGAATTCCCACAACTATAGGTTTGTCTTTTTTTTTTTTTAAGATTTTATTTATGGATTTGAGAGAGAGAGAGACAGCATGAGCGGGGTGAAGGGCAGAGGGAGAAGCAGACTCCCTGCTGAGCGGGGAGCCCGATGCGGGACTCGATCCCGGGACCACAACCAGAGGCGAAGGCAGATGCTTAACTGACTGAGACACCCAGGCGCCCCTAGTTTGTCTTTATTAAAAAAATGTTCACTGTATGTTGAGTACATTATTGAAGACATTAGAAATGTAAAGTTGTCGTATGGTTTGCCCCACTATCAACAAAGCTAGGACTGATTATGTATTCTGTTGACTGACAGATACAGTTATCTAAATTAGGAGCAATCAGCCCTTCCTCATAAGCCGAATTATAGACTGGAGATGTAGTCCTGGAATCAGTTTATGAATATTTTCTTATTTACCCAGAATAACTAATTCTTGTAGGATCTGCCAGCCATCTCTAATTATACCAGCTGCACCCAATATCCACACTGAACAACATTATTTTACCCTCTGAAAAATATTATTTTATCCTCTGAAAGCTGGCTCGAGGTCTGCTGTGGTTTTCTGAATTTCATATCACCTTTGTGTTTCGGGTCATCAGATTGGTAATTTATTTGTAAAGCTGCTGTTTGAAGCTGAATTAACAGCAGCTATATGACAGCCACACCACGTCCCCTTATAGAGCACAGAGAGAAGTTGAGAGCAAAGTGGAAATGAAGAAATAGAAGCCTGAAAAGAAAGTCTTATGACAGAAATGTCCAGATATCTTCAGAATTGTCAGTTAAAAAGCTGTGGAACTCCCACAAATGCAGAATTACTCCCATCCTTCTTGGTTGGAAGGCCAAGTGCCCAATGGTAATATGTACACACATGAAAACTTGGCAGGGAAAGTGGCACCTTTGTAAATTTAATGGTTTGGTATTATACGTATTATATGTAGTCAAGAAATATAATAAAATGAATTTCTTTGGTTTCCTGAGGAGACTGGAAATCAAGAGAACTTTAGGCTAGACTTATGGGTTAATAAGAATAAATTTTAGTTTCCCTCCAGCACTAGAATTCAGTGATTTCTTTGACTTTGAGCCTGGACTACTGGCTACTTGCCTTTAGTGATTTTCCATTTTATGGCTGCTTCCTCTTAAGAAGTTCAAAATTTTGACTAACTTTCTTTGGGCAAAGCAGGAAAGCAGAGATCAAAGTCAATCAGAAATGGAGCAAAACGCACCTAGTGAAGAGGACATTTTCATTATGAAGCATGAGCACTGTCGAAGGTTTTATAATCTATTTTGACTTCACTGTGGACATTATTATGTTCGTATCAGTTAAGCTTATGTTTCTGTTAAGTCTATCTACATTTAAAAGGTAGGAGTCCCTGGCTGGCTCAGTCGGAAGAGCATGTGACTTCTTGATCTCGGGGTCATGAGTTCAAGACCCACATTGGATGTAGAAATTACTTAAAAATACAGTCTTTAAAACTAACTAAATAAATAAAATTTAAAAGGTAAAAGCTTAAAAAAAAAAAAGTAAAACCTGGGGGGCCTGGGTAGTTCAGTCAGTTAAACCACTGACTCTTGGTTTCAGCTTGGGTCATGATCTCAGGGTACTGGGATCCAGCCCTGCACTGGGCTCTGTGCTCAGCGGGCAGTTTGCTTGAGGATTCTCTCTCTCTCCCTCTGCCCCTTCCCTTGCTCACTCGAGCACTCCCTCCCTCCCTCTCTCTCTCTCAAATAAATAAATCTCTTCTCTCTCTCTCAAATAAATAAATAAATCTTTTTTTAAAAAAGTAAAAACTAACAGTCACTGTGAACAGATGTATTAATAGAATCTATTGTTTTCAACCATATAGTAAGAATAGTGATAAGACCATAAATTTATGAGGCCCTTAGCAACTCACAAAACAAAACACATTCACTACTATTACATAAATTCCTCAACAACCCACTGTGAAACAGTATCTAATTTGTGGAAATAACACAATTGGTAATGGGCTCTCTGATGCTCAGAATTCCCAGGCAGCTAGCTGCATGGGCTCCCCCTTGCATTACTTTCAAAATAACATGGCTGTGCACATTCACTTACATAATTATGGCAGGGTTTAACTATACCTCATGTATCATCTACCTTATTCCTATGAGACAAAATTATTGCCTTTTACAGATAAGAAAACTGAGGTTTTTAAGAACAGCCTAATAAATGACTAATAAATAGCAGATCTAGGATCAAAGAGAGTGTAATTCTTTCTTCCACCCCAAACTTCTGCTCAAGTCATTATGGAAATGCATAGAGCAATTCCAACCCAAACAGTAACCAATTTTAGCCATACAACATGCTCTCTAATTGACTACAGATGGAACTACTCCACTAGATTTACTAGTAACTTTTAATTTGGTAAAACATGACTATCAAAATCCAATCAAATGGCAAACTTCTCTTTCTTCATGGCCTCACCAGTATAAAGCAAGATAATAAAATGTTTGTGTATTGGTGCTAATGATATATACATATATATATCTCATTATATAAAAATATATATAAATATAAATAATTATATATAATAATACAATGATATATAAAATATAAATATTTATATAAAATATGTAAATAGAATTAATTTATATATAAATTATTAATTTATATATATAAATGTAATACATTTTATTAATCCCACAAATCCTTCACACCCATCATCTGGCAGACTCTATGCTTCGTGCTGGTTACACAGTACTGAAAAGGAGGGGCCCCACTGTGAGCCTCACAGAGCTTATTCTATTGAGAAGGAGAGAGATAGATACTAACAAATAAAAACAACACACATGAAAAAGAAAAACCACAAGCCCCAGATGGCGTTTCTAGGGCCAGGCCAAGTCACCAAAGTGGGGCTTAATACCTAACCTGATTGCAGGTTCAACCACCACTAGAAATTTAAGTATTAACCTGTCGACCAGGAATTTTCTGATAAGTACCAATGAGGTAAGCTGTCACTCAAGCCTTATCCTTTCCTTTTGTTTCTAACTTTCTTACTGCACCCTCCTTCTTATAACAACCTTCCATTTTGTACAATTCAAAGCACCCCTCTCTTTGGTAGATGGGGTGCTGCCTGGTACAGGAATCATTGAGTAAAGCTAATTAGATCTTCAAATTTACTCTGTCGAATTTTGTTTTTTAACACCCACTATGATGAGGGAAAACTAAGCAGAGTCCTGGGAGAGATGTTCGTTGTCCTCCCTTTAAATGGAGGATGAGGGCGTCTCCCTAAAGTTCTGGCCTTGAGAAGAGTGAAAGAACATTCTGGGGAGAAGGAACTGCCTACTGGCAAGCCTCAAAACTAGTTTGGTTTGTGTAAGGATCTGCAAAATGGCCATTGTGTAGGTAAGACATAGGGTGGAGGAAGGTCTGAGGTAAGAATGCAGTCCTAAACCCTCTGAAGTGTGTGCCCCTGCTTCCCGTTTATGTGCCTTCGATCAGCCATGACTTGGATAATTGTGTTGTAATCCAGAAATTATTACAGATTAAGCATATAAAAATATAATAATAACAATAGATGACCTAAACCAAGGACACAATGTTCCATCTTTTTTTTTTATGAGTAATTTATTTTAGAGAGAGAGAGTGGGAGAAAGGGCAGAGGAAGAAGGAGGGAGAGACTCTCAAGTACACTCCATGCTGAACACAGAGCCTGACACAGGGCTTGATGCCATGACCCTGAGATCAAGACCTGAGCCGAAATCAAGAGTCAGACGCTTAACCAACTGAGGGGTCCAGGTGCCCCCACAGTGTTACATCTTTTAATGAAGGTTTGCATTAAGTGAAATCATTGTAATTATAGATACTGATATAGATATATTGATGGACAGATAGATATGGATACTTATCTCTAGTGTTCTAGAAAAAAGTATCTCTCAAGGTTGGAAGGTAGTGAAACTTTCACCTATAAATTTTAAAGAAAGTGCTATTATAGGGACTAACTGTATATATTTTGTAAATTAAGAAAATAAACAAACTGAAAAAAAAACCTTTTGTTGGGGTGCCTGGGTGGCTCAGTCTTTAGGCATCTGCCTTCGGCCCAGGTCATAATCCCAGGGTCCTGGGATCAAGTCCCACATAGGGCTCCTTGCTCAGCGGGAAGCCTGCTTCTCCCTCTCCCACTCACCCTGCTTGTGTTCCCTCTCTCTGTGTCAAATAAATAAATAAAATCTTAAAAAAAACCTCTTTTGTTTTTATGAAAGCCTGGTTTTAAGAAAAATTTCAGCTGGTTAAATTTAGGGAGCTAAAAAAAAAACCATATCCAAGAATGTTCTCTGGAACTGAGTCCAATATATTTTTATTTGAGAATTTGATACACATTTTTATCCTCATGGGGCTCTGGGCTGTCAATATTTTACTTCTCAGAGATAGGCAGACATGTGCAGAAAGTCAGTGACCTCAGTAACACGTTTTTCCTTATTCAAATCTACTTTCCCTCTAGTTATTTTTGCCTGTTAAAGTTTTTTTTTTTTCCTCACAGATACATTTTTAGAGAATAACCATGCACATAAAAATTTTTCCCCTTGCTCTGCTGGACCTGGACCTTTTCTCTTAACATGTCTACTCTTTGTCTCTTTGTAGAAATGATTTGGAAGCAAAGAAGGGAATGACTATGTAGCTGACCCTACTCTTTTTTTTTTTTTTTTTTAAGATTTTATTTATTTATTTGAGAAAGAGAGAGCATGAGCGGGGGAAGAGCAGAGGGAGAGGGAGAAGCAGACTCCGCGCTGAGCGTGGAGCCTGACCCAGGGCTCAATCCCATGAGTCACCCAGGTGCCCTGAATTTTTTCACATTCTTAAACTAACTCTTCCCCTTTCCCAGGTCAACATTGGCCAGTGCTGTCATTTTAGCAGGTTATCAGTCTCTCACATGACTGCAACAAACTCTACTATTGCTAAATTTTCATGGCAAAAACCTCAAAACACACCAATTGGCTATAAACTGTTTCTAACATCTAACTGTTGGATGTGCCTTTGTCCTGTCCCTTCCCCTTGGCAGAACATTCACCTAACCTGTCCCTTAATTAGTTATTAGGCACTTTGGGGGACAGCTGTGTCACCCTGGTTGCTTGGTATCACCACCTAGCAGGTGGTGATGATCTGTGACCTCCCTAATCCCTAGCTGCCATAGATGGAGTGAACTCACTTGCTCATTTACTTGGTGAGTGCTGGGTTAGCTCATGTGTCCTTTACTCCCCATGACAGTATGGAGATGGACAGAACTAGCACCTTTCTATATGCCCCAAATTTGACTTTATGTTTCTCAGGAATGTGGAAAAGTGGGGAGTTTTTTTCTTTCATTCTTTCTTTTTCTCCCACAAGCCAGAGGAAGCTTGTACTGGGTCTTTATTTCTGCAATGGTTGCAATGATCAGGTGCTTCCTGCTCCTCACTTCTAAACTCCTGTGCACTTAGGTATCAAATTCTAACCAATCTCTATCACTTATTCTGCTAAAAAGAACAAATACTACTCTGAGACTTTAGCTCTTAGTAATTTTTTGGATGGTTTTCTGCCTTCAATTCTGAGCACTTCTTAATTGCAACCAAGAGATATTTTTTAAATGAATTCTTAAGGTTATCAACTGATACTCAAAAATCTTAGCAATGGCTGAGTGAAACTGACCATGTCTTTATTGCCCAAATGCCTTCAATAATTACTTGTTAATTGCAACCCAGGGTAATACTTTTTAATGAATATATTAAAGTGTTCAAGATGTACCTAAAGTTTAACAAAATATGAATAATACTGTGCATATTCTTTTATTACCCATTAAAATCACATGTTGGGCACCATAAAAATACCACAGTAGACTCTTCTGGAATGACTAGTTTTTCTAATGTTTTTTTAGATAACCTTTTTTACTATGACCTTAATAGATAACATGTAAAAAGACATTTGACAACAACTTATTGAGAGTATAATAGCAGTAATATCCCTCTCTTGACTCTGCGAAGAATACAAAGCCTTAGGATCTCTGTCTGCAAGTGGTTTGCAACCTCGTCAAAGAGCTTAGAATTTAGTCTGAACAAAATATTGACCTAAGTTCTGTTATCCCCATTTACAAACTGTCAAAATGTATGTGTGTGTGTTTTTTTAATGGCCTATCACCAGAATTAAAATTTCTCATTCAACTCATTCTCATTACTCTTGGTTTTGGAAAAACTCAATCCATAGGAATTGATTCACCCTGAAGCATGAATGACTGACAGCTGTCATTTTTAATCTTTAAAGCTGCATGGTTCTGGGTACCTGGGTGGCTCAGTCATTAAGCATCTGCCTTCGGCTCAGGTCATGATCCCAGGGTCCTGGGATCGAGCCCCACATCGGGTTCCCTGTTCAGTGGGAAGCCTGCTTCTCCCTCTCCCACTCCCCCTGCTTGTGTTCCCTCTCTCACTATGTCTCTGTCAAATAAATAAATAAAAAGTTTGAAAAAAAAAAAATAAATAAAGCTGCATGGTTCTAATCCCTGGCAGCACATTAGAATCACCTGTAAAGTTTTTTATTTTTTTTTTATTTTTTTTTAAGATTTTATTTATTTATTTGAGACAGAGATAATGAGAGAGAGAGAGAGCACATGAGAGGGGGGAGGGTCAGAAGGAGAAGCAGGGTCCCTGCCGAGCAGGGAGCCCGATGCGGGACTCGATCCAGGGACTCCAGGATCATGACCTGAGCCGAAGGCAGTCGCTTAACCAACTGAGCCACCCAGGCGCCCTCGCCTGTAAAGTTTTTTAAACTACAGTATCTGAGAGCTGACTAAGAGAATCTGATTTATATGGGGGTAGGACTGGGGCACTTAATTTTTTTTTTAATGAAGTGTAAGTTTCATTAGTTTCAGGTGTACAACATACCATTAGTATTTTAAATAGTGCCCAGGTTAACTTTAATACTCAGCCCCAAAACACCTGAAAGATACTCACAAGGCACCTGAAGAATACAGCACACTGGTTCACTGGGGCCACATACCCAGAAAAGGGTATACCAGAAAAGCCGCGGGCTGGGGGAGTGAAAGATCTGAAGGAGCACTACAGGTGACTGAAAAGGACCATTCGGGGACCTTATCTCGAGAATCACTGTGATCCTTACAGAATTATTTGAATTTTAGTAGTATAGTATTAGTGTTTTATTAGCATAAAAGAACCTTCTGGTGCTTTGGAATTTTAGGTGAGTTTTTTTAAAATACAAGAAATTCAACTGATGTGGGAGAATATACTTTGAAACAAATAACTATCATATAAATAGTTTAACCCTGCGTTAGCCAGGCTTCACTTCCCAACTTTCCCATAAATTGGTCCTGCTTCTCTGATCACCTTCTCTTTGCCCACTTCTGAACCAGCAACTTGCCCCCCAAATTGCCCACATCTCTCTCAGTGGCTCAGGGGCTCTGGGAAAGTGCCCTATTAGCTATGACTGTCACCCATCCTTGTCTGTCCACTTAGTATTGGTGGCAATATGGCCTCTTTTCAGTTCTTATCAAATACGACCAATGCACTTTGTATCCCATAGCCCAGTGGCCTTCGCAGGATGACAACGAAAAAAGAAACTTGATATGGATTGGAGAACTACTTGGCTCCTTATCCAATTTCTTCTTCATTCGTGGAAATGCCTCCTTTTTCATTCAGATATCATAAAATTCCTGATTCTGAAATGAGTAGCCATTCTCTCTAAAAGAAACAGAATTTTTTATTTTCAAAGGGATATTTCCTGACCGAATTGCCCAAATGCATATTATCATTCTAACAGGCTTTTTTTCCCTCTTTCATCACAAAATAAGTTAGTTCTCACATTCCAGGAGTCACCATTTCTGCTACAGCAAGTGGGGAATACATTTCTCAGTGGGTTCTGATTCGGTGCTACAGAGCTGGTTAATCTCACTTACCTGGAAAGGAGCTTACTCATTCTAGAGACTTTCATCTCCAGAGAATAAATTATTGTACGCAGACAGTTTCAACTGTGAACGTTAGATCGGCAGATTTCTTGTGTATTTTTTAAAAACTTATCACTATTCAAGGTGATTTCACTTAATTTATTGTATTGTAAAGACGCAACAACCCAGATACTATAAACCAGTTTTACAGATGAGGAAACAGGGTTGGAGTGTATGTGACTTACATGGAATATGAATTGCAGGGGGCAGTGATTGGACTCGAGACATGTTTCACTAATATTATCCTCTTTTTACCATTTCCCAGGCCTGTTTTTAATAGCTTAGGACTAGATTTCAAAATCAAAAAGGTTTTGATTCCCCGGTATATGTTTTTTTTTTTTTTTAAGTTTTTATTTATTTAAGGAATCTCTACACCCATGTGGGGCTCGAACTCATGATGCCAAGATCAAGAGTTGCATGCTCTTGTAGTGCAATTCCTGAGTCGTATGGTAGCCCTACTTCAACTTTTTGAGAACCTCCATACTGTTTTCCAGAGTGGCTGCACCAGCTTGCATTCCCACCAACAGTGAAGGAGGGCTCCCCTTTCTCCGCACCCTCGCCAACATCTGTCGTTTCCTGACTTGTTAATTTTAGCCATTCTGACTGGTGTGAGGTGGTATCTCGTTGAGGTTTTGATTTGGATTTCCCTGATGCCGAGTGATGTTGGCACTTTTTCATGTGTCTGTTGGCCATTTTGATGGCTTCTTTGGAAAAATGTTTGTTCAGGTCTTCTGTCCATTCCTTGATTGGATCATTTGTTCTTTGGGTGTTGAGTTTAATAAGTTCTTTATACATTTTGGATACTAGCCCTTTATCTGATATGTCATTTGCAAGTATCTTCTCCCATCCTGTCGGTGGTCTTTTGGGTTTGTTGACTGTTTCTTTTGCTGTGCAAAAGCTTTTTATCTTGATGAAGTCCCAAGCTTCCCTGCCTTTGGCGATGTTTCTAGGAAGAAGTTGCTGCGGCTGAGGTTGAAGAGCTTGCTGCCTGTGTTCTCCTTTAGGATTTTGATGGATTCCTGTCTCACATTTAGGTCTTTCAACCATTTGGAGTCTATTGTTGTGTGTGGTGTAAGGAAATGGTCCAGTTTCATTCTTCTGCATGTGGCTGTCCAATTTTCCCAACACCATTTGTTGAAGAGACTGTCTTTTTTCCATTGGCTATTCTTTCCTGCTTTGTTGAAGATTAGTTGACCATAGAGTTGAGGGTCCATTCCTGGGCTCTCTATTCTGTTCCATTGGTCTATATGTCTGTTTTTGTGCCAGTGTCATACTGTCTTGATGATTACAGCTTTGTAATAGAGTTTGAAGTCCAGAATTGTGATGCCACCAGCTTTGCTTTTCTTTTTCAACATTCCTCTG